>NC_091460.1:100868305-101196398 GCF_027789765.1 Dendropsophus ebraccatus | reverse complement strand
GGGCGAGAATACATGTATCACCTTAATGATAAAATTAATAGGAAAATGTTTTTCTCTAAACAATTTTACTTTGAGCACGGGAATCAATCCAGTCAATTGCTGGCCCATCTGGTGCACCAGAGTACGGCTGCCCCTCCCGTGCTCAGAATGCGCACTGCGGAGGGTACTGTCCTAACGGATCCATCCCAGATAGTTGAGCACTTCTCTGCCTTCTATAAGGGCCTTTACGCATCTCAGGTGAACTACACTGACCAGCAACTTGGCGCTTATCTAGACACTATAGTCTTCCCTACACTGACGGAAGAGGAGCAATTAATACTAGACGCAGACATAACCCTGGAGGAAGTGGCGACTGCACTCGGAGACCTAGCAAAGGGCAAGGCCTCGGGGCCCAATGGCCTCCCTCTGGAGGTTTATGCCAAATATTCTGACTCATTGACGACCCCCCTGACTGATATGTATAAGGCGGCCTTTCAGACAGGCACACTTCCCCCTTCTATGTATGAGGCCACGGTGGTCGTCATCCTTAAGCCTGGAAAGGACCCAGAGGAATGCGGGTCATATCGCCCTATTTCCTTGTTAAATCTGGACTATAAGGTTCTTATGAAGCTTTTAGCTAATCGCCTGAACCAAGTCATATTATCCATTATACATGGCGACCAATCTGGCTTCATGCCCGGACGTTCCACGACGGACAATATCAGGAGGGTGCAGACCGCAGTGCAGGTGGGGACGGCGCTCGGGGGAGACTGGGCCTTGGCCTCGCTAGACGCGGCCAAGGCCTTCGACTCTATAGAATGGCCCTTTCTCTTGGAGACCCTGGGGTTTGGGCCTACATTCATCAAATGGGTCCAAATACTATATGCTGCGCCAAAGGCACAGGTATCTGTGAATGGCATGTGCTCCGACCTTTTCAGCTTGGGCAGGGGGACGCGGCAGGGATGCCAACTGTCGCCCCTACTTTTCGCGGTGGCGGTGGAGCCCCTGGCGCTTCTCCTTCGTCAGGACACCGCTATTCAGGGAATGAGACTGGGCGACCGTGAGGCCAGACTTGGCATGTATGCGGACGACCTGGTACTATACATGACAAACCCACACTCCACACTGCCCCAATACATAGCTCAAATTGACAACTATGGCCGTTACTCCGGTCTCAAAATCAACTGGGACAAGTCAGTCTTCATGCCCCTGTTACAGCGCACTTGGCCAACGCACTTCTGCAACCTGAGGGTGGTGGACCAATTCCGATATCTGGGTGTTAACATACACAGAGACCACACACTGGACTTGGCAGGGAACATATTGCCTCTTGTCCCGTATATTAGAGATAAATTTAAAATCTGGAGCACGCTCCCCCTAAATGTTCCCGGGCGTATTAATTTGGTTAAATTAATTATTCTCCCCAAATGTTTATATGCCTTGCAACATTCCCCGGTGCCTGTTCCTAAGACTTTCTTCAGGTCTGCCTCCTCCCTACTTCCCCCCTTTATTTGGGGCTCCACCCGCTCTAAGTTGAAACTCACTACCCTTCAGCGCCCTAAAGATGAGGCGGGCTATGCACTGCCAGATTTGCACATATACTACCTCGCTGGGCAATTAAGGCACTTAGGTCCCTGGTTGTCCACTGAAGAGTTGCCACTTAGTGAATTCTTCCTAGCTCACTATCTGGGATGGTCCGCCCTCCGGCCATTACTGGAATCCAACTATGGCCCGACGAAATTATTGCTCCCCGCCCACAAACTAGCCAGGCAGGTGTGGCGAGCTGCCCTCCATATCCATAAGTTCCAGGACATCATGTCCGACCTCCCACTGTGGGAAAACCCAGCACTACCCCACCTGACTACGGCATTAGACCCTGAGTTCTGGAAAGCCCACGGGGTACTGACGGTTGGCCAATTGTACAGTCAGAACATATTTAAATCATTCGACCAACTACGGGAGGAGTATAACATGCCTAGAGGCTTTTTCTTTAAGTTCCTACAGATCCGTCATGCCTTAGCAAGTCAGTTCCCTAGTCCCAGAAAGCCGGTTTCTGACTACCCTCTGATTGGAGTCCTTAGGACCCAAGGCCCGAAGGGTCTGGTATCTATTCTTTATACTCACCTCCTGACGTATAAGACTGCCGATGCGCCCCTCAGAGCGGAGAACTATTGGAGGTCATGTATCCCCTCCATGTCTGCGGAGGACTGGAAGGAGGTGATGGCCTAACACCGTTCGGTTTCCCCGGCAGCCAACCACAAAATCATCCAATTATACATTATCCATCACAGTTATCTCACGCCCACGCGGCTTTTCCGCATGGGACGCATGGACACAGACGAGTGCCATAGATGTCACACGCCCCGCGCAGATTTTTGGCATCTCATATGGGCCTGCCCATACCTTGCTTCATACTGGCAAGATGTCACTTCTACACTTTCAGAGATTCTAACTAGGCCCTTACAAACGGATCCTCTTATTTGCCTGTTCGGAGTCCTAGATGAGGAGGCCTGGAACCCCTATGAACGCACCTTTCTTAAAGAAGTACTGTTCCTGGCCCGCAAAGGGACCGTCCTAAGGTGGATGGACCCCCGCCCCCCCACACTCTCCCAATGGAAGAAAATAGTTAACGGTATTCTCCCCTTTTCCAAAATTGTATATAAAAATCGTGGTTGCCCTAAGAAATACGATAAGGTGTGGGGCCTCTGGTGCGAACACCCATTGACTCAATACTCAGTACGCAGCCATAGGACAAGCATTGACTCCATGTTAGCAGCTTTCTCACGTTAAAGTGTTTACTGTGCTGTTGTGTTTACTATGTTACACTCTGATTTTACCACTGCATAATGCTGATTCTTCTTTGACTTATGCTGAAGATTGTACGGTTTCCTATTTTTGTTGTAAAGCGTGTGCAGAGCCCCTGCGAGGGCCGATCCGACATCCTTGTATTCTTTTTGCATGAATATGTCCGCTTATTGTTCTCTGCACATATTCAATAAAACGAATAAAAAAAAAAAAGAAGGGGTAGTCAGGTCAGTCAACTTCCTCAAATCTACAATGAGGAGTGGACGTGGATGTCTGCTATCTGTCAGGTACTGGGCCCCTTTGAGGAGTCAACACAGATGGTCATTCTTGTGTGTTGGGAATTCTTGTGTGTTGCGAATTCTTGTGTGTTGGGACCCTGGCGCACATGGCTGACTTAATCTTAGGCTGTCTTTCCCGTGACCCTTGGGTTAAAACATTTTTTTGACAACACCGATTACTGGGTGTTCCCCCTCCTGGACCCTCTGTACAAACAGAACTTTTTCACTCTCATTCCTGCCGAGGAACGCAGTATGAGAGTTAATCAATATCAACAGGCCCTGGTGCAGAAGCTGAAAATGTACTCCCCATCTGACACCACTAGCGCCAGAGGACGTAGTTCTGTGGGCTAAAAAGCGTGGGAGAGGAGCGGTGGAGCAGGCCGCTTGTCAAGGGGCAGGGGAACACTCTCCAAGGCCTTTGACAGTTTCATGGCACCCCAGCAAGACTATGTCAACCGTCCCCAGTCTAGACAGAGTAGGGGGGAGGCCTTCAGAAAGATGGTGAGAGAGTACCTTGCTGACCATACCAACGTCCTTCCCGATCACTCTGCTACATTCAACTACTGGGTTGCAAAGCTGGATACGTGGCCCAAACTGGCGATTTACGCCTTGGAGGTGCTGGGCTGCCCTGACGCTAGCGTGTTGTCAGAGCGGGTCTTCAGTGCAGCTGGTGCCATCATCACTGAAAAGCGCACCCGCCTGTCAACTGACAGTGCAGACAGGCTGACGTTTATAAAAATTAAAAAAGCCTGGATTTCACCTGAACTCAACTGTCCACCCGCTGAAAGCAGCTCAACATGAAGATTCTTGATATCGCCTCTCCTCCTCCTCCTCTTCCTCCTCCTCCTTCAATTCTCAGCCAACAGCCAATTCTTCTTCCGCCCTGCTGTGTGTGGCATAATTTTTTTGGAGGCTCACCTGCTACCGCTTCCACCTTGGTCACTCTGTCATCACCGCCATGCTGTGTGTGGCATAATTTTTGGGAGGCTCACCTGCTACCGCTTCCACCTTGGTCCCTCTGTCATCACAGCCATGCTGTGTGTGGCATATTTTCGGAAGGCTCACCTGCAACCGCTTCCACCTTGGTCACTCTGTCATCACCGCCATGCTGTGTGTGGCATAATTTTTGGGAGGCTCACCTGCTACCGCTTTCACCTTGGTCACTTGCTAACCTCACTCACTTTTATTGGTTCTCTATGTCCTCACTGCCATGCTGTGTCAGACTAAGTTTTTTGTGGTTCATATGCTACCTCTGTTTTAATGGTTCCCTGTGTTCTCACCGCCATGCTGTATCAGGCTAAGTTTTTGGGTGCTTCATATGCTAACTCTGTTTTAATGGTTCCCTGTGTTCTCACTGCCATGCTTGCCCAGAATTTGGCATAATGGTGCGATTAGGCAGCCCCAGAGGCATCCATGCATGCTGCCCCTGCTGTTTCCTGTCCATTTCCGTGGTGTTTCCATCATTTTCTGAGGTTGACAAGTTTTCACACGACCTTCCTTCTACCAAACTTGGGTCCCCTGAAAAAATTTCCCATTGACTTCAATGGGGTTCGTTCCGAGTAACGAGCACCCAAGCATTTTAGTACTCGCTCATCACTACTAATGACATGTCCAAAGTTATTCTTAAGTGACTCTTTAAACAGGAATTGAAAGACTCTGGCTGGCAACAAAAAGTGTTTGAGATACTTTCTGTGTGGTAGCTTCTAATAGCAAAATTACTCTTCAAGTGAGAACAAGACTTTGTATTTTCAATTCACAGGTCTCTATTTGGCTTCGTTGGGGCACTGAGTGTATTCACAAATGTCTTCATCAATGCAGCCCTGTGTGTCAAAGGGGTATTTACAGCTGGTTTGTGAAAGCAGCTCCAAATACCCTTTTTCTCTCTCCTATCAATCTGGCTCTGTTTCTATTGCATCAGCATGGGTTACTTATCAACCTCCAGAAGTCTCATCTACTGTCACAGAGAATACAATATCTAGGCTGTAAGGTGAACTTGAGGTGTATAACAATATCTCTAAGAAAAGTATATGCAAGATCAAACACAATGTCTAAGATCTAATTTTAAATCCTAATGGTGCTTTTACACATAACGATTATGGTGCGAATTTGCGCAATAACGATCGAATTTGAATAATAATCGTACATGTAAACGCAGCGAACGATCAAACGACGAACGAGACATCGTTCGTTTTGATCTGTCAACATGTCATCAAATCGTCCATCGTCGTTCGCAAAAAATTTGCCAATCGTTCCGTGTAAAGAGTCGTCGCGCGATAGTCCGGCCGCCCGCAGCCCGGCCGCTTTGATCGCCCCCCGCCGGCCCACGGTCATACGTTACCTGCTCCGCGCAGCAGGTCTTCAGACATCCCCGACTCCACTCTTCAGTGCACTGATTGGCTGAAGAGGGGACCCGGGAATTTCAAACGGCTCCTCTTCAACCAATCAGTGCAACCAATCAGTGCCGTTAGAAATTCCCGGCTCCCCTCTTCAGCCAATCAGTGCAAGGCAGCACTGATTGGCTGAAGAGGAGCCGTTTGAAATTCCCGGCTCCCCTCTTTCGGTAACGTATGACCGTGGGCCGGCAGGGACGATCGCAGCGGCGGCGGGGGGGTTGGGGGTGACCGGAGCGGCGTCAGCGGGTGGCGATGAGAGCGGCGGCGGCGATGAGAGCGGCGGGGGTGGCGATCGAGCCGGCGCAGGGGGCTGCAGATGAGCGGGGGGCCGGGCTGCGAGCAGGGAGCCGGGCGGCAGGCGGGCCAGGCTGCGGGCGCGCGATCGCAAAACGATTTTTCCGTACGATATATCGTACCGTCTAAACGCTGATTGTTATGGGAAAAAAAATCGTTACTCCGACATCATTAATCGTACGATCCGGCCAATTATCGTTTCGTGTAAACGCACCATTAGACATCAATAAGAAATGTAATGAGAACACTAGGTTATCTGACACTTTCACTAGATGCAGTCCAATGGCCTCGATTTCACAGTCAGGACAAAGACCAGTCATCACTGGACACCAAATATGACTGCAAAGAAATCTTTAATTAGGCGAAAGCCAATCTCCCAAATATCTCAGCGAATCATTTCCAAATTTGAAGACGGATGCTCGGAGCAGTTTTCCTGGGCAATTGGAGTCTGATCCCATCAATGTTTAAGCATGTGATCAAGAGATCAAAAACTCCAGAGATAGAGGTGTTTGCCATGAGAAGGAATCACATACTGGGCAAATTTTGCTCTCTGAACCACCAAGATTGCCCATGTGCCCCAGGCAGCCTTTCAATTTCTTGAAGTCGAAAGTTCTAGCTATGCATTTCCAATAATCCAAAGGACTGGGCCCATTAAAAATTTAAAGAGACAGGCACTGGAAGCATTGGATGTGGAATAGATTATCAGTATATTATCTAAACCCAGGTTCTTAACAAGAGACCCATGTTCTATCTTCTGAGAAATGTTCTATCTTCTGTCTTCCCCTTCAGAGGTCTCTTTACATCAGGTCCTCTAGAAAGGCCTTTAAAATGCACACACCATTGAATAAGCAACTTAAAAAGGTTGCAGGCAGTGTCTAACACTGTGCCAAAAGAGAGTGTGACTTGTTGTTTGTTTGTTTGTTTTTTCCCCATGGGGGCATATGTGGTGTCCCACCACTGGTGGTTTCTTTCTCTTCTTTGCACCTGTCAAAAGTTCTCATTTTACGTTAAATGGAGGATGAGGTACTTTATAGTGTTCTCACTAGGTGCCAGTATTACTTGGGTTAAGGATGATATACTATGTGTTATGTGCTAACCATTAGGAGGTGCTCTTTCTATTTCTACCTATCTTGGCTCTCTACACACATTCACCCTCTGTAGGAAGAGTTAATTAGTAGAGATGAGCGAACCTCGAGCATGCTTGAGTCCATCCGGACCCAATCGTTCGGCATTTGATTAGCGGTGGCTGCTGAAGTTGGATAGAGCCCTAAGGCTATGTAGAAAACATGGATATAGTCATTGGATGTATCCATGTTTTCCAGACAACTTTAGTGCTTTATCCAACTTCAGCAGCCATCGCTAATCAAATGCTGAACGATCGGGTTCGGATGGACTCGAGCATGCTGGAGGTTCACTCATCTCTATTAATTAGCTCTGTGTGGGAGGAAGTGAGACAGACAGTTGAGTGTAGCTACTGAAGTGAACAGATGCGCCCATAGGTGGATTATAATGAGGGCAATCTGGGCAACCGCTCAGGGCCCAGAGCTCCGGGGGGCCCAAGTGAGATTGCCCCCACTATAACGCGGCTGCTGCTGCTCACCTCTCACCTCCCCAGGTCGGTTCCCCCTGCACCGCCGATGGGCCACAGCTGCTGCTCCGTTTGCGGTGCTCTGCCCCTTAAAACTGCAGAGCCAATGGCAGCAGACGTGCCTGCACACTTCACCTTAGCCAAAAGGCAGAGAAGCAATGTCTATTGCAACTTCTTGAGGTGATGCCACGCAAGCCACATCAGACAACACACGGCGCACACGCTTGATTTCTCTTGGCGGTGGGTGTCCCTCTCTTCTCACTGCATATCTAATACCTATGTCTCTATGTCCATCCATCCATCCAACCTTCCATAGAGATAGCTACAAATTAGTAACTAACTATTCTAAAAAAAATGATGCTAACTTCTCACAACGTTAGCGGTATGCAGAGGCATGGATTAGCCCCCAAAATATTGAAATTAAACGGTTTGAGCTGTACCTACCTGCATCTTCCTTGCTAACTACAGTACCTACCTTTGCTACCTACCGGGTTGGCTGCCTGGCTGCAACTAAACTGCTTGCCTATACATGCAGCTACTGTATATATGTCATCACAGCCTTGATGACATCATCACTGAACACTCTGCTGGCTGGCTAGCTGTAAACAACTTTGGCTCAACGTTGACATGGCACCTGAGACAGGACAGCGCTTTAGAAATGCCCAGTATATAAGCACCCAGCAGGGGGTTATTTCTTAAGCAACATATCTGGGGGTGCAGCTACGCACCCAGCAGGCGGTTTATTTCTTAAGCAACATATTTGGGGGTGCATCTACGTACCCAGCAGTTTTTTTGGGGGGGGTAAACACATTGGGGAATGCAGTGAACCTAGAAGCCCTGCAATACCAGGTGAATGGCTGTAGAGAACAGAACAAGCTGTTATAAAAAGCCATTCAGCACACAAGGCCCCCAGATATAATTGGTCAGCGTACTACACTTTACACTTCACCTTAGCCAAAAGGCAGAGAAGCAATGTCTATTGCGACTTCTTGGGGAGATGCCACGCGAGCCACATCAGATGGATAATATACACCCATGCAGCTGCCTGCTTGCCTAACTATCCATCCATCCATCCATCTATCCATCTATCTATCTATCTATCTATCTCTGTCCGTCCATCCATTCATTCATCCATATAAATAGCTATAAATTAGTAACTAACCATTTTAAAAAAAAACTATGGTAACATTTCACAACGTTAGAAGCATAGATTGGCCCCCAAAATTTGGAAATTAATGAGTTTGAACTGTACCTACCTGCATCTCCTTGTTACCTACCTGGTTGGCTGCCTGGCTGCAACTAAACTGCTTGCCTATACATGCAGCTACTGTATATATGTCATCACAGCCTTGATGACATCATCACAGAACATTTTTGCTGGCTGACTAGCTGTAAACAACTTTTGCTCAATGTTGACATGGCACCTGAGACAGGACAGTGCTGTATGAAAGTTGCATTAGAAATGCCCAGCATCTTAGGTACCCCCCTAGGGAGGTGCTTAGGACACCCAGAGTAGAACAAAATGGTTTATTTTTTGGGCAACATATTTGGGGGCACAGCTACGTACCCAGCAGGGGGTTTATTTCTTAAGCAACATATTTGGGGGTGCAGCAACGCACCCAGCGCTGGTTTTTTTGGGCAACATATTTGGGGGTACAACTACACATCCAGCAGGTGGTTTATTTTTTCGGCAACATAATTGGAGGTGCAGCTATGCACCCCACAGGGGGTTTATTTTTTGGACACCATATTTGGGGGTGCAGCTACGCACCCAGCAGGGGATTTATTTTTTAGGCAACATATCTGGGGTGCAGCTATGCACCCAGCAGGGGGTTTATTTTTTGGTCAACATATTTGGAGGTGCAGCTACGCACCAGACAGTGGGTTTATTTTTTGGCCAACATATTTGGGGGTGCAGCTACGCACCCAGCAGGGGGTTTATTTTTTAGGCAACATATTTGGGGGTGCAGCTATGCACCCAGCAGGGGGTTTCTTTTTTGGGTAACATTTTTGGGAGTGCTGCTAAGCACCCAGCAGAGGGTTTATTTTTTGGGCAACATATTTGGGGGTGCAGCTACGCACCCAGCAGGGGGGTTCTTTTTTGGGTAACATTTTTGGAGGTGCAGCTAAGCACCCAGCAGGGGGTTTATTTTTTGGGCAACATATTTGGGGATGCAGCTATGCACACTACAGGGGGTTTCTTTTTTAGGCAACATATTTGGGAATGCAGCTACGCACCCAGCAGGGGGTTTATTTTTTGGGCAACACATTGGGAAGTGAAGTTCTGTATTGACAAGACACATCTATTGACACTAACACGACCACCAAAGGCAACAGCGGCTTCATCATTGGCAGCTAAAATTTCTGCTCAGCGTAAATGGACTTTCATCAATGAACAGCACTGAGGTTATTGGTTCCTCATCCAGCACAGGTAGAGAGTGGTTGGCATCAGCCACTGTTGCCTTTGGTGGTGGTGTTACAGTGTGGGTAGGTGTCTAGTCAATACAGAACTGCCCTAAAGTTTGGGAATGCTACAGTGACAAGCCCATATTACTATTATTACTACTAATATTATTAATTCAGTCATTGTGCTGCTGCATGAACAACACAGAAGGGACAATGCAGATGTGGAGTTTGAATGGAGGTGAGAAAGGCACTAGAGTGGGCAGCCCACATTATCTGGCAGATCCTGCAGAGATAAACCATTGCCAGAAGTCTTTGTTATGGTGCAGACAGGATGGAGTGAAGGAAAAGTAAACTCTGATCATAGGAAACACCTCCTGTGAGTCACTGGATGTAATTGCACTGGAATCACTTATAGGGTTTATATAGTCTGCAAAAAACCTGCATAAAGTTAAAGGGGTTATCCAGCACTACAAAAACTTGGCTACTTTTTTCCAGAGACAGCCCTACTCTTGTCTCCAGCTTGGGCAGGGTTTTGCTGCTCAGTTCCATTGAAGTGAACGGAGCCTAATTGCAAACAGCACCTGAACTGCAGACAAGTCGTGTTGTCTCTGAAAGAAAGTGGCCATGTTTTTGTAGCACTGGATAACCCCTTTAAAATCTAACTTTATATATACTGTATAGGGACTGTATGGGGGAAGGAAAATTTGTCTTGACAATGAAACCTATTCTCAACTATTAACCCCTAGACGACCCTGGGCCGCCTAGGGGACTTCAGAGCGGTGCCGCGTGGTGGCCCCATGCTGAACCGCTGCGGTCCCGGGTGCTGCTTGTAGCCCTGGATCGCGGCTATTAGCGGGCACGGTCCGATCGCCTTGCCCGCTAATTAAGTTTTCAGATGCAGCTGTCAAAGTTGACAGCTGCATATGAATCCTTCTTGCAGCCTGTTCTCTGGTGTCTAGTGGGGGGATCGCCTTACCCGGCCAGGTCTGCACCGTAAAGACGCTAATCCCAGCTCGGCACTCAATTGTTTTCGGCTGCAGCAGCCGAAAGCAATCGAGTGCCGATCTCATTGATCTATGCAGTATACTCATACTGCATAGATCTCAATGAGAGATTAGTGTGCTTATACTAGAAGTCCCCCAGGGAGGCTTCTAGTATAAGTGTAAAAAAAAAAGAAAAAAGTGCTGGTATTAGTAAAAAGCCCCCTCCCCTAATAAAAGTTTGAATTGCCCCCCTTTATCCATGTTATAAATATAAATAAACAAACATGTTTGGTTTATCCGTGTGCGTAATCGCCCAAAATATAAATTTATTTCATTCCTGATCTCGCACGGTAAACGGCGTAAGCTGCAAAAAAAATCCCAAAGTGAAAAATGTAGCATTTTTGGTCGCATCAAATCCAGAAAAATTGTAATTAAAAGCAATCAAAAGGTCGCATATGCGCAATTAAGGTACAGATCAGTACAGATCATGGCGCAAAAAAATGACACCTCACACAGCCCCATAGACCAAAGGATAAAAGCGCTATAAGCATGGGAATAGAGCGATTTTAAGGACCATATATTTGTTAACAATGGTTTGAATTTTTTACAAGCCATTACAAAAATTTAAATCGTAACGACTTGAGGAACATATATAACAAGACCGTTTTAACCCAGGGCACACGACATAAAAAAACAAAAAAAAACAAATAAAAAAACAGGGTTTTTTTTCCATTTTCACCACACATTTAATTTTTTTCTGCTTTTGCAGTGTACTTTATGAAAAAAATTCAGCCTGTCATTGCAAACTACAATTAGTGGTGCTAAAAATAAGGGCTCATGTGGGTCTCTAGGTGAAAACATGCAAGTGCTATGGCCTTTAAAGCAGGAAAAAACAAAAAAGCAAAAATTGAAATCGGCCCACTCCTCTAAGGGTTAAGTAAATGAACATATATTGATAATCAGTGGTTTACTACGATTATGTGGTCTTTCAGTACAAACCGAATACTCTTTCTTCTTTACCCTTCCTTTCAGTCTAGTTCACATCCTGTAACAAACTTCCTATACCTGTATACCCTAGACACAAATTCAGCGTGTTCCATCTCCCACTAAACCTTCTTGGCTACAACCCATCAAACACACTGGGAGGGAGACAGTTGGTTGAATTCCTAGCTAGGTTGTACAATGGAACAGGAAGTCCATTACAGGATGTACAGATAGACAGCTGAGCTCTGTCGCCCATTTCAACAGAAGCACTCCAGTCTGCCCCACTGCCATTGTTTACTTACTCTGATGAAGTCCTGGCTTTTCTGATGTTCCAAACGCAATGCCGTGGCTTAAGAACGTCATCAGCAGAGCGAAGAGAGTAAGTCCTTAGCGCAAGTGAACAGAGGAAATGGAGTGGACTGTAGCATTTACACACACAGCAGGCAGCATCTTATTCCCCTCCCCGCCCCCAGACTTTCTTTAAAGGGGTTATCTAGCGCTACAAAAACATGGCCACTTTTCCCCTACTGTTGTCTCCAGTTTCGGTGGGGTTTTTTAACTCAGTTTCATTGAAGTAAATAGAGCTTAATTGCAAACCACACCTGAACTGGAGACAACAGTAGGGGGGAAAGTGGCCATGGTTTTGTAGCGCTGGATAACCCCTTTAAGGCTTTTACATGTACTCTCAAAATTCTTTGGTATACATCAAATATCCAGATGCATGCCTCTGCAGATTCCATGCAGACATGCCAAACCTAGTTTAAAAGTGACTATTAGAGATGAGCACAACCAGAGCATACAAGCGTTTGATTACTGGTAGCCAAAGAAGCTCTAGAGAGTTCCAGGCAGCCTTAGGGTTACATCCAATTTCTGCAGCCAGTGTTAATCAAATGCTGCATGCCCAGGTTGCACTCATCCCTAGTGACTATGTTTTGCACATTTTTGATAAAAAAAACTAAACAAAACAAAAAGTGCAACAGCAACCTACAGGTGTAAACGCTTACCGTATATATTCCCCCAGGCGTACACACAATAAAAACCTGCTCTATAGATTAAAAAATTAGGATCTCAGCAAACCATTTGATCAACAGTGTACCATGTTACCACATTAAGGTGTCCTCAGAGACTTGGTTCTACTCTAGCATTCTCACACTAGCAATGGCTTTTCCTTCCTGGACTAACATTAAAGGGGTTGGTCAGCGAATTTTCTTTTCTTTCTAATCAACTGGTGTCAGAAAGTTATATAGATTTATAATTTACTTCTATATTTCTTTCCATACTTATAAGCCACTATATATGCTGCAGAAAGTGTTGTTTAATTCTATTCAGAAACAGTGCTCTCTGCTGACACCTCTGTCCATGTCAGGAACTGTCCAGAGCAGTAGCAAATCCCTATAGAAATCCTCTCCTGCTCAGGACAGTTCCTGTCTCAGCCAGAGATGTCAGCAGAGAGCACTGTGTCTGAAGATAAAAAAAACAACATTTCCTGCAGGACATATAGTAACTTATCAGTATGGGAAGACTTGAGATTTTAAAATAGAAGTAAATTACAAATCAATATAAGTTTGACACCAGTTGATTTGAAAGAAAAATATTTTTACTGGACAACCCCTTTAAACCTACAACTGGGCAGATCCAAATAATCTCTTTATATAGCACTTACAAGACATGGGTGGAAGTGAAACAGAGGCATAGGAGTGCTGCTGACTTTTCCTTTTTTCTGTTGCACATTTTGGATGACCACACATATAAATTTGAAAGAAGCCTAAGATTGTTATGTCTTCATGATGAGCATTTAGTGTGCACAGTGTGAAAGTTCTTGAAGTACACACAAAGCACATCCAGATGGTTATAACAGTCCAGCATGGACCCCCAGTACCCTCCAGCTCTCTGCCCGAAGAGAGCGTCAATATAGTAAGCTACACTATTTGATATGGTAGAGATGAGGTCATACACATGATGTAAACATCTTCACAGTGCTGGTTTGTACCTAAAATTGTTTCATCACTTCCTTTTTACACCTTATAATAAATGAAAATTTAGGCTAAGAAATAAGCAATGAACACAGAGCTGCACTGCTAATGGTCTACAACTTATGCCTGCATATATGAATATAAATTTTTTTTTCTTGGCCAAGCATTCCAAATAATTTTTTTTTTTGCTGTATAACTACTAGAGACAAGCGAATTTACAGTAAGGACCTGTTCACACTACGGATTCGGTGAAGAGATTCTGCCGGGATCTCTCCTGCTATGTCTTTGAATGGGAGGGCTGGTGCGCCTCTTTGCACAAAGAATTGAGAGATTCGCTACAGAATACGCAGACGGAGTTATGCTGCGTTTACACGTAACGATAATTGGCCCGATTGTACGATTAACGATGTCGGAGTAACGTTTTTATTTTCATAACGAGCAGCGTTTAGACGGTACGATATATCGTACGGAAAATTCGTTGTGTGATCGTTTTGCGAACGCTTAAGCCTATCTCACACATTGGTTAAATCGGCGAACGACTGTTCACACGGAACGATTTGGGAATTTTTTGCGAACGACGATTCGTCGTATGATCGTTCGCTGCGTTTACACGTACGATTATCGTTCGAATTCGATCGTTATCGCGCAAATTTGTACGATAATCGTTTCGTGTAAACGCACCATTACCCGGTGGAATCCTTAGTGTGAACGGGCCCTAATAAAGCAAAGCGCTTCACTATCTCTGCAATCCGCTCATCAGCCTGCTGCCTGCTGTTAACTGAGTACGGCTCAGTACTGATCCTCCGTGGGTCCTGGGAAAAGCTAGATCAACTCTTGGGAAAATTCTTCCAGTTTCTCAGGACTGGATCCAGCTTTTCCCGGCAAACAGCAGCAGGCTGATGAGTGGATTGCAGAAATAATGAAGCACTTAGCTTCATTATTACTGTAAATACTCTAATAATGACAATGATTCAGCTATATACACTGCTCAAAAAAATAAGGGAACACTTAAAGGGGTAGTGCGGTGCTACACATTTATTCACTAAATAACACACATTACACACACAACTATGCTCAGCCAATCGCGGCTGAGCAGCTGATGACATGCTGGAGGGGGGCCAGCATGAGGGAGGGCTGGAGCGGTCTGGCCAGCCTCTGGAAAATGACGTAATTGTCCCAAGATGGCGGCCAGGGGCCACAGTGATTATGAGTGAGTATAATGCACCACATTTCTGGAGGTGGGGGGGAACACTGGGAAGGGGGCCATTCCCTTAAAGAGGATGTACCACCCGGTACATCGTCTTTAACCTGAACCCACAGATCGATCGGCGCCGGCACGGGGAAGCCGCGGTACCGGCCGGTGCTGAAGCACTGGAGGTCGGCCGGGCCGCCCCCAGTGGGAGGGAATTCCCTCTCCTGTATGACGCGGCTCCATTCATTCTAAGCGAGCCGTGTCATACAGGGGAGGGAATTTCCTCCCACTGGGGGCGGCCCAGCCGACCTCCAGTGCTTTAGCAACAGCCAGTACCGCTGGATCGAACAGCGCCGTGCACGGGAACCGGGCAGCGGTCCAAAAAAACGGCGCCGATCGATCCGTGGGTTCAGGTTAAAGATGATGTACCGGGTGGTACATCCTCTTTAAATAACACACATTACAAAGTTGTATAACTTTGTAATGTGTGTTATTTAGTGAATAAATGTGTAGCGCCGCACTACCCCTTTATACAACCCAATATAACTATAAGTCAATTAGTGATGTCTCGATACCAGAATTTTGAGTTCGATAACAATACCAACTTTTTTTTCCCAATGCTCGATACCAATTCGATACTTAATAAATTATATTTAAAAACAAAAAACACTAGAATAGAAATGGAGACTGTAGTCATGTAAAACACTTCAGCTATCAGGTGGATGATGGGGACTGTAGTCATGTAACACACCAGCTATCAGGGGGATGATGGGGACTGTAGTCATGTAACACACCAGCTATCAGGGGGATGATGGGGACTGTAGTCATGTAACACACTTCAGCTATGAGGGGGATGATGGGGGTTGTAGTTGCACTATTCATGCTGTGAGGGAATGCTGACTGCTGACCCAGGGTGACCTGGATTTGGGCGGCAGGGTAATCTGTAAGCTTCAGCCCCCCCTCCCCTTCCCAGTCAGAGCCAGGCCGACTGTTCAACCCCCCACACACACACACACACTGTCAATGTGTGCATCGGGAGTTTCCTGTGGCCCCTTCTTCACAGTCCTGCTGCTGTCCCCAGATCTAGTGGCCGCATCTTGGGCGGGCTGGGCAGGGGGGCAATATGCCCCCTGGGCCGGTCCCTGACCCGTGCCGTTAAAGCGCCGCGGCCGTCGGATCTCAAGTAAGTTCAGTGAGCTTCCAGCACAGACGGCCTGCTACACATCGGCCCTGATAGCTGGGGGGGGGGGGGGGGGGGGGGGGGGGGTGCTACACAGGGGTCTGTACTATGGGGGGGCTAAAAAAAAAGGCCTATACTGTGGGAGGCTACACAGGGGGTCTATACTATGGGGGGCTACACAAAGAGGGCAAATGGGACTAAAAGAGGGTCAGACCATATTGTACACAGAGGGACCTATCTACTATAGGAGGCATAAAAGAGTGGCCTAATACTGTATGGGGGCAGAGCACGCTGGGGGCACAAAGGACTACTGTAACTGTGTGAAGCAATACACATGAGGACTTAGTATAGAAAATAGCATGATGCTGGAATAAGGAGTCTAAAATGTTTCATACAGATCCTATGCAGACGACTGGAGAAATCTTTGTGATAGCCGGGCCAGATGGAGAAGAAAAGGAAAAACGAAAAAACCTTGATAGGCAAAAACGGCACTTGCAATTCATGCGGAGAAGACACCCTGTGAGTCACTGGATGTAGCTGCACTATAATCACTTATGTCTGCAAAACCTGTGTAGGCTGGATCTACCTCTATATGGTCACTGCATAGGGAGAATATTGGTCATTTTATAGTGGATTTTATACAGTAACAGTACAATGGTAATATCCACTCAATGTGTTGTAAAGATGGTAGTGGTCATGGTGTATTATTTGCCCTTTGTATACAGGTATCATTGGTAATATTTGTGTTTATATAGTGGATTTAATTTAGTATCAGTATTCAGTTTTTTTGGGGGGAAAAGCAGCCATGTTTTTTAAATCCTGGATAACCCCTTAGAGGGAATCTGTCAGATACACAGCTGCAGATCTCACCAGACAGGTGTTAGGGAGATATAAGACGCAGGACCTTTTGTCGCCATTTGTAAACTTTTAAAATTGCCCTTTTCAGAACCAACTGAAGAGTCACAGTGACGGCAGTGGCAGCACCGCCCTATATGTCAATAAGAGCAGGAAGAAGCAAGGTAGGGAGATGCTGCTGCTTGGCTCCGCCTCTATGACACTTCATCTGGTAACAGCTGACATTAGACCTTTACAGTCAGTAATCAGCAGCACTAAATGTCCAGTCACCTCTATCTCCCCAGCACCTGTCTGCTGGGATCTGCCCACTGTACCTCATATGGACCTAAAGGATTCTCTTTGAAGAGGTTTTCCAGGCTCTGAAAAACATGGCGGCTTTCTTCCAGAAACACTCTTGTCCTCAGTTTGGGTGTGGGTTTTGCAGTTTGGTTCCACTGACATGAATAAAGCCTAAATGTAATACCACACAGAACCTGAGGAAAAGGGTGGCGCTGTTTTGCAATAAAAGTAGCCGTGCTTTTTTGTAATCTTAGATAACCCCTTTAAGAGTCTTTTCACACTGTTTTAGATTTGATGCTGTTGATTTCATCAGTATAAATTCCTAAAATCTGCAACATTAAATTCAGATCGGATTAAAAGCATGTTAATGTACCCTGACGATTGGTTGCTATTCATGGGCCAGTGCTGTGTGCTTGCCCCCACCCCCCAGGCTAAAATTCCCCAGCCAGCCAGCCCCTGCCTGCCTTTCCTCCAGCCTTCTCCTCTGGTCTCCCCCTCCTCCAGCCTTGTTCTCCGCTCTCCTCTTACGGACCGCAGCGCCGCTCTCCTCCCTCTCTGCAGCCGCCGACCCTGCTCTGACCTTTTTAAGTCCCTGAGCTATGCAATGCTATATATTTTTGCTATAGCATTGCATGGAATCAGTAAAATCAGCGCTCTGCTAGTAGAGCCACTGGGAGGGTGAGTGTGGACCTCGGGCTGTGAGGTGACCCATAAGCCCCCCGCAGTGGGGAAGGGGGGTGATCAGACACTTCACAGTCACCTCAAGGGATAAATGACTGCAGCCAGTGGGATCACAGGCCGCAGTCATTAGCAACCGTGGTCTGCTACACACAGTAGCCGACCCTGCTGCATATGGAGGGGGATAGGAGAGGGTTAAATGCCGCTGTCAGTTGTTATGTGCTGGCTATTTGAAGTTGGCGCTGCTGAAGGGGAGAGGGAGGGCGGGCTGAGGAAGAAGACAGTACAGGGGACATGGCAAGCACTCAGCTC
The DNA here is from genome assembly GCF_027789765.1 of Dendropsophus ebraccatus. Classification (NCBI taxonomy): domain Eukaryota; kingdom Metazoa; phylum Chordata; class Amphibia; order Anura; family Hylidae; genus Dendropsophus; species Dendropsophus ebraccatus. Next base: position 101,178,219 of record NC_091460.1, on the reverse strand, counting down.
GTTGCCTGCCATGTCTCTTGCTGTACACTTTATGATAAGCCGCACTGCTACACGGCTTTTCATAAAGTATCGAATTCTAGGAAATCCTGGTATCGAACCGAAAATATGCTCCAAAAATCGATAGTAGAATAGATTTTTCGGTGCATCATGCATCCCTAAAGTCAATCAAACTTCTGTGAAATCAAACTGTCCACTTAAGAAGCAACACTGATTGACAGTGGAAATTATTGGCAATTACCAAGACACAGGTCAATAAAAAGTTCTGCAGGTGGGGGTCACAACCCACTTTTCAGTACCTACGCTTTGTAACTGATGTTTTGGTCACTTTTGAATGTTGGTGGTGCTTTCACACTCATGGTAGAAAAAGACGGAATCTACACCCCGCTTAAGAGGCTCAGGTAGTACAGCTCATTCAGGATGGCACATCAATGCGAACTGTGGCAAGGTGGTTTGCTGTGCTGGTCAGTGTAGTGTCCAGAAGCTGGAGGTGCTACCACGAGACAGGCCAATACACCGGGTGATGTGGAGGAGGCAAAAACCCAGCAGCAGGACTGCTATCTCTGCCTTTGTGCAAGAAGGAACAGGTGGAGCACTACCAGAGCCCTACAAAACAACCTCCAGCTGTTAGAAACTGACTCCACGAGGATGGTATGAGGACTAACGTCCACAGATGGGGGTTGTGCTCAACACCATGCACAACGCTTGCCATTTGCCAGAGAACACCAGGATTGACAAATTGACCACTGGCGCTCTGTACTCTTCAAAGATAACGGTTCACACTAAGCACATTTGACAGAGTCTGGAGACACCATAGGGGGCGATCTGCTGCCTGCAACATCCTTCAACATCCTTCAACATGACTGCTTTGGCAGTGGACCAGAAATGGTGTGGGGTAGCATTTCTTTGGAGAGCCTCACAGCCCTCCATGTACTCGCCAAAGGTAGCCTGACTGCCATTAGGTACTGAGATGAGATCCTCAAACCCCTTGTGAGACCATGTGCTGATGTGGTTGGTCCTGGGTTCCTCCAAATGCAGGACAATGTTAGACCTCATGTGGCTGGAGTATGTCAGCAGTTCCTGCAAGATAAGCCATCGAAGCTATGGACTGGCCCACCCATTCTTCGGACCTAAATCCGATTGAGCACATCTGGATCATCATTGTCTCACTCCATCCACCAACATCAGAGATCCTTTAGGAAACCATCATCCATCTCATCAGGAGCATGCCCAGGCATTGTAGGAAGGTCATACAAGCACGTGGAGGATACACACAATATTAAATCTCATTTAGACTATTTTTAAGAACATTACATCAAAGTTAGATCAGGCTGTAGTATATTTCCACTTTAATTTTGTATAAATCCAAATCCAGGCCCTCACTGGTTAAAAAATGTGAATTCCATTGATAATTTTTCTGTAATTTTGTTGTCAGTAGATTTAGCTTTGTAGAGAAGAAAATATTCAATGAGAATATTTCATTCATATCTAGGATGTGTTATTTGAGTGTTCTTTTTTTTTTTTATTAGTGATTGCTTAAATGTAAAAATTAATTTGTCTACCTTCCCAATGCAGTAGTTTGGCACAAACTGCAGTAGTTCTGCAATATAGTTACCACCCCTGTGGTTCCTAGGGGTTAAAACACATTAAACCTAGAGCTGAGTGTAACTGGAGCATGCTTGGGCCCAATCATTCAGCATTTGATTACCAGTGGCTGAAGTTGGATGCAGCCCTAGAGAATCCTGAAAATTTTTTAATACAGCCTATGGCTGTATCCGTGTTTTCCCAGACTCCCTGGGGTGGCATCCAACTTCTTCAGCCACTGGTAATCAAAGGCAGAATGATTGGGCTCGAGCATGCTCCAGTTGCACTCATCTGTAATTAAAATTACAGTAACTAGTGACTATATCGTATACGGGTACTCCTACTTCATTTTACATTTAGAACAAAAGAATATCCAGCATCTTAGTTCATTTCACTCTTACAAGAATAAACTGTCACAAAGAAACACATCCTTCACAGTTCAACATCAAGTGGCATTTTTCTTTCTTTAAAAACAAAGAATGAGATTTACATGCCCCAAATTTGGGGGTTAAGGGGGGGGGGGGGGGAGGAGGAGTGGAGGACTCCAATTTTAGCAGATAGCAAATAGCATCACACAGGTTCTTATACCCCTCTTCAATGTAAAACATAACATCAACTGACTCAACAATCCAAAACTAAGTGCTTTCCTTGAGCAAACAGACTTTCTTCTTCCTCCAAATTCCTCCTTCGTGCAAAACAATGCAAAATTTTTTTTTTATATATATATGGGAGGGAACAGGATCAGGTGACTTGTCTACCTAATCCTGAAAAATATATTTTAAATTAACATTAAAAATACAGAACATCACCCATAAAAAAAGAAACTGCACAGAACTAAACACAGGTATTTTGCTGCAATAAGACTATCAATCCGTCATCCACACGTCCATAAAATACGCCCCTCCCCTTCTGTTTATGGTCTCCCACCTCAAACTGAGCACAGATGTATTCACAAATAAAAGTTATGTGAAAGGTTGCAAGTAGAGCTGTAATGCGTAGGTTCTATATAGAGTATATGATTTCCTTTGCATGCAAACAAGACAGTTTTGTACGGGAATTCTCTGTGCCTCTATAAAACAGAGTGTGGTCCCAAAAGTTTAAAATAGGTGTTCTGGTGGTAGCTTTCTAGCTGCAACCTATTCCTTAGGGGGTTAATCCCAAACAATAAGATATACATAAGCATTTATATACAAGCACTTAAATACATATCTATAGAAAATGGCCAGTAGGGTTGCTTATGCCCACTACCCATTATATAAACATATGGCTCCTCCTTCCTCCAATGCCAAAGATGGAAAATTAATTTGAGATAGAACAGTGTTATTTAATGCTTCCCATTCCTGTATAGGCTACTGATGAATCCCTGAACTGTACACAGAACATTAGTCACTTTGTTGGGTTGGAAAGCAATAAATTCCCGGCTCAGTGAGGAAAGAAGAAAACCGCCAGCGACCAACAAAGAAATTATCGTATCCTGGTGAAGAGGTTGAGAACGGAGACAGATTCCTAGAAGAAAAAAGGTAAAATTGAACTCAATGTGACCAGACAACTTTTACATAACACAATGAACAGCCCAGAAAAGTGGATCATCTTAACATTACCCTGAAACAGATTGCCTGTGGTGCGCCAGAGCTGGCTGCAATTCCACTACATAGTGGGTAGTCGGGGATGAACAGTGTTAAATCACTCAGATTTGTCAGGTTAGTGATCATAAAGGAATAGTGAGCCCAGTCTGGGAATACCCATATACAAAGGGGTACTCCAGAGAAAAAAAAAATACTTTCTTTCAAATCAACTGGTGTCAGAATATGTGTCAGTGTATTTAAAAATCTCAAGCCTTCCAGTGCTTACCAGCTGCTGTATATCCTGCAGAAAGTGGTGCATTCTTTCTAGTCAGTCAGTGCTCTCTGCTGCCAGCTCTGCCCATGTTAGGAGCTGTCCAGAGTAGGAAAGCTTTTCTATGTGAATTTGCAGCTGCTCTGGACAGAGGTGGCAGCAGAAAGTACTGTGTCAGACTAGAAAGAATACACCATGTCCTGCAGAACATACAGCAGCTGATAAGTACTGGAAGACTGAAGATTTTTAAATAGAATTAACTTACAAATCTATATAACTTTGACACCAGTTGATCTAAATTTTCCAGAACACCCTTTTAATGGAATGGTTTAAACAAAACTTTTCAGTGAAAAATATGTACTTGCCAATATAATTAAAACGAGTAAAGTAAAGTAAAGTAAAATAAAGTAATAAAGTTTCATAATTACATTGTCATTTACCTTTGTAGATCGTGTTTTACTAAAAACATTCCAAAATCTCAAGGTTTCATCTCCAGCACCTGTAACAATAGCTTCCCCATCTGGCGACATGGCCTGTAAGAACAAGCATAGAAATATATGTACTTACTAAGAACAGTAGTAGTATACAGTAATAATGAAGTGAATCGCTTTGTTAGCTCGGCACTCTGCTTATCAGCCAGCTGCCTTTGAAGTCTGTGCCGCTCCAGAAGCTGGATCCAATCCAGGGAGACTTCTCCCAGTTTCCCAGAAAAAAAAAAAAAAGGCAGGCATATTTTTTCAACGCACTGGAGGATATTTATCAAAAATGGTGTAAAGTGAAACTGGCTCAGTTGCCCCTAGCAACCAATCAGATTCCACCTTTCCTTTTCCAAAGAGTCTGTGAGGAATGAAAGGTGGAGTCTGAGCCAGTTTCACTTTACACCATGTTTGATAATTCTCCCCCACTATGTATGTATGTATGTATGTATGTATGTATGTATGTATATGGGTTCTGTCTATTATTGCAGGAAGTGGACAAAACCTCTAAGGGGGCATTCCCACGGTCCATGTTTGAAAGATGTGCTACAGACAAGAACACAGAGCTCTCTGTATTGTGTTTTTTTATGATGCCCTGGGCGCTGAAAGGGTTTAAATCTTGGTGCTACTGTACTGACATGCTGTTCTGGAGCTCCCAGCATAATAATGATACATGATGCTGGAGGTTCCGCATTCCAGTCCGTAGCATATCTTCTGTGCATGGAACGTGTGAATGTCCCTTTAAGGCTCTAAAAAAATGTTGTATACCCCCGAATACAAAAGTTGACAATGTACCATGAGACAGGGTAATTTTCATATTTGTCTTTGTATCTGTATACCGTACAGTGTACCCAAGTATTGCTCAAGGTGGGAAAAAAAAAGTAACCCCCCACCTTTTTCCTTGCTGGAAGAGTTTTAACAGCAACCACATAAATTAAGCAGGGAATGCTGCAGCATTACAGGGATGTCATTGCATTTTTGTTAATTTTCTATAACCCAGCCCATATGCAATTTTAGACTAGAAATCCACTTTAATAAAAGGACATCCCCTGTTTGGGATCTCCATCATACAGTCTCTGACCGTAAACAAAGTACTTACAAGGTAGAGAACTCTATAAGAGTGTCCAGTGAGTTTCGCCACCTGTGTAAGAGATGGATACTTCCAAACTAGGATCTGATTCTGGGAATAGCCATGTGTGCTCACCTGTAGACAAACATATGACAACTCACGGTCAAAGAATGCTTTTATAGCCCATGCGTTTTCACTATTTTCACAAACAATGGGGAGATTTATCAAACATGGCGTAAAGTGAAAGTGTCTCAGTTGCCCCTAGCAACCAGATTCCACCTTTCATTTTCCAAAGAGTCTGTGAGGAATGAAAGGTGGAATCTGATTGGTTGCTAGGAGCACTGAGCCAGTTTCACTTTACACCAGGTTTGATAAATCTTTCCCCATATCTAAAGATTAATAAAAATGGAAAGTGTATGCATAACGTAAAAAAACAAAACAAAAAACAAAACAAACCACTACACACTGCTAGCCCTTAAAATGTATTGTTATAGTACTAAAAACAGCTAAACAAATTGAGCCTATAAACACACACAAAACCCCCCCAAAAACACACACACACACTTACCAGTTCATTAGCATGCTTAGACCAGGCCAGGTTGCAAACCTGTGAACCAGTGTCAATACACTGAAGTGGTTGACCAGTGAGTGTGTTCCAGAATCTGATGCAACGATCTGCAGTGCCCCCTCCTGAAGCAAGCAGACCATGCTGGTGAGGTGACCAAGCAATTGCCTTCACTGCAGCCAGGTGTTCTGTATATTGCTGGACAGGGGTCAAGCTAGAGTGATTCCAAACAAGGAGCTGAAAGAAACCAGATACATTTTACACACAAAAACTTTTATTTAAAACAAATATAAATAAATTATATAATATATATATATATTTTTTTTTTCAAAAATGAATACCTTGTTGTCGTTCCCTCCTGATGCTAGCAGCTGATGATCAGTGGACCACTTGAGACCACAAACTTCTTGCCTGTGTCCTTGTAACCTCCTTTCAGACTGCACAGGTGGAGTTCTTATGTCTCTCTGTAGGATCATGCGGTCTCTACTTCCCGAGGACAGCTGATCTGCATTCCAAGCCAAAGCACCTATAAAAGAGGGAATCCATTTTACTCACAGTATTTTAACACAGAACAATCGTATAAAGCCAACCTGCGTTTTGCTTGCTTATTTTTAAGACTGATTCACGCAGCAAATACGTCAAGTGGGTTTGTAGCCTAATAATGAATTTTAATAAAAGTGCGATCAGTGATTTTAAACTCAGGGTGTATCAGACTGTGACCAGTACTAGATTAGATATCAATTAGTATTCACACTGTTGTATTAGTGAATACTATATAGCCACAATGGAATACTGTGTCACAACAATGTCTCAAAGCCCGGGTCTGCACCAACCAATGGCTATATAATAGCGTGGTAAGGCTGGGTTTGATAACCCCTGCCTGTAGTTATTTGCTGATATAGCCTATAGACTATAGTCTTTGTCCCTTGAGAAAGCCACTATTTATGTGGTGAAATGTCGGGTGATGGAGGGTGTCTTTGTGCGTTTTTAGATAGGGGTGCTGTCTGAATTGACCTATATATCACAAACTAAGCAACATTAGCTACCGGAGAGTGCGGCTAAGCCGAAGGGCTGCCGCACTACATATGGGCAGTTAGTGTTCACGATCAAATTGTCATTAGCCACATATCTCTGACACAGTCTATTCCAAGGGCTATATCAGCAAATAACTACAGGCAGGGGTTATCAAACCCAGCCTTACAACGCTATTATATAGCCATTGGTGGCTCTAGAACCGGGCTTTGAGACATTGTTGTGACACAATATCCCATTGTGGCTATATAGTATTCACTAATGTTGTGAATACTAATTGATATCTAATCTACTACTGGTCATAGTCAGATACAACCCAAGTTTTAAATCACTGATCGAACATTTATTAAAAGTTTTAAATTTATAGTCTTCACGGTAAATAAAAAAAAAAAAAGACTAGGGGTGAAATCTGTATATACATGTATCAATATGATGCCAGTAAAATTGAAAAGTGTTAAAATCTTTGCGGGAAGATTACTGAAACAGCCGAGCAAAGATTTAGAGACTTGCAGCTCTTCCGGCATCATATGGATACACAACACTGGCAGAGCTTTGTAACCTGCGTGGCCTTACATAGATGACAAGGTGATTTTAGTGCTCTCACTATTGTCAGTGAACCTCTCAGAGCCCCTTCCATGGTGCCCAGCTACTAATTCTGTGCATTACAGGAAGCAGTTTGCCAGTAATAGCAGTGGTTCTTCCTCCTTACCCCTACTGTCATGAAATCTTGCTGAAGAAAGAATACTGGACTCAACAAGCTGGCACTGCTCTGAGGATGGTTTACAGTACACTACTACAGATGAGATGTGGACGGAGAAGGGGTTACTGATGCACTGGCTTTAAAAGGTACTATTTAGGCAAAACAAACAGCAGTAATGCCACCGGAATACCCACCCATGTACAGGATCTGTTTACACTGATTTCGACAGGCAATACCCACAATAGTACTCCATGGTCAACAATTCTAATCAGGTTTACCTGACAAACACATTTTTAAGTCAAGATGATCCATCATAATTCATGTGCAAAATTAGATGACTGTAAAAATGGCAGCTATGATGTTAGGGTCAATAGAACCTTAGGGCCTTTTTATGCAGGCTAACTGAAGGCAGACAATTGCCAGTCTCCCTGGTTAGCGCTTGTCTGCTAAGCCACTCATTTATTCATCAATGTCGGCAGCACTTGCCGTTTACACAAAAAGATGTGATCAGCTGATGAACCAGTGTTTACTGGCTTGTCTGATCACCACTGGTCCTTTTTATACGGGCAGATTATTGGGACGGAACGCTACCAGAGACTTGGATTCCTAAATGAATATTATGAGAATTCCTTTTAAGGTTACAAACCCACTTGCCGGATCTGCAGCGAGTCTCCTTGCTGCGTTTTTGCAGCGAGACTCGCTGCAGATCCTGGCCCTATACTTTCAATAGCAGAGAAACTCGCAGCAGGGATGTACATCCCTGCTGCGATTTTGTCTGCAGCCCGCCCCATTAACCCCCCGGCCGCCGGACATTATACATTACCGGGTCCCCGTTCCTGCTTGCTTCGGGGCTCCCGGTGTCTTCACGGCCCGCCCGGCCAATCAGTGCGCTGCGGCGGGGCAGCGCACTGATTGGCTGGGCGGAACGTGCCGGGAGCCGCCGAAGCAAGCAGGAGCGGGGAGCTGGTAATGTATATCCTGCCGGCCCCCCTGCAGCCCCGCAGCCCCCGGCCGCACGATCGCCCCCAGCCCCCGGCCGCACGATCGCCCCCAGCCGCACGATCGCCCGCAGCTCCGCAGCCCCCGGCCGCATGATCGCCCGCAGCCACCGGCTGCACGATCGCCCGCTTGGGGCAATCGTGCGGCCGGGGGCTGCGATGCTGGGGGCGATCGTGAGGTCGGGGGCTGCGGGCGATGGTGCGGTCGGGGGCTGCGGGGCTGGGGGCGATCGTGCGGCCGGGGGCTGGGGGCGATATACATTACCAGGTCCCCGCTCCTGCTTGCTTCAGCGGCTCCCGGCACGTTCCACCCGGCCAAACAGTGCGCTGCCCCGCCGCAGCGCACTGATTGGGCGGGCCGTGAAGACACCGGGAGCCCCGAAGCAAGCAGGAACGGGGACCCGGTAATGTATAATGTCCGGCGGCCGGGGGGTTAATGGGGCGGGCTGCAGACAAAATCGCAGCAGGGATGTACATCCCTGCTGCGAGTTTCTCTGCTATTGAAAGTATAGGGCCAGGATCTGCAGCGAGTCTCGCTGCAAAAACGCAGCAAGGAGACTCGCTGCAGATCCGGCAAGTGGGTTTGTAACCTAAAGATCAATGCAGCAACCAATTCATTCATTACTTATGATTAAGCTCTCATTTTATTATTTCATTTTACTACTTTACTTACTACTACACCAAGGTAAGGTCTTGGATGATATTAATTGATAAGAACTGAAGAGGAAAAAAAACCTGATCAGTTTACATGAAATGTGGCAATAAGCTTAGTCTTACCAACTCTGGCTGTATGGCCCTCAAGAGTGGACAGCTTCTTCCCTGCAGATGCATCCCAAATCTGTACAAAACCTTTATGAGTCCCTACAGCAACCAGATTACCCTGCAAACACAAAGAAGAAACAGATTTATTTTTTTTTAACAGGAGAGAGAACTACAGATATCTTTAACCTCTTAACCACCAATACATAGATTTTTGCATATAGTGCACATTTAGAAGCTGAACCAACGCTGTATGCAGTGGATGCCAGCTTGCTGCAATGACAGGGAGCGGAATTTAGTCCGATCCTGGGAATTTAACCCTGTGCATGCCACAATTGATAGCAGCATACACAGTGCGCTGGACATGTCAGGATCTGTGCCAATGGTTGCTGTGGATGTTTAAGGGTTATACTTACCTTCCACAGCAGCCTCAGTCTTTCTGCTGATTAAGGGCCCCTTTTACACAGGTCGATCTGGAGGAGCAAGCAAGTACAGTGGTCCCTCAACATACAATATTAATTGGTTCCAGGGCGACCATTGTATGGTGAGACCAAAATTCTATGCATCACACGACATGTAGTATCACACTATACTCACTACTAGACAGCAAACCAGTGCATGCATTTCAGCAACACTGGGGTTTTACCAGTAAAATTGCCACTTTTATTGGTTGATCATCTAGTTATTCACATGTGCCACAGATCCTGACTGTCCATAGCATTGTATGTGGAGTCTGGTCTCAAGTTACAATGGTCCAGAAAGCACCATTGTATGTTAAAATATTGTATCCTGAGGCCATTATAAGTTGAGGGATCACTGTACAAAAATAACCTTAACTCCATATTAATAACTGCCCCTTTTCCCATTTTTTTTTTAAAGTCAAGTTCCCAAACAGGTTATGATTTGAGGACATCCTATACCAAGAACGCTTATGGTGAGGTCTGATGTATTGATCATAATTTAGGGCACATATGAAACACTAAGGGGGAGATTTATCAAAGGGTGTAAAATTTAGACTGGTGCAAACTGGCCACAGCAACCAATCACAGCTCAGCTTCCAGCTCTGGTGAAAGGAAAGAGGAGCTGTGATTGGTTGCTGTGGCCAGTTTGCACCAGTCTACACAGAAAGAATATCTGACAAATTATCTGCCAAAGATTTGAAGCCAAAGCCAGGAATTAATTTGAAAAGAGGATAAATCTCAGGCTTTTCTGTATGACATGATCTCTGTTTATAGTCTGTTTCTGGCTTTGGCTTCAAATCTTTCTGTGTAAATGGACCCCAAGACAACCTGAAAACATGACCTGTTGGAAGGACTGAAGTTTAAAGCAGTGAATTACAGTGCAACACGTCATCCATAAAAATAATGGGCGACTAAGTATATTCACATGCTCAAGTGTAGAAACCGCTTGTTGCAGAAATTCTCTAGTATGGCTAGCCCACAGGTCTATCTCTATGACATCCATAAGGCTGCCTCCTGATCGTACAAGCCCTTAATAGCTTCTGTATGGAATGAATAGTAAAAAGATTCATGCACAATGTATTTAATACAACATTGCTATAGAATTGGGGGGGGGGGGGGGTAACCCTTGTTGCACTCAATTATTTACAATTATAGATAGGTGGTGGGGCAGGACAAGTACACATTGGGGCTTATCATGCCTTTGTTGCAGAGTATCAACCATACTTACCCTTTCAGACCAACCCACTGACGTCACAGAATCTCCTTCCACAGATAAATCACACAGCCGTGTTACCTAAAAATAAAATAGATTACATTTATTATATAAATTGATGCTGAGTGGCGAGAAAGGTTTTACATAGTTCTGTCTGTGTGTGGATGGAAGGGGAGGAAGCTGCAAAGGCCACTAGGAATACAGATTATATTTATCTTTCAAATCAACTGTTTTTAGAAGGTTATATTGACTGGTAATGTTCTTCTATTTTAAAATATTCAATCTATATTATTTTCTTGAAAACTGGACATTTTGAAATAGATGTAAATTACCAGTCTTCAAGTACTTATCAGCTGCTGCATGTCCTGCAGGAAGTGACAGTGTGCTCTGCTGCAACCTGTGTCAGGAACTGTCCAGAGCAGGAGAGGTTTTCTATAGGGATTTGATACTGCTCTTGATAGAGGTGGCAGCAGAGAGCACCGTGTCAGACTGGAAAGAATACACTACTTCCTGCAGGGCATACAGCAGCTGACAATTAATGGAAGACATGAGATTTTTAAATACAAGTAACTTACAAATCTATATAACCTACTGACACCAGGTGATTTAAAAGGAGAAAATATATAATATAAATATATATCAAAATCACTAGAGTACCTCTTTATGTATACACAACACTACGTATAATACACAAAAAGCATTTCTTACCTGACTTGTACATGCACTCCATAGATATACACAGGTCCCCAATCCCACACTCAGAACATTGAGAGATGACCAGTCCACCAGATTAAGGTAGAAATCATCTTGGAGTTCTGGAGCATCAAGTACTTTAAATGGAATTTTAGAAATCTTCCGTGTGGGTTTTCGAGGAGAGCGCAAAAGTTTCTGACTGTGGAGTGAATGGGAAAGAAATGTATAAAGAAAATCACCACATCGTAGCTTTGAACTACCTCCTGCACTTCTGAAAGTGACTGAAATGCTTACCTTTTGTTACTCACAGGTGACAAAGAATATGGAGACACCTCATTTCCATCATCAGGGCTTGATCGCTTTGAGCTTAAGGAATACTGTACATCAAGAAAAATGGAAGAAAAAAAAAAAAAAAGACATACATTTACGCATTGATATCAACATAATGGTCTCCTCTTTTCTGTCAATGTAAACCACAAAATATACAGACAGAATGTAGATACAGTATTTACTTTATATCCTTCCCTATACACTCTCGATCTGGCACTATCCAAATTCACAGAATGTTTATTCCCGAATTTTTTTTTAAAAAAAGGGGAAACTGGAGATGTCAGAATATAAAGACATGTACCGTAAAAAGACTTTTCTTTTCAGGTGTGGATGGTTGAAGCCGACGGTCTTCAGTTTGGGGGTCCTGAACCTTTTCAATTCCAGCACCCAACAGTTCGTTCTTCAACAAAGCAGAGTATGCTAAGCCATCTGAAACAAAAGACGACATATAAGGGGATCAATCCCATTACCAGCAACCTGCAAATAAACTAGTGTCACTTAAGCAACGCTTGAATTGATCAGAGAATATTTCCAATATTATATTGATAATAAATTATGGAATCTCTCACCTTTTCCACTATCAGAAGTTGCATCTTTGGCTTTTCTGTTTTGACTTGGAGATTTCTCATTTTCCTACCAAAGGGGAAAAAAAAAAAAAAAAAAAAACCATGAAAAGAGAGATAGTTTAGGAGTCATGAATCTTAACCATTATTTTCTGTTTAGCACCATGAAATGCAGGAAGAACCGTGGGCCAAAAATGTTACCCAAACCGATGTAGTCGTGAATGCATGTGAGAGTTTTGCCATCACAAGTGTCACAGTGGTAAGAATGGATTTTAGTAACACTTTCCAAAAGAATCACATTTACTCACATTAACCCCTTAGTCATCGCAGATACAGCCTTCTACAGCTGTCACTATTGGGGCTTATTCTGATCTAGTCTGCTTTTAACGGCGGGAATCTGTTGCTGCAGGAAGTGAGCTGCCAGTTTGACAGCTGATCTCCTACTGTAACTACCCGGAGAGGTTTGGTGTCTCCATGTCATTTACCCAAGGTGTAAAACTATATCATTATTTATACCACATAATGCAGGCTGTAAAATTTACAGTAAAAAGCAGAACTGCTGTATTTTTCAATTCACCTCAGAAGTAAAAAAAGATTGTGTGTGTGTGTGTGTGTGTGTGTGTGTGTGTGTAAAAACATGGTATGAATAAAAACTGCAGCACCAAGGGGTTAATATATCACTTACATTTATTCTGTGAAAGTTGATGCTCCAGTTTGCTCCGGCTCTAGATGGAATAAACCTATCTCCATGCTTACTAGGAGAAGACATAGGAGAATTAGATGGCGTCAGCGTCCTTCTCATCTCAGAGACCTGCATAAAAAACAAGTGTAAAAGGAATAGATGGTCAGAATAAATAATACTGTGATTGTTTTTAAAGGTAGGACGGTTCACATGCACCAATCCATACAGGTTTTTTTTTTATACAATTGTAAGATACTGGGTTACATGTTCCTCAAATTGATGTAAATACATGAGATAATGCAGTCACATTACTTATCAATATTCATCCATATGCCTTATGTGCATGGACGTCGCCGGCTGGGATACGCTACTGTACCAGAATAGACCCAAGCAGTCAGCAGGAATTCTTTTTCTGACATGCAAAACATTGGCTCAGTAACCCAAGTGTTATGTTTGATTCTAAAAGTCGGAGGCAAGGGACTGGGAACCCTTCAATACCGCCGGCTGTACACTGGTGATACATGGTGTTTTTTGCAATTTTTCTCTCTGCATTTTTCTAATAATATACTAATATTTGAAGGGAAAAAAAAAAAAGGTGGGGTCCGTTGAGCCTCAGTTACAAGTCTCGAAACACGGGAATAGCCACAAACCCTAAAAGCATAAAGCAGAGCATGCTGTTCATAGAGATTCTCTGTAAAGGAAAAAAATAAAACCTAGAAAAAAGGTTCATGGGGGAAAAAAAAAAAAAAAAAAAAAAAAGGGGGGGGGGGGGGGGGTCATTGTAAGGAAGGCCTCACAGCAGCTTGTGCTTGCCATTCAGAAAGATCCAGAGCAACAAGGAAAAAGCTAAATGTAGGTTGTTTCTCCAGCTGGCAACCCTCCCCCCATCAGGAAACCTTCAAACTGATCACCCAGGAGGTGACTCCACATGTGAATACACTCCACACTCCGCATAGCATTATCACACTTCATCATCACTGTTGATAGAGTTCACATGGGTCCCATCATTATGATTAAGTGCAGCTTGCAATAGCCAGGAAGGCTGCACTCACATCACCCCCTATAGAGAGATTTTCCTACCTACATTGTATTGTGTAGTGCAGCCCCGGCTGTGCAATAAAGGGCAGAAGGCCTCTAAACCTGACTGGCACTGCCCTGCAATCACATCATCAGATGGGGGGGCACACCTCTTAGTACTACCAGTATTGCGTGTGTGATACCTTCATCTGCTAAGCCGACACAATAGATTAGCAAACTATGTCAGTGGTCAGACCAGACAATACTAACAACCCACAATGGTCCCCAATGTAGCCTAAAGTTACTCAGTCATTACCAAAGAATAAGGATATCATCCAGAAAACTAAAAGTCCACCACATACTAAGCAAAAAGTGCTAAAATGTAAGTGCAGTACTAAAGACTGACTCATAATGACCAAAGAGCGGCAGAAATACAGTCCCTCCAGATAGTACAGGGCAGATATAATACAACTATAAGTCCCCATAATTACCCAGAGTTTAGAGTTCTGGACTTCACAGAGCGGAGCAGGAAGGTGTCTCTTCATTGTGAGCAAGTGACGCTGAACAGACCTACAGCCAGTGCTCAGAGGGGACTCTCTTGTCTTCACCAAAAAACAAAAGAGGGCGGTTCCTTAAATCTAAACAGGCTGGCAGCTGGAAAGGGGCGGAGCTCCCAGCAGATAGAGGGAGAAAGCTAGAAATGGAGGGAATTGGGGGATGGGGAATGCAGATCCCAGCATAGGTGCTATTCACATGCAGCACTGATTTGCTGTGATTTGGCACCACTTCTGGTTTTGGATAAACAATTCAGACAATGGGGGAATTTATACTTTGCATGGCGTCTGTATCACTAGCCTTAGGCTAGGGCCACACTGCGTTTTTGCAGGCTGTTTAATATATCCCTTTAATAGAAAGAAAAAAAATCCTTGGATACTTTTTAGCCATTTACTTCCATTAAATTCTTTTTTCTTTTTAACGTACAAAAAAGACATGGTTGACCACATTTCTGTGCATGTTAAAAGCAGCCATTTAACCCCTTCGGGACCGGGCTAATTTTCGTTTTTTGCGCTTTAGTTTTTTCCTCCTCGTGTTTAAAAGGCCATAGCGCTTGCATTTTTTCACCTAGAGACCCACATGAGCCCTTATTTTTTGTGTCACTATTTGTACATTACAATGGGAGGGTTCGTGTTTACGCCATTCACCCTATGGTTAAACTGACATGTTATATATGTTCCTCAAATCAGTACGATTAAAACGATATGTCATTTATACAACTTATTTTATCTGCCTGCTTTTAAAAAATTAAAACCTTTGTTTTTAATGTGTTTAAAATTGCTCTATTACCAGTCTTAAAGCGCTTTTATCATTTGGTCTATGGGGTTGTATGAGGTGTCATTTTTGGCGCCATGATCTGTTCTTTCTATTGGTACCTAGATTGCATATATGCGACTTTTTGATCACTTTTTATTACAATTTTTATGGATTTGATGTGACAAAAAAAACCGCGCAATTTTGCACTTTGGCGGGTTGGTGATTATGCCATTTACCGTGCAAGATACACAGCGATACCAAATGTTTATTTGTTTATTTAGTTTTCTTTATAAAATGGGAAAAAGGGGGGGGTGATTCAAACTTTTATTAGAGGAGGGGAACTTTCAGTATTACTGCAGTGATCTCTATGGTAAGGAGAAGGGGGAGGGGAATCATACATTTAAATGCAGCTGCCAGTTTTGACAGCTGCATTTAAATGTATAGTTAACAGGTGCTGCAATCACATGGCACCTGCTAACAGCGGCGGTCCCGAGCTACAAGCAGTACCCGGGATAGCGGCGGTTCAGAGCGGGGTCGCCATGTGACCCCTTTCTAAACGGCCCCACCTGCATCAGGACGTACACTTATACCTTGATGCGGAAAGAGGTTAAAAAATTAATCTGCTAAATGGACTGCAAAAACTCAGTCCATTTAGTGAACCCAGTCTTCTCTGTACTTTTTTATGTAGCGTGCGCAATAAATTTTTGGAAAGGTGCCGGTAGCGTGATCAACGCAAGCAAATCCAGACAGGGCCACACTGGAAACTTACAAATACAACTGCTCAGAGGTTTTGGAGACTGTGCAAAAAGGAGTTCAAGTCATATAATAATGACACTGCGCACAATTGGAGATTGGACCAGGAACAAAAAAAACGCAAAAATAATAAAATTGCACAAAATTTACGACTGACACAAAACCTACCGCGACACTACCGAGATTTCTTTGTGTGAACCCTATCCAATTTGAAAAAACAGCTTCACTCCTGTCATTAGGTTGTGTGTGGTATTACAATTCAGCTTTATTCACTGGCCATATTTTTCTAATCCTGGATAACCCCTTTAATTTCACAGCTCTGTTAATAGCTGATTCAACACATACTACAATAATGGTACTTTTAGATGGAACGATTATCGTTCGAATTTGCACGATTACGATCGTATTTGAGCGATAATTGTTCCGTGTAAACACAGCGAACGATCAAGCGACGAGCGAGAAATCGTTCATTTTGATCTTAATCATCAATGATCTTTCGCAAAAAATTTGCAGACCGTTCCGTGTAAACAGTCTTTCAACGATTTCACCTATGAGTGAGATAGGCTTAAAGGAGAAGTCTGTTGGAAATTTTTTTTTTTTTAAAGTATTGTGTTGCCCCCCAAAAGTTATACAAATCACCAATATACACTTATTACGGGAAATGCTTATAAAGTGCCTTTTTCCCTGCACTTACTACTGCATCAAGGCTTCACTTCCTGGATAAAATGGTGATGTCACAACCCCACTCCTAGAGCTGTGCGGGCTGTGGCTGCTGAAGAGGATGATGGCAGAGGGATGCTCAGTGTCCCTCCAGTGCCCTGTGTCCCTCAGTGTCCCCCTGCCATCATCCTTTTCCAGCAGCTACAGCCCGCACAGCTCTGGGAGTCGGGTCGTGACATCACCATTTTATCCAGGAAGTGAAGCCTTGATGCAGTGTCCTATGGTTTATGCCAGTGAACTGGTGTAAATCATAGCCAATATCTACCCCTGCTCAGAGCTAGTGGAGATGTCAAAGTACGGCGCCATGGTAGCATCTGCGGTGCAGGATTTATTGAGTAGCATCCTGTATATTTATCACCGGCATCTGAAACATCAGTTGTAGTTCATTCTCCTCTGCATGTGTTATTGTCTCCTTATAATTTCTGCTTTTTACTTGTACATGCCCCATCATCGCCATCTTATGGCCAGAGAGGCAATCGAAGCAGCAATGGGGGATGGGAAAGGAGAAGGCGATATGAAAGATCCAACGACACCAGACCATAGATTAGTTTACATCAGCCAAAGTGGGTACGTGCTAGAGGGTCCCCAATCCCAAGCAGTGGCCAGATTACATTTCAAAGTAAGTCCAACAGCATCCGGTAGTAGTGAATTCTTGGTGAAGTTCACATAGCTGAGTACAATAAGGCAATGTTTCCACCATAGAAGGTCTTTATCAGGCATGCTAGAGAAAGACCTGATATAGTACATTTAATGACATAAAAATAAAATATATAAAATTACCTCAGCAACTATACAGTTGATGTTTGCCTTATGTATGCTGTACCTTTTGAATCTAATATTGCCCCTCTAGTGGCCCCATTGTGCTGTTAATGCTTCTGCATTTGACCTTTAACGGGTCGGCATACAGTAACTCAATGAAAATGCAATGTGAACCGATCATTTCATTGAATTACTGCATCACTTCAGTGAAGAAATTATTCATTTAACCCCTTAAGGACCCATGCCGTACCCGTACATCATGGAGTCTGGTGGTGCTTTGAAGTGAGCTCAGGAGCTGAGCTCACTTCAAAGCATGTGGGGACCGGCTGCTATATGCAGCCAGGCCCTTACTGTTAATAACGGGCCGCCGCGATTACGCCGTGGCCCGCCATTAACCCCTGCAGCACTTACATCCTGTCACTGACCGATCGGGACCCCCGAAGTGTGACTGGGGGGTTCTGATCATTGTATCTTTGGCGATCGATGCATAGAGTCTGCACTGCATACCGCGTGCATTTTCACACAGAATCCGCTCGAAATTCCACGAGAATTGTTCAGTGTGCATATACCCTTAAAATAAGCCAGTAGAAGTGCACTGTTCAGCAATTCTCCACATCTCCTCCTGTATGAAACCCATCTCCTGCAGCGAGATGGAGAGGGCACTGCAGATGACAGAGAGGAGGAGTCTGAATATAGTGATGGCTGAGCACGTGACCTGCTGCTCCTTATAACACATGCTGTGCTAAATGGGATGGTATAATCTGTCAAAGTAAAAAGCTCCTTAAAAAAAAATAAAAAAAAATCATGCAACTTACACAAGGCATAGTGTTCTCATTCTGGAGGTTGATTTGGCGCAGCAGGCGCCTTTCGTAATCTTGGTCCATGTTAACTGCGAAGTGTAGAATCGGAAATGGGAGTGAGAATGGAGATGACCACGAGGTTCAGCTCTGGTGGCAGTGTCCACCTAATGCCTAAGGCACAGAGAGACAAAAAAAACTTCCATTATTACAGACCTATGTAAACGGTTTAAATTTTTACTTAAAGGGAACTTGTCACCCCCCCCCCCCCCTTGCCAGGGTAGAGAAAGGCCGACCCCCCGCTAGAGACCCTTATACTTACGCCGTGCACGAAGTCCCGCTCCCGCCAGCGAGATGTCACCGTCGGAAGCCCAACACGCGTGCATCAGAGATGAGTCCGCTGCTCTTAAAGAATGATGGCTCTATGCATTCTCTATGAGCGTCAGACTCATCTCTGATGCGCGCGCGCCGGACTTCTGACGGTGATATCTCGGTGGCGGGAGCGGGACTTCGTGCACGGGCTAAGTATAAGAGTCTCTAGCGGGGCTCGGAGATTTGTAATTTACTTCTATTAAAAAAAAACTCAAGTCTTCCAGTACTTATCAGCTGCCCCACAGGAATTGGTATTCTTTCTAATTTGGAGAACAGTAGAGGTTTTCCATGGGGATTAGATACTGCTCTGGACAGTTCCTGATATGGACAGAGGTGGCAGCAGAGAGCACTGTGTCAGACTGGAAAGAATGCACCACTTCCTGCAGGACATAAAGCAGCTAAGTAGTACTGAAGAACTGGAGATTTTTAAATACAAGTACATTACAAATCTCTGCCACCAGTTTATTTGAATGAAAAAAAAGATATTGGTGAACAACCCCTTTAAAGGACTCGTAATGTTTAATATTTTGGCACATACAATCATACCTACTATTTAAAAAAAATTCTGACATAGCGATGTGTTAGAAGTTTGTATCTGTAGGTATTCGGGTGCTAAGACCCCTGCCATTCGTTAGGATGAAGGGACAGAGATGCGGAGCAGGGTGCGCTCTGCCTCTTTATCTCTGTCTCACCGCTAAAGTAGCAGTGGAGGAAATTATACATAGCCCATTAGAATTTCCAGCACAGCGATTACTGGAAGTTCCATAGGGCTCCATTATGATTCCGTCCACCACTAATTTAGCAGTTAGACGAAGATGAAAAGGCAGCGTGCGCTTCTCCGTGTGTCTCCCCCTTCACTCTAATGATTAGCAGGGGTCTCAACACCCCAGACCCCGATTGATACAAACCTCTGACATGTCGCTAGGTCACTGATACCTAATGCTGGTGTAACAGCCAATAACCATACACAAGGAGAAGAAGAGGTCACTGATGCCTAATGCTGGTATAACAGCCAATAACCATACACAAGGAGAAGAAGTCACTGATACCTAATGCTGGTGTAACAGCCAATAACCATACACAAGGAGAAGAAGGAGTCACTGATACCTAATGCTGGTGTAACAGACAATAACCATACACAAGGAGAAGAAGAGGTCACTGATACCTAATGCTGGTGTAACAGCCAATAACCATACACAAGGAGAAGAAGAAGGAGTCACTGATACCTAATGCTGGTGTAACAGCCAATAGCCATACACAAGGAGAAGAAGAGGTCACTGATACCTAATGCTGGTGTAACAGCCAATAACCATACACAAGGAGAAGAAGGAGTCACTGATACCTAATGCTGGTGTAACAGACAATAACCATACACAAGGAGAAGAAGATGTCACCGATACCTAATGCTGGTATAACAGACAATAACCATACACAAGGAGAAGAAGAAGTTACTGATACCTAATGCTGGTGTAACAGCCAATAACCATACACAAGGAGAAGAAGAGGTCACTGATACCTAATGCTGGTTTAACAGCCAATAACCATACACAAGGAGAAGAAGGAGTCACTGATACCTAATGCTGGTGTAACAGCCAATAACCATACACAAGGATAAGGAGTCACTGATACCTAATGCTGGTGTAACAGCCAATAACCATACACAAGAAGAAGAAGAGGTCACTGATACCTAATCAGGGTGGATAAAAATCAATGATTTTTTTAAAAAAATCAAAAAAATCGGATTTTTTTGATTTAAATCGGATTTTTTTGATTTAAATCGGATTTTTTTCAATAAACTGCTTTTTGAGGAAAATATTTTACCATCCAAAGGTTCTTCCATCATGAGATAAAGCTGAGTTGTTTAACTCAGTAGAATAAAGGCTGTATATGTTCTCAAATGTTACAACATGAACAGAGTTGAGAAAAAGACCTTAATCCTATTGTTCCACAAACCTATGAATACAGAATCATCCCCTTCAGTACCAAGTCCAAGAAGTTAGACAATATGTTTCTGATTGTTTGGACTATTTTTTTTATTTTTTTTTGTTTAGCCAAATTAGTTAACATGGATGTTTGTTTAAGCAAATAACGTATGCTGTAATGTTGTTATTGTTTCAGTTGAATAAATCCATTTAAATTGTTATTAAGTTCAGGATTATTTTTCTCCTTCCTAAGTACAACAGAACAGTGGTGTCCAAATATGAATGATTAACCCATTAAACTGGGGAGAAAAAAGTAATATAAAAAGTGATTCTAAAAATCTTCATCTACTTGCATGTTAAAGTAGCAAGAACTAGTTTAGGTAGAAACTTTGATTTAAATCACTGATTTAAATCAAGCCTTCCGGACTAGTGATTTAAATCGTGATTTAAATCGTGATTTAAATCAGTTTGATTTAAAACAAATCCACCCTGTACCTAATGCTGGTGTAACAGCCAATAACCATACACAAGGAGAAGAAGGAGTCACTGATACCTAATGCTGGTGTATAAGACAATAACCATACACAAGGAGAAGAAGATGTCACCGATACCTAATGCTGGTATAACAGACAATAACCATACACAAGGAGAAGAAGAAGTTACTGATACCTAATGCTGGTGTAACAGCCAATAACCATACACAAGGAGAAGAAGAGGTCACTGATACCTAATGCTGGTGTAACAGCCAATAACCATACACAAGGAGAAGAAGGAGTCTCTGATACCTAATGCTGGTGTAACAGCCAATAACCATACACAAGGAGAAGAAGGAGTCACTGATACCTAATGCTGGTGTAACAGCCAATAACCATACACAAGGAGAAGAAGAGGTCACTGATACCTAATGCTGGTGTAACAGCCAATAACCATACACAAGGAGAAGAAGAGGTCACTGCTACCTAATGCTGGTGTAACAGCCAATAACCATACACAAGGAGAAGAAGAAGGAGTCACTGCTACCTTATGCTGGTGTAACAGCCAATAACCATACACAAGGATAAGGAGTCACTGCTACCTTATGCTGGTGTAACAGCCAATAACCATACACAAGGAGAAGAAGGAGTCACTGATACCTAATGCTGGTGTAACAGCCAATAACCATACACAAGGAGAAGGAGTCACTGATACCTAATGCTGGTGTAACAGCCAATAACCATACACAAGGAGAAGAAGATGTCACCGATACCTAATGCTCGTATAACAGACAATAACCATACACAAGGAGAAGAAGAAGTTACTGATACCTAATGCTGGTGTAACAGCCAATAACCATACACAAGGAGAAGAAGAGGTCACTGATGCCTAATGCTGGTGTAACAGCCAATAACCATACACAAGGAGAAGAAGAAGGAGTCACTGATACCTAATGCTGGTGTAACAGCCAATAACCATACACAAGGAGAAGAAGGAGTCTCTGATACCTAATGCTGGTGTAACAGCCAATAACCATACAGAAGGATAAGGAGTCACTGATGCCTAATGCTGGTGTAACAGCCAATAACCATACACAAGGAGAAGAAGGAGTCTCTGATACCTAATGCTGGTGTAACAGCCAATAACCATACACAAGGAGAAGAAGGAGTCTCTGATACCTAATGCTGGTGTAACAGCCAATAACCATACACAAGGAGAAGAAGTTACTGATACCTAATGCTGGTGTAACAGCCAATAACCATACACAAGGAGAAGAAGGAGTCACTGATACCTAATGCTGGTGTAACAGCCAATAACCATACACAAGGATAAGAAGTCACTGCTACCTTATGCTGGTGTAACAGCCAATAACCATACACAAGGAGAAGTCACTGATACCTAATGCTGGTGTAACAGCCAATAACCATACACAAGGAGAAGAAGAGGTCACTGATGCCTAATGCTGGTGTAACAGCCAATAACCATACACAAGGAGAAGAAGAAGGAGTCACTGATACCTAATGCTGGTGTAACAGCCAATAACCATACACAAGGAGAAGAAGGAGTCTCTGATACCTAATGCTGGTGTAACAGCCAATAACCATACAGAAGGATAAGGAGTCACTGATGCCTAATGCTGGTGTAACAGCCAATAACCATACACAAGGAGAAGAAGGAGTCACTGATGCCTAATGCTGGTGTAACAGCCAATAACCATACACAAGGAGAAGAACAAGGTGGACTTTATCAATGCGCTTGCACCTTCACTTTTTTCTGGTCATCTCTGCTCAGACATATTTATTACGCATTTGCGCCTTGCTCAGCAGTTTTGCTTTCTGATTGGGAAGGAGGACTAAGGGCCAGTTCACATGGAGCAAAAGCGGTAGAATTCCGGCGGCGGAACCCTCCTTTACGCAATCCCACCTGCCTCAGTGTATCAATGGGAGGGCTCACACACCATCTCTTCCGTCACTCTGCGCTCAAAGAATAGAGACACTGTGGGACACTGATACAGATGGGATCCGAAGTGATTCCTTGGCGGAGAGTTCCGCCACTTTTGCTCAGTGTGAACTGACCCTTAAGGGTGAGACCTCTCTGATTCGCCCATAACCAATCACAGCTGAGCTTTCATTTAACCAGAGCTTGGGTCTGTAATCACCAATACACGGCGCCGGGTCTGTAATCACCAATACACGGCGCCGGGTCTGTAATCACCAATACACGGCGCCGGGTCTGTAATCACCAATACACGGCGCCGGGTCTGTAATCACCAATACACGGCGCCGGGTCTGTAACCACCAATACACGGCGCCGGGTCTGTAACCACCAATACACGGCGCCGGGTCTGTAACCACCAATACACGGCGCCGGGTCTGTAATCACCAATACACGGCGCCGGGTCTGTAATCACCAATACACGGCGCCGGGTCTGTAATCACCAATACACGGCGCCGGGTCTGTAACCACCAATACACGGCGCCGGGTCTGTAACCACCAATACACGGCGCCGGGTCTGTAATCACCAATACACGGCGCCGGGTCTGTAATCACCAATACACGGCGCCGGGTCTGTAATCACCAATACATGGCGCCGGGTCTGTAATCACCAATACATGGCGCCGGGTCTGTAATCACTAATACATGGCGCCGGGTCTGTAATCACCAATACATGGCGCCGGGTCTGCAATCACCAATACATGGCGCCGGGTCTGTAATCACCAATACATGGCGCCGGGTCTGTAATCACCAATACATGGTGCCGGGTCTGTAATCACCAATACATGGCGCCGGGTCTGTAATCACCAATACATGGCGCCGGGTCTGTAATCACCAATACATGGCGCCGGGTCTGTAATCACCAATACATGGCGCCGGGTCTGTAATCACCAATACATGGTGCCGGGTCTGTAATCACCAATACATGGCGCCGGGTCTGTAATCACCAATACATGGCGCCGGGTCTGTAATCACCATTACATGGCGCCGGGTCTGTAATCACCATTACATGGCGCCGGGTCTGTAATCACCTATACATGGCGCCGGGTCTGTAATCACCTATACATGGTGCCGGGTCTGTAATCACCTATACATGGCGCCGGGTCTGTAATCACCAATACATGGCGCCGGGTATATAAATGGTGCCGCCGCCTCCTATACACACACCGCACAGACCCTGGGAAACAAAGGGAGAGAAGAGCAGCCGCTGCGGATCCCCCCCGCCATCATCCGAGGCCGGTGACAGCAGGGCATACAGAGGCGGGGGCACCATGGAGGAGCCCGTTTATCTCCAGGCTTCCAGCTATTCGGGGGTCTGTGCCCTGTGGGGGCGGGGGAGCAGCCTGGCCGGCACTTCATCCACCACATATAACGGTTTCCGGTGGAGCGTTGGCCGCCGTACCCCAAACAGATCACCCCCTCCCCTACTTGCCTGATCCCCGGTCTCCCAGCTTTCCGTTCACTTCGCGGTGCCAATATGGCGGCGCTGCTGTCTCTCGTCCTCCCCTCCCCCTTTCAGATTTAGTTCCCGCATTGCACGTCGGGAAGCGCTGGCAACGTCACTGCTTTCGAACCAACACAGGAAAACCAGTCGCACGCGTCTCCGTGGAAACCAGACATGCGCAGAACGTAGCTGCGCGGCCATTTCTGTCACACCTCGGAGATCTTGTAGTGTGGGGATAGGGAGATCCGGGGAAGTGACTGCTGGTCCAGCAGGGATATGTGCAGGGATCTAGTACATACAAGGGAGGCTGAAGCTTTCTGGGGTTCAAAGATCTATGAGGAGATGTATCAAACAATGGACCAGTGGATCTGTTGCCCATAGGTCTCCCTAATGTTACCAATGATTGCTGCCCCCCCCCCCCATTCTTGTGGCTCCCCCTATGCCAGCTGGTTCTGCCCTGGGCACTACACCTGCAGACCCCCATCTTCTCACCAATTAGCATCAGGATTTTCTAGTTACTGAACATCGTATTGATATCTGATCAGTCTTAGGCCGCATTCCCACATTTACTGTACGTCACCACATGCAGCAGATGCCAGACCCTCATGTGGTAACCAGTAGGCGTATGGCCAATGAGCCTGGTACCAGCACATGACTACTGGGGAAGAAATGGGAGGGTGGTTTCGGCCATATTTCTCTACATGAAGAAACATTGTCTGAATCACATTTTTTATGGTTTTTATCTTTCATGATTTTAACTGCTTAACCCCTTAAGGACAGAGCCTGAAGTGGCCTTACAATGACACAGTCACCCCCTTTGTGCATTCTGACATCTCTACACAGGTGTAAAGGGTAAATTTAGCATTTTTCATACCTTATTTTATACCATACGTCATGGTGCTTGTTCAAGTAAAGTGTCCTTTTATCAACTGCAGATTGCATTAAGTGGGTGTGGCTTTTCGGCATTAGCGCTACTTAGCCCCACCCACCACGGCACAGTTGGCCCGCGCCCCCTTGATGCCCATTGGTTGGCCGCCGTAAAGGGGGTGGGGTCTAGACCTTTCGGCCAGCCTGTTCCAATGGGCGGCGAGGGGGCGGGGCCAACTGTGCCATTGTGGGCGGGGCTAAGTGGCGCTAATGTCGCTATGTCCCGCCCACTTACCACAATCTGCAGTTGATAAAAGATGACTTTACTTGAACAAGCACCATGACGTATGATATAAAATAAGGTGTGAAAACTGCAAAATTTACCCTTTACACCTGTGTAGAGATGTCAGAATGCAAAAAGGGGGTGACAGTGTCCTCTTAAGGACAGAGGCAAATTTTATGAATATGACCTGTGTCACTTTATCCATTAATAACTTCGGGATGCTTTTACCCATCTGGCTGATTCAGAGATTGTTTTCTCGTGACATATTTTACTTTACATTTCTGGTAAATTGAAGTCGATACTTATAAGGAATCTTTATGGAAAAAAAAAACCAAATAACGTGAAAAATTGCATTTCTCCAACTTTGAAACCTTTCTGCTTATACAGAAAATGGTTAAATTATATATTACATAGCATTAGCAACATGTCTACTTTATGTTGGCGGCATTTATGAAACTATCTTTAAATTTATTCAGACAAGAGGAAGCCTAAAACTTTAGTAGCAATTTTCAGTAAAATTTCAAAATCTGATTTTTTTAGGAGCCTGTTCAGGTTTAGCAGTGCAAGTGTATTTGAGGGGACTGTATGTTAGAAAGCCACACAAAGCACCCCATTTAAAAAAAAAAAAAACTCCACTCCCCCAAACTCTGCAAAAGCACGTTCAGAAAGTTTTTTTTAACCCTTTAGGGGAGTCACAGAAATAAAAGCTAAGTGTGTACAAAAATTGAAAATGTCAATTTTCCATGCAGAAATTTTATTGTAATTCAATATCTTTCATAATTATTTACCTATTACCAGAGAAATGCACCCCAATATTTATTGCCCTGTTTCTACAGTTTATAGAAATACCCCATATGTGGCCCTATTGCACTATTCGACACAACCACAAGCCTCAGATATAAAGGAGCGCCTAGTAAATTTCAACGCCTCCATTATATTTGTTCATTTTTGACTGTACCACTTCAGGCTGGCAGAGGCTCTGGGGTGCCAAAACCTAAAAAACACCCCTAAAGGGACACCATTTAGAAAACTACTCCCCTCGAGGAATGTAACAAGGGGTGCGGCATTTGGACCCCACAGGTGCTTCACAGATTTTCAGAACAATGTGGCCTGAAAAAAAGAAAAACTTGTTGTTCTAGCCTTAAGTTTTTCATTTTTACAAAGGGATAAAAGGAAAAAACAAAACAAAACGTGTAGCGCAGTTTCTCCCGAGTACGGAAATACCCCACATGTGGACATAAAGTGCCAAGGGGGCGCAGGACGAGCCTCCAAAGGGAAGGAGCGCCAATTGGCTTTTGGAAGCTGGATTTCACTGGAATGGATTTCAAGGGCCATGTTGCATTTACAGAGCCCTCGTGCTGCCCAAACACTGAAAACCCCCCACAAGTGACCCCATTCTGGAAACTACATCCCTCAAGGAATCTAACAAGGGGTGCAGTGAGCATATGGACCCCACTGATGACGGGCACAAATGTGGAACAATGTGACGTGAAAGTGAAAAATGTCATTTATCAAGGGGTCCATATCCTAACTGCACCCCTTGTTAGATTCCTTAACGGGTGTAGTTTCCAGAATGGAGTCACTCGTGGGGGTTTACCACTGTCCTGACAGCATAGGGTCCCCCTTAAGGAATCTAACAAGGGGTGCAGTGAGCATATGGATCCCACTGGTGACAAGCACAAATGTGGAACAATGTGACGTGAAAGTGAAAAATTTTGTTTTTTCATTTTCACAGCACAAGTGTGCCCGTCATCAAGGGGGTCCATATCCTCACTGCCCCCTTTATTAGATTCCTTGAGGGGTGCAGTTTCCAGAATGGGGTCACTTGTGGGGGGTTTCTACTGTCCCGAAAGCATAGAGGCTTTGTAAATGCAACATGGCAAGCCTCTAATGGGAATGGGGGCCATGCCTATTTAGTTGGGGAAAAGGGACAATTTTAATTTATTTGGGGGTATTAGGCCAATTATTAGTTTATAAGGTTGAAAAGGACAGGAATCCATCAAATTCAACCTGTGTTGATCCAGAGGAAGGCAAAAAACCCTTGTGAGGTAGATAACAGTAGCCTCATCACAGGGCAAAAATTCCTTCCCGACTCCATAATGGCGATCAGAATAATCCCCAGATCAACGTGACCCCTGAAATAGGAAAAAGGGGTTTTTGAAATTTTGAAAATTTAGAACTACAATGACGTGTGGTACGCCTTGAAGCGATCCAGTCTGCAGAGGCTGGGGTGATCAGGACATGTGTCTTACTGGTAAATGGTGTCCTTACTGATCCCCCTTTTACGGCACACTCTGCACTTCTTTTGGAATCTCTTTTTTCCAGTGTGGGGAACTTCACCTGGAAAATGTTGTCCCTGTACTATACGGGGTCCTTCATATCCAGAATCACTGGGGCCCTCTCCGTGGCTGCCGAATATCAGGGTTTTTATTACTGCTTCCTGGAATTTAAGGAATTTCCCCGGGTGGCCGGCATATCGGTACAGCACAAAAGCGTTGTACATCGCTATCTGTACCAGATATACGGCCACCTTTTTATACCTTCATCTGGTTTTCTGGTTTGAGGACTTGATCTGAGAGATCAACTCCTCCCGTATACTGGTTGTAGTCTAGAACACAATCACGTTTGTTCACCACTTTTGTGGTACCACAGACAGGGACAGGGGTTACTATTCCTGTGAATTGTGGTCAAAATAAAGACATCACGTTTGTCCTTATATTTGACCAACAACATATTTTCACAGACATAGGCCTTGCTCGCACCCCTTGCCATCAGTTGTCTAACTGGATGACTTGGGAGGCCTCTTTGATTTTTTTGGGATCGTGCCGCAAGCTACAGTAGCTCGGGCAGTGAGGGACCGAAACAGGGGGATGCTGGTATAAAAGTTATCAACATACAGGTGATTACTTCTATCCAGCATTGGGAAGATCAGTTCCTAAACAATCTTCCCACTAACTCCGAGGATGGGGGGGGAATTCTGGTGGTTGGATTTGGATGTCCCTACCCTCATATACTCTAAGGCTGGGTTCACACTATGTATATTTGAGGCTGTATTTGTGAGGCTGTATAGCAACCAAAACAAGGAGTGGATTGAAAACACAGAAAGGCTATGTTCACATAATGTTGTAATTGAGTGGATGGCCGTCATTTAATGGCAAATATTTGCTGTTATTTTAAAACAACGGCTGTTATATTGAAATAATGGCAGTTATTTACCGTTATATGGCGGCTATACACTCAATTTCAACATTGTGTGAACAGATCCTTTCTGTGTTTTCAATCCACTCCTGGTTTTGGTTGCTATGAGGACCTGACTTGAGGACCAAATACAGCCTGAAATATACTGTGTGTGAACCCAGCCTAAATCTGTAAGTGTACCCTGAGGTACTCTCACAGAGTTTGTATAATTTTACGCCATACCGCGATCTTTTATTGGAAAGGTACTGGCGGAAATATAGTCTTCCTTTGAAGCTGAGGAGGGACTCATCTACTGAGATGTATTTCTCTGGGATATACATCTCAGTAAATTTGGCTAAGAAATGCTCTATGACAGGACGTACTTTGTACAGTCGGTCATACGAGGCATCATTTCGTGGGGGGCAACTTGCATTGTTGTTATAATGCAAGAATTTTAGGAGGGCTTCGAATTGAAACCGTCCCATGGCCATAGTGTAAAGTGGGGTATTATACATAATATCCCCACTCCAGTATTGCCGAATTGTGTTTTTTTTTTATTAGGCCCATGTGCAGCAGGAGCCTCCAAAATGTTGTCATTTTGGCTGCATCAACAGGGGTCCACGCCATGGGCCTAGCAAAAAGAGGAGTGGTTCTGGGCTATAAATTGGTGCACGTACAGGTTTGTTTGCGCCACCATCAAATTTACATGGTCACCAGAGAAATAGAGCTTGAAAAAATCTATTTCTCTGAGACCTGTGGGGTTAATTTGGATTCCTGCCATTGCCACAAAGCCAGGAATCCGGGGCTGATAATTTTGGGGGTGTGGGGTCCAGATGGGGTCACCTGTCTGGGGGGTGGGATGGGGTCACCTGTCTGGGGGACAGGGGGCGGGATGGGATGACATGTCTAGGGGGCAGCCCGAGGCGTCCTTCTTGGACGCATAGGTGGATACTCATCATCACTGGATGATGATGATAATGATGAGGATGAATGGAGGATCCCCCTATTCATCCTCAGTGGCTGTTTCGGTGTTGGAGACAATAAGAGCGTATGCCTCTTCCACTGAAAACACTCTCTGGGCCATTTTTATACGGGGATTGGTATATGGGGGTATGTAAATGTAATGTAGTGTAGTGGTGTAGTGTAAAACTTTATTTCAAGTAATGTAATGTGTAATGTGGGCTAGTATAGTGTAATGTAGTTTAACAGTAAGGGGGGAACCTACGCCAAAAAAGAAGTTGCTGATAAATGCCGCAATTATGTGTGGTACTTATCAGGAGACAGTGGCAGTAGGATATAGAAAAAAAGGGGGGAAGGGGAAAAAAAAAACCCTACGCCAAAAAAGAGGAGTTGCTGATCAGCACTCTACTGCGGAAGGGTAAAAAAAAAAAAAAGCTACCGCTTCACCCCAAAGCCACTGATTAGTGTATTATAATACACTAATCAGCCGCTTGGGGGCAGTACAATGTACCTGGACGAAGATAGCCGAAAAAAGGTGACGGTAGCCGAAAGAAGACGACGGAGATTTAAGAGCGGGACCGCAGATCTTCACTCCGGCGCTGGGATCAGGTGAGTATGGTGCTCACACACCACACACTCCTCAGCTAACTAACTGAGGGGTCCAGAGCAAAGTAAAGATATTTTTTTTTACTTAGATTGCCGCTATTGACCGGCCAATAGAGGTGATCTGGAGGGTGGCACCATGGCCCCCTTCACTGTATACACTGATGGTGATTGGTGCTGTCTCAGACAGCACCAATCACTATTGATTTCCGGGGCCTCGGGTCACCTATGACCCGGGAACCAGAAAATCACTGTAGATGGCTGATTTGAATAAATCAGCCAATTACAGCGATCGTCGGCACGGGGGTGTAATCCACCCCCCCGTGCTGACAAGCTAAGATGGCCTGCTGTGTATTACAGCAGCCATCATTACCCGATCGCTGTGTGTTTACACACAGCGCTCGGGTAAACAGCGGGAGTTAAGGAGTTAAAACAAACAAATTTCCACATTGAATCAATGATTAGAGCCGTCTCCATATTGTCTGAAGGAATTCTCACCACAGGATTGGTAGGTAATAGCTCACATTTATCACCGCCACACCGGACTTCACCGATACCTCCATACGATGACTGGGTAACACCGCCAGACCAGACCTGATCAATGCTGCCATACTGTGACTGGATAACACCGCCATAACAGAATTGATCAATACCACCATACTGTGACTGGATAACACCCATATCATACCTGACCAATACCGCCATACTGTGACTGGTTAACACACAGACCAGACCAATACCACCCCCCCCCCTCGAAAAGACACCAGATTTACTGGCAACGGGAGGCGGGAAACTAAAAAAAAATTAGTTTCCTTCCCCCTGTCACCTGGTGCTGCCCCCCTGCAAGGTGCTGCCCTAGGCACCCGACCACGTACCCTAGTGGTAAATACAGCACTGCCTATGCCCCCTGTAACAGTGTTGATAAGGTGACCCATAGCTGACTGCAGAAGCAGAACAGTGCCTGTGCCAGGAGTGCTGGTGGGCACAGAAGGTTAGTAGGAGAGCAGTGTATGTAGGGTGTAAGGGCAGACAGATTTCCTGTACAAGTGCAAAATGACTAAGTTACATCAGCAGTCTACACATCGCTAAGTTATTAGGAGTGACTTGCCACGGGACAATAATGTATAACACAATAAGGCTAAATTCTCACACCGTAAGAGACCGGCCATTCTGTGACCCGTCCGGAGTGGACGGTCTGTGAAAAGATCATCCCATCTGGTACTGCAGTACTGGCCGGATGATCTTTGGTGCCGCAGAGTTCTGATGCGGGCGCATCCGTGTGCGCACGCATCAGAACTCCCCACAGCGCACTATGGAGCGAGCAGCCGGAGCCGCTCGCTCCATAGTGTGCACTAACATGGTTTTCTGCGGCCGCTATTCCATGAATAGTGGCTGCAGAAAACGTACATGTCAGTTGTTTGCGGCGCCGCTAGGGATCACGGCTGGAGCGTATAATATGTGTATATGCTCCGGCTGGGATCCCATAGACGGCAAGGTAACGTATATTTTCGTAATAATCATGGCTGTGGTTTTACCCAAATATATGTTGTGTGAACATAGCCTAATAATGTATAAAATGCTCTTAAAAGAGTTGTTCGCCACTTCCGGATCTCAGGCCATCTGTTGCTTACCAATGCTTGTGTTTTGGAAACATCCAATAATGTCCCACTCCCTATGGATGGTCAGCATAGACAGTATAACATCCATGCTGACCAGCCATTTACGGAGGGAGCAGGATGTCACTGGTTGTTTCCAAAAGAGCGTGGCGGCGAACGGGTGGCCCGAGATCCGGAAATGGGGAAGGGGGGGGGGGGGGCGTACACCTTGAAGCTCCCAACATCATGAATAACTATAATGTAGGGGGCTCCTAATCGGTTTAAAATTTTGTGCTAATGTACTGATACGGCTGTGGATGTGTGGCTGCAGATTCAGTAAATGCCCGCTTACTGTTTAATGGCAGATATAAAATTATAGATTTATTTTAATTAAGTTATTATAAATAAAAATAACCTCAGTATGCGAAATCAGCTGTGTCAACACTTTTATTATTGCAGAGTTGAATGCAAATTTAGGGGCACAAGTTTCAGTAAAAACCACCATGTGTGCACTGTATACATGTCAAATAGCATGTTCATAGTGCAAAGGACTAAACATGGACACTGGAGGCTTAGAAATGTGATGTAGCCTGAAGAGCCCAGTTTCACTGTATTTCCTACTTACAGTTGTGTGTATACCAGATAACGCCTACAATTTTCACTACCTTAAACCTACTGTAAACCATTGCTGAAGTTCTTGTATGGTTTAGAGCAGTGCTTCCCAAACTGTGAGGCACCCCTGGTTGCTAGTGAGGCACCGCTGAGGAGGCGGTCTTCACAAAAGTGAATATGAGCTACAGGGTCCTTTCCCTGGCTGCAATTTCTGGTTAAGGGTAGCTTCGCACGTACTGGATCCGCAGCGGATTTCACGCTGTGATTTGCCGCTGCAGATATGGGACCCGGCCCCTTTAACCCCGGCAACCCCGGCCCGAAGCATGCATTATCTGCTCGGCACCGCAGCTGTGTGAAGCTCCCGGCTCCCCATGCTCCCCATCAGCCAATCAGTGCACAGCAGCACTGATTGGCGGATGAGGAGCAAGGGGAGCCGGGAGCTTCACACAGCCGTGGCACCGAGCAGGTAATTTATGCGTCGGTCTGGGGCTGCGGGCAGGCAGCCGGGGGTTAAAGGGTCCGCGTCCCATATCTGCATGAAATCCTTTGCGGATCCAGTACATGTGAAGCTACCCTAAAGAACATTATTGTCTCATTTATACTTTTTCTTTAACGTTATACAGCCGCACGCTGCATAGTGTCCACTGATAGGGTTTTCTTGCGCCAAAGAAAACTGACATGTCAGTTCCTCGCTGCGCCACTAGGGATTCCCTCCGGAGTGTATAATATGTGCATACACTCCGGCTGGGATTCCCTCAGCCTGCAGCACAACGTAAGTTCCGTACTAATCACGGCCGTTGCAACAATGGCCGTGATTACTGCGGAACTTACGTTGTGTGAACATGGCCTTAGAGTGTGAGATCAAGGAGCTCATTGATGTCCGATAATCATCCTCAAAGGTAAAGTACCATTGGCTCCTGTGGCCGATAATCAGCCTGTGTAAAAGTGACAATTCTGTGTAAAATCAGACAGCTGACTGTGTCTTTAGAACAGGTTTCAAAATGTATTATCGGCTGCACATCTCTGTGTAAACCGATAACAATAAATGCATAGTGACAGTACAGATGGGCATATGTATCAGTTTGCAGATCGCACAGCAGTGTATACAAGACTAATGTGCTGCTGCTGTGATCCGGCATCCTGTTCTCTGGCTCTCCTGTCCGGCTGCTGTATCTTCAGACAGCTTCCTCCTCCGGAATGACTGACAGCTGGAGGAGGCGGGGCCTAAAGATACAGCAGCTGGATGGGAAAGCCGAAGAATAGAATGCCAGATCACAACAGCAGCAGGTAGGTAAGTATGTAATTCTGTGTAATCTGGAAACCGACGGCACAGATACATGTATATTTGTGCTGTCAGTTTCCATGGCTCATTTGTACATACATGGATCATTTGTACAGCCCAGGCTCCTCGATTTGTCTTGCTGATCAGTGCTTGTTTGCGGTTGACCAATTCCATACCTTCTTCCAGATAGTGATGCAATCTTCCAGAATGACATTGCTCTTGAGGAGCATGAAAATGGAAGTTATCCCCTTCGTGCTACAACTAGTTTGGTCCTTAACCTCTTCACGTTAGCAATCTGTATATATACCTTCCTACTGCACATACCCCGTGCAGTAGGAATGTATATATACATTCCTGACGTGTGAGGGGTGTGATGTCTGCAGGACCGCTGCAGTGAGAGCGGCCCCGCACACATCAGTGTCGCGGGAGCTGAGGATTATGAGAGGCAGCTGTGATCCCGCAGATGCCTCTCATTAACCCCTTAAACACTGCGATCTATAGCGATCGTGGCATTTAAGGAACTTAGTGACAGGACAAGCTCCTGTCACTGAGTGGTGGTCCCGATCGCTTGTACCAACGAACGGGTGTAATACACTTACCCCCACCCTGTCGGATGGGGGATCTATGCATAGAGTCTGCTCTCAGGAAGGCTGTATGCATAGATCGCTGATAACACTGATCTATGCATTGCTGTAAAAGTTTTTTAAAGTATTAAAAAACCCCTTATAAACCCCCCTCCCAATAAAAGTTTAACCCCTTAAGGACAGAGCCTAAAATGGCCTTAATGACAGAGACAAATTTTATAAATATGACCAGTGTCACTTTAGTCATTAATACCTTCGGGATGCTTTTACCTATCCGGCTGATTCTGAGATTGTTTTCTCGGGACATATTGTACTTTACATTTCTGGTAAATTGGAGTCGATACTCATAACAAATCTTTATGAAAAAAACCCAAATAATGTGAAAAAATGTGAAAAACTGCATTTTTCCAACTT
Source organism: Dendropsophus ebraccatus (assembly GCF_027789765.1). NCBI lineage: Eukaryota > Metazoa > Chordata > Amphibia > Anura > Hylidae > Dendropsophus > Dendropsophus ebraccatus. Next base: position 101,143,320 of record NC_091460.1, on the reverse strand, counting down.
TGAAACTTTTTTGCGTATACAGAAAGTGGTTATACCACATAAATTATATATTAAATAGCATTAGCAACATGTCTACTTTATGTTGGCGGCATTTATTAAACTATCTTTCATTTTTTTTAGACGATAGGAAGCTTAAAACATTAGCAGCAAATTTCCAAATTTTCAGTAAAATTTCAAAATCAGATATTTTTAGGGACCTGTTCAGGTTTAAAGTGTATTTGAGGGGCCTGTATGTTAGAAAGCCCCACAAAGCACCCCATTTCAGAAACTGCACCCCCCAAACTCTGCAAAAGCACATCCAGAAAGTGTTTTAACCCTTTAGGGGAGTCACAGAAATAAAAGCTAAGTGTGTAAGGAATTAGAAAATTTTAATTTTCTGTGCAGAGATTTTATTGTAATCCAATATTTATCATAATTATAAACCTATTACCAGAGAAATGCACCCCAATAATTATTGCCCCGTTTCTGCAGTTTATAGAAATACCCCATATGTGGCCCTATTGCGCTATTTGACGCAACCACAAGCCTCAGATATAAGGGAGGGCCTAGTGAATTTCAACGCCTCCGTTATATTTGGTCATTTTTGACTGTACCACTTCAGGTTGGCAGAGGCTCTGGGGTGTCAAAACCTAAAAAACACCCCTAAAGGGACACCATTTAGAAAACTACACCCCTCAAGGAATGTAACAAGGGGTGCGGTGAGCATCTGGACCCCACAGGTGCTTCACAGATTTTCCCAACAATATGGCGTGAAAAAAGAAAAATTTATTTTTTACACTAAAACGTTGTTCTAGCCTTCAATTTTTCATTTTCTTAAAGGGATAAGAGGCAAAAAAAGACAAAAAATGTGTAGCGCAGTTTCTCCCGAGTACAGAAATACCCCACATGTGGCGATAGAGTGCCAAGGGGGCGCAGGACGAGCCTCCAAAGGGAAGGAGCGCCAATTGGCTTTTGGAAGCTGAATTTCACTGAAAAGGATTTCAAGCGCCATGTCGCATTTACAGAGCCCTCGTGCTGCCAAGACACTGGAAACCCCCCACAAGTGATTCCATTCTGGAAACTAAACCCCTCAAGGAATCTAACAAGGGGTGCAGTGAGCATATGGACCCCACTGGTGACGGGCACAAATGTGGAACAATGTGACGTGAAAGGGAAAAATTTCATTTTTTCACTTTCATGGCACAAATGTGCCCGTCATCAAGGGGTCCATATCCTCACTGCACCCCTTGTTAGATTCCCTGAGGGGTGCAGTTTCCAGAATGGGGTCACTTGTGGGGGGCTTTCAGTGTTTTGGCAGCACGAGGGCTCTGTAAATGCGACATGGCGTTCATCATCCATTCTAGCCAAATCCAACCTCCAAAATCCAAATGGCGCTCCTTCCCTTTGGAGGCTTGCCCTGCGCCCACATGGGGCTTTATGTCCACATGTGGGGTATTTACGGACTCGGGGGAAATTGCTCTACACATATTGTGTGTTTTTTTCTCTTTTAACCCCTTGTGAAAATGATAAATTCAAGGCTAAACCAACATTATAGTGTAAAAAATGTAATATTTCATTTTCACGCCACATTGTTCCACATTTGTGCCAGTCACCAGTGGGGTCCATATGCTCACTACACCCCTTGTTACATTCCCTGAGGGGTGTAGTTTCCATAATGGGGTCACTTGTGGGGGGTTTCAACTGTCTTGGCAACACAGAGGCCTTTTGAATGCAACATGGCCCCTCAAAATCCATTCCATCCAAATCCAGCCTTCAAAAACGAAATGGTGCTCCTTCCCTTCGGAGGCTTACCCTGCACCCGCATGGTGCTTTATGTCCACATGTGGGGTATTTACGGACTCGGGGGAAATTGCGCTACACATTTTGTTTTTTTTCTCCTCTTTTAACCCCTTGTGAAAATGATATATTCAAGGCTAAACCAACATTATAGTGTAAAAAATGTAATATTTCATTTTCACGCCACATTGTTCCACATTTGTGTCCGTCACCAGTGGGGTCCATATGCTCACTACACCCCTTGTTACATTCCTTGAGGGGTGCAGTTTCCATAATGGGGTCACTTGTGGGGGGTTTCAACTGTCTTGGCAACACAGGGGCCTTTTGAATGCAACATGGCCCCTCGAAATCCATTCCATCCAAATCCAGCCTTCAAAAACCAAATGGCGCTTCTTCCCTTCAGAGGCTTACCCTGCACCCGCATGGCGCTTTATGTCCACATGTGGGGTATTTCCATACTCAGGGGAAATTGCTCTACACATTAAATGTTTTTTTTTATCTTTTAACCCCTTGTGAAAATGAAAAAACATGACAAGATTAATAATTTAGAGTAAAAATTTTACAAAAATTACACTAAATGTTGGTCTAGCCTTGATTTTTTTCCATTTCCACAAGGGGTTAAAAAAGAAAATGAACACAAAACGTGTAGGGTAGTGTCCCCTGAGTACGAAAATACCCCACATGTGGGCATAATGTGCCATATGGGCACAGGGCAAGTCACCAAAGGGACAGAGCGCCATTTAGAGGCTGGAATGGAGGATGGAGGCCATGTCGCAATTACAAAGCTCCTGTGCTGCCAGGACAGTAGAAACCCCCGACAAGTGACCCCATTCTGGAAACTACACCCCATAAGGAATCTAACAAGGGGTGCAGTGATATGGACCCCACTGGTGACGGGCACTTACGTAGAACATGTGCCGAGAAAATAAAAAATACAATTTTTTTCATTTTCACGTCCCAAATGTGGCCGTCACCAGGGGGCCATATCCCCGCTGCCCCCCTTCTTAGATTCCTTATGGGGTGTAGTTTCCAGAATGGGGTCACTTGTGGGGGGTTTCTACTGTCCTGGCCGCACAGAGGCTTTGTAATTGCATCATGGCCTCCTCTAATGGGAATGGCGGCCATACCTACTTAGCTGGAGAAAAGGGACAATTCTAATTTATTTGGGGGTATTAGGCCAATTATTAGTTTATAAGGTTGGAAATGACAGGTGTCCATCAAATTCAACCTGTGTTGATCCAGAGGAAGGCAAAAACCCCTCGTGAGGCAGACGACAGTAGCCTCATCACAGGGGAAAAATTCCTTCCTGACTCCATAATGGCGATCAGAATAATCCCTGGATCAACGTGACCCCTGAAATAGGAATAAGGGACAGAATTTAGATAATGTAGAACCCCAGTGACGTGTGGTGCGCCTTGGAGCGATCCAGTATGCAGAGGCCGGGGGGATCAGGACAGGTGTCACACGGGAAAATGGTGTCCTTCCTGATCCCCCTGTTACACCACACTCTGCACTTCTTCTGGGGTCTCCTGTTCTCCAGCGTGGGGGACGTCACCTGGAAAATGTTGCCCTGGTGCGATACGGGGTCCTTCATATCCAGAAGCGCTGGGTCCGCTCCATGGCTGCTAAATATTAGGGCGCTATTACTGCTTCTGATATTTTCGGATCGTGCCGCAAGCTACAGGGCAGCGAGTGACCAGAGGAGGGGGGTGCTGGTATAAAAGTTATCCCCGTACAGGTGGTGGTGACCTTTATCCAGCAGTGGGAAGATCAGTTCCCGGACGATCTTCCCACTAACTCCGAGGATGGGGGGGGAGGGGGCATCTGGGGGCTGGATTCGGGTGTCCCTTCCTACATACACTCCAAGGGTACGTGCACACTGCGGAATCGCGACAGATAACCCTTCGTGCATTCCGCAGTTGGCACCCACCGGCGGAGTGATGCAGGCCGCCGTCTCCACACGTGTCATAGACTCCATTCTATGCACGGGCGGATTCCGCTCTCCGTCCAACGTGTTCATTCTTTGGATGGACGACGGATTCCGCCCGTGCATAGAATGGAGTCTATGACACGGGTAGAGACATGCGCCCGCATCAGTCCGCCGGTGGGTGCCAGCTGCGGAATGCACAAAGGGTTATCCTTCGCCATTCCGCAGTGTGCACGTACCAGAAAATCTGTAAGAGTACCCAGAGGTACGCTCACAGAGTGTGTAGAATTTCACACCATACCGTGATCTCTTATTGGGACGGTACTGGCGGAAAAGACGTGTCTGGGGGGCAGCGTACGCTACGCTACCCCCCAGACACGTCACAGGATGATGAGGATGAATGGAGGAAAGAAGGATCCCCCCCATTCATCCTCACTGGCTGTTTCGGTGTCGGAGGTAATAATAACGTATCCCTCTGACGCCGAAAACACCCTGGGGGTCATCTTTATACGGGGATTAGTATATGGGGTATATAGTGGTGTAGTGTCAAACTTTATTCAATGTAGTGTGGTGTAATGTAGTGTTTTTTACGTGTTTTTTTACAGTAAGTATAAAAAAAAACCTACGCCAACAAAAGAGTTGCTGATAAATGCCGCACTTATGTGCGGCACTTATTAGCAGACTGTGGCAGTAGAATATAGAAAAAAAACACCCTACGCCAAAAAGGAGGAGTTGCTGATTAGCAGCGCACTTTCGTGCGATGCTGATCAACACTCAGCGGCGATAGGGTGCGGAAAATATAAAAAAAAAAAATTTGAAAAAAACAAAACAAAACTTTTTCTACATTCTGAACATCCCTGTAGCTGCTGATAAGTGTATTACACATATCAGCCGCTAGAGGGCAGTAGAGCGCAAAATACGGAAGAAGCCGACGCTGGAGCCGAAAATAGCCAAGAGAAGCCGAACGTGACGTCACGGAGGAAGCCGAAGACCCGAACGAAGACGAGGATGCCGCGAACTCGGAAGACGCCGATCAGGAGCCCGGGACAGGTGAGTAATGTACAAATACCTGCTCTAGACCCCTCGGCTACCTAGCTGAGGGGTCCAGGGCAGGTATTTACTATATTGTGGGACTCTGATCGCCGTGCCACCGGCCCGATCGCCGTGAACGCCATTTCACGCCATAGCACCGACCGCCATTTTTTTCCGGGTCATCGGGTCACCGATGACCCGGAAAGGTTCCGATCGCCGCTATTGGCTGATCTGAATTGATCAGCCTATAGCGGCGATCGTAAGCACGGGGGGTGTTAACCACCCCCCGTGCCGTGAAGCTAAGATGGCCTGCTATGATTTATAGCAGGCCATCTTCCCCGACCGCTGTGTGTGAACACGCAGCGATCGGGGAAACATCGGGCGTACCCATACGCCCGTTTGCGTTAAAGCCCAGGCAACGGGGGCGTATGGGTACGCCCGATGTCGTTAAGGGGTTAATATACCTCTTTGTCCATAAAAAAATATATATATAAATAAATAAACATATTATATATTGTAGCTTGCAGAATTGTCCAATTAAAAAAAAAACACCAGGATTGCTGATTTTTTCAAATTATATGTCAGAAAAAAAATAAACGGTACCTATTACTAAAGCTTTTTCTGAAAAGAACAGGCCAACAAGCCATACAGAACTCTCTCCAAGCGGCGCTAGGCCCAATCCTGCAAGGCCTGGTGGAGATTAGAACGAACATCCACCATATTGGGAATAGAACGGAGCAACTGGAAGAGGTAGCATAACTGTGCTCAGCCAATCGCGGCTGAGCAGCTGATGACACGGCAGAGGGCAGCCGGCACTAGGGACAGTCGGAGCGGTTCGGCCGGCCGCCCGAAGATGACATAATCGTCGCAAGATGGCGGACGGGGGTTGACACAGATCAGGTAAGTATAGAGAACTACACTTCCGGGTCTACCGTGGGTGGGGGGGGGGAAACGGGGAAGGGGGCCATTCACTAACATAACATACATTACAAAGTTGTATAAATTTGTAATGTGTGTTGTTAAGTGAATAATTGCTTACCGCCGCACTAACCCTTTAAATAGTGCAGATCGGTAAAGAGAAACGGGTCGAGAAAACTGGTTCACAAAACAGCTTCCTAAGGGAAATAAAAAATGCCATCAGTGTTCATACTGTGAAAATTTTTTTGCCATGGAGCACTTGGTGAAATCCTGGTATGTCAAGCAACTGATTACTTGTAAAAGTGACTTCATTGTCTATGAGTTAACCCTTGCGGCATGTATAACATAGGGAAGACAGGGGGAAGAGCTTCAAACTGCTTTTTCATGATAAAAATGCATTTTTCGGCTAATAAACCTAATTACAAAGTTTCTTAAAATTGCCTGGACTATTGATTTCTGCAAAAAAAAAAAAAATTCACGACAGTGACACTTTAAGTTGAAGAGACTCTGTGATCTTTCGCTTCCCACCGACACAGCACATCACCTAACCTTGGGACACTTCCCCTTTCTGTGGGTGGCGGTTCCGATAGTCCAGGACAGTCTGGGACAGTCCGGGACACTCTAACCCAAGGGACCCTGTAGCAACCTGGCTGGACACTGACCACAGGGGAAAAAGGTACAACCGGCTTTGTAAACTAAAAGCATGCGTGCCCGGTGTGCCTTCCCGGCACTGGCGTCCACTCCAAGGTCCGGCTGTATCTTGGCCAACCCCCTTTGGCGTGGAGTTACATTTTACCATCTGGCAAGTGGCCGGCCGCTCCTCCTATGTAACATCACCCCGGGGACACACCACACATACACTTCCTCTACCCATGTGACTTCCTAACCACAGCTCCTGTAAGATGTGCTGTGTATGGGTGAAGAGTGCATACAGAAGAAATAAAGGAGTTATCCAGCGCTACAAAAACATGGCCACTTTCCCCCTACTGTTGTCTCCAGTTTTGGTGGGGTTTTGAAACTCAGTTCCATTGAAGTAAATGAAGCTAAATTGCAAACTGCACCTGAACAACAGTAGGGGGGAAAGTGGGCATGTTTTTGAAGCGCTGGATAACCCCTTTAACCCCTTGAGGACCAGGCCCAAAATGACCCAGTGGACCGCGCAAATTTTGATCTTTGTGCTTTCGTTTTTCCCTCCTCCCCTTCTAAGAACTCTAGCACTTTCAGTTTTCTATCTACAAGGCCATGTAATGGCTTGTTTGTTACAGGAATAGTTGTACTTTGTAATGGCGTCTCTCATTTTACCATAACATGTATGACGGAATCCCAAATATATTATTTATGAAGATATAAATAGGTGAAATCGTAAAAAAGAATGCAATATGGTAACCTTTGGGGGGTTCCTGTGTCTACGTAATGCACTATATGGTAAAAACAACATGATACCATTATTCTATAGGTCAGTCCGAACACAACCATATGCAGGTTTACACAGATTCTCTAATGTTATGTATATTTTTTTAATGAAATCCTTTTTTTTGGCAATTAATTATTAAAAAAATGGGCCTATTGTGACGCTTATAACAGTTTTATTTTTTCACCTATTGGGCTGTATCAGGTGTAATTTTTTCTGCCATGATCTCTAGTTTTTATTAATAACATATTTGTGAAGATCGGACGTTTTGATCACTTTTTATAAATTTTTTTATCTGTAATGTAACATAAAATTGGTGATCCGCGCACTTTTTTAGCTCTTTTCGTCTACGCCGTTTACCGTTCGCAATGACGCTTGTTATTTTTTAATAGATCGGACAGTTACGCACGCTACGGTATATTAAATATTTATTTATTTATTTTTATATGTTTTATTTATATAATGGGAAAGGGGGGTGATTTAAACTTTTATTGGGGGAGGGGTTTTGGGGCAGTGTATTGGTGATTTTTATACATTTTAAGTCCCTTTGGAGGACTTGTACATTCATTACTTTCATTTTCTTCACTGATCACTGCTATGCCATAGGCATAGCATTGATCAGTGTTATCGGCGCTCTGCTCATTGAGCCTGCCTGTGCAGGCTCAGTGAACAGATCGCTGATCGGACCGCACGGAGGCAGGTGAAAGACCTCCGGCGGTCCGTTTTAACGATCGGGACCCCCACAGTCACACTGGGGGGGTCCCGATCGGTAAGTGACAAGGGACTCCCCCTGTCACTTACACTTAAACGCCGCGGCCACGCAGCGTTTAAGGAGTTAATGTCATGCTGCAGCGTGTAATTAACGGTGAGGTCCTGGCTGCTGATTGCGCACTTCATAGCTCAGGACATACCGGTACGTCCAGGGTCGTCTGAGCACAGACTTCTAGGACGTATCGGTACGTCCTAGGTCATCTAGGGGTTAAAGACAGAGATGTTAGGATAGAAGAAGATACTCTCATTGGTCCACAGATCCATGTGACATATAAGCAAGCGATAACCCTTTCTATACTTCAGCTGTGCAGCAACTAAGTACATATACTTACAATACATCACCACTTACATAAAGAAAAGTACAGGCTTTTGCGAAGGGTGTAACCAACAGCAACACACGTGGTGGGACACTCTGTTGGGCCGCAGTCTTTGAGCTGGGCGGTGGCGCCGGGATAGGCACGCAGTCAATATCAACAAATGCGGCCTCCGTCGCGTACTCATCCTCATCTTTGATGGAGAATTCGGAGTATGGTTCACTGTCTTGATCTGTGGTGCACCACCGCTGTGTTATGGACGCTATACGGCCGGTCACTTGCTAGATGTTGGAGTGTGACGCCAGTTCTATGGTGGTTGGCCGAGATGTTGTGACGCCAGTGCATACAGAAGAAGCAAAGACAGAGATGAAAGGATAGAAGATACCAGGGCTGTGGAGTCGGAGTCGTGGAGTCGGAGTCTGAGCTAGTTTTGACTGGAGTCAGAGTTGGAGTTGGAGCTAGCTTTGGCTGGAGTCGGAGTTGGAGTCGGAAAAAAATGTACTGACTCCAACTCCAGCTTTAAAAGAAATCTTAAAAAAATGTAGAATTGAATTCTGAAATGAATTTTACAAGTTTTGCTCATGAATATATATTATGAGCAACATTCCAATAAGACACTGGCCCTATTACATAAGGGTGGTCATGGAAAAGTTGTCGGTCACTATTTGGCAGTTTGTTTCTGAGCAGGAAGAGTCCATTGTGTGTGGGGAGATCTGTGCTGTTCTCTTCCTGGATGCTGGATGACTGTATATGAGAAGCAGTGTAATATGAAGATATCCTGTGTAATATAGAGGAGGAGGAGAAGAAGACGTAAGTAGTATAGCAGTAACCTCTGTCCTCAGTGTGGTGTTTTCTCTCTGGGAGAAGATTGTGTGTTTTTCTTGTTCAATGGCTGCAGCTGTGTGTATGTGTGTGTGTGCTATGGCTGCAGTAGGCTGTGTGTGTGTGTGCTATGGCTGCAGCAGGCTGTGTGCATGTGTGCTATGGCTGCAGCAAGCTCTGTGTGTTTGTGTTTGCACACTATGGCTGCAGCAGGCTGTGTGTATTTGTGCTATGGCCGCAGCAGGCTGTGTGTCTGTGTGTGTGTTGTGCGCTATGGCTGCAGAAAGCTGTGTGTGTGCTATGGCTGCAGCAGGCTGTGTGTGGTGTGCGCTGTGTGTGGTGTGCGCTATGGCTGCAGCAAGCTGTGTGTGTGCTAAGGCTGCAGCAGGCTGTGTGTGTGTATGCTATGGCTGCAGCAGGCTCTGTGTGTGTGCGTGCTATTGCGTGCCCCCACAGTGACCTTCTATATCACTGTTTGACCCCTATATCACTATGTGTGACCCCCTGTATATCTCTATGACTTACCTCTATATCACAGGTATCTGGCATTGTTAGTGTTTCTTTTTGTATGGTGAATATTTAGTTAGAAACATAGAAGACTGTCAGCAGGAAAAGACCACCTGCTCCATCTAGTCCAGTTCTGAGTTGTTCAGGACATGGAGGCTGGAGACTGACTGCATCCACTGTACACACAGGAGAATCTGCTTTATATGTTTCCTTATTCCCTCAGAAAACATGTAGGACATTAGGGAGAAGCTGCTGAGCCAGTGTGATAAATAACTCCCCTGGTATATGACTGGCCGTTTATGAAGGAGCAGGAGTCGGAGTCAGTCCTGATAAAATTCAGGAGTCGGAGTTGGAGTCGGTCTTGAGAAAATTCAAGAGTCGGAGTCGGAGCTGTGGCTTACCGACTCCACAGCCCTGGAAGATACTCTCATTGGTCCACAGATCCATATGACATATAAGCAAGTAATAACCCTTTCCACCCACCTGATATGCGCTCAACACAATTGAATAGAGACGCCACTGATTTCCTACAAGTGACCATACCAGTGCAGGGGGTCACCACAGTCTCAAAAACTGTGCGTATGGTGATTTTTTTAGTGGTCCAGCCTGTATGTGTAAATGGACCCTAAAGACTGGATTCACACTGGGCATTTTTAGAAAAAGAAAAAAAAAACCACAATAAAAATGCATGGCCTTTTTTTTTTTTGCTCTAAAGCTATAACCAAATGTTAGTTGAGAATAAATAGCAAAATATGAAACGCTAACACCCACATGGTGTTATTTTTGTGTTTGGTGTTTGTTCACACTTTAAAAACAATAAAAAAATTGCATGCTTCGGCAATGGCGATTCTTTTAAGAGATAGCATCATTTTTTTCCTTCAATAAACTTCTATACAGGTGGTGGTCAACCACGTTTTTTTGTGTACGCTTAAAAAAAAAAGAAAGGAAAAAAAAATGGATCCTTTTTTTTTTTTTTTATAAGGGAAGCTAAGGGTCCATTTACACAGAAAGATTATGTGACAGATTATCTTTCAAAGATTTGAAGCCAAAGCCAGGAATGGATTTGAAAAGAGGAAATATCTTAGGCTTTCCTTTATGACCAGATCTCTGTTTATAGTCTGCTTCTGGCTTTGGCTTCAAATCTTTGGCAGATAATCTGTCAGATAATCTTTCCGTGTAAATGGACCCTACGGGTACATATACACAGAAAGATTATTTGACAGATTATCTGCGAAAGATTTTAAAGCCAAAGCCAGAAACAGACTATAAACAGAGATCAGGTCATAAAGGAAAGCCTGAGATTTCCCCTCTTTTCAAATCCATTCCTGGCTTTGGCTTCGAATCTTTGTCAGATAATCTGTCAGATAATCTTTCTGTGTAAATGGACCCTAATGCTAAGTTTACACGGAGCGATAATTGGCCCGATCGTACGATTAACGATTTCAAAGTAACAATTTTTTTTTATAACGATCAGCATTTAGATGGAACGATATATCGTACAGAAAATTCATTTTGCGATCGCTTAAGCCTATCTCACACAGGTAAAATCAGTGAACGACTGTTTACACGGAACGATCGGCGAATTTTTTGCGATTTAAGAACATGTTAAAAGATCAAAATGAACGATTTATCTATCGTTCGCCGCGTTTACAGGTACGATTATCGTTCGACTTCGATAAGGGAGAAACGTATCCAAATGCACACAAATGCATCCATTTTTGCATCCGTTTCTTTCATTAAACTGATACATTAAAAGGACTGCAAAAATGCAGTGTGAACCCAGTCTAGATTTAGAAAATTGATTGCATAAACCCAGCCTCAGCCAGTTTCCTTGTGTGATGCTGGAGTTCCCCACGATCAGGTGAGACAAATCCTGTGCTAATGATGAATGGTCAGCAGCCGACATCAGATAAATAACAGTGAAGCACACAGGGCTTCCCTTATTGAATCTCTAGTTCCATGTCACTTCAGCACGCTTTCTATGTGTAAGCAGCATCTGGAAAACAATGCAATGGATATGTTTGCTGCTGTCTTTAGTTTTCATTACTGGGTCCCTACACGACTTGACAGCGGGTAAGTAACTGGTAAAACTGTGGATTTACATATTAGCAGCAGTGAGAACTATTGGGTTTAAATGGTGGTTGAACTGTGAAGCTCACAACCCCGGAACAGCGACATCCTAAACACAGTACAGTATTAATTTCATTTATTTAATCGAAGCCTTAAAGGAAAAGACTTTCATACACTATCGATAAGGAGGACAAGCCTTTTAAGTGTGGGTTTACGCGTACCGTATCCGCAGCAGGTTTCACACTGCGAGTTCGCAGCTAGTGCGAGGAGTAAGGAGAAGCCTTTAAAGGGGTTGTCCAACGAAAATCTTTTCTTTCAAATCAACTGGTGTCAGAAAGTTATATAGATTAGTAATTCTATTAAACTCAAGTCTTCCCATACTTATTAGCTGCTAAATGTCAGACAGGAAATGTTTTATTTTCAGCCTCATACACTGCTCTCTGCTGACATCTCTGGCAGAGTCTGGAAGTCTGTCTCGGTTTTCTATGAATCCCCATAGAAAACCCTCCTGCTTTAGACAGTTCCTGTCTCGGCCAGAGATGTCAGCAGAGAGCAGTGTTTCAGACTGGAAATAAAACCTTTCCTGCATGACATATAGTAGCTAATAAGTATGGGAACACTTGAGCTTTTTTTTTATTGGACGTAAATTACAAATCTATATAACTTTGACACCAGTTGATTTAAAAGAAAAAGATTTTCGCTGGACAACCCCATTTAGGGTGAGTTCACACGTACCATATCCGCAGCGGATTTCACACTGCGAGTTCACAGCTGAATCCACTGCAGATACCCTTCCCTGTCACTTCAATAAGATTCCATACTCACAGAAGGATTGTTATTCTTCTGTGAGTATGTAAATACCGCCACCACCCGAAACATGCTTTGCCTGGTCCACACTCCGGCTGCATCTGACGCTCCTGGTCCCCGTAGGTGCCACTCAGCCATTTAGTACATGGCCCGCAGCAGTCAACAAGTAGTAAAAGTTTTGTTTTTGCGAGATGTCTCTAATTTTTGCCATGAATGATTACCATGAATGTAAGCAAATGGATGTGGTTTTTGAAAGCCATTGTAATAGCATTACATTTTGATGGTAATCATGGTTCCCTATGAACACACTCTTCTGTGTGCAATAAGGCTGTGATTACACACATTGAAGCAGGAACACACATTTTGCCATCCAAGTTGCTAATTTTTGCGCTAGCCCTTGGTATGTGCAAAAATGTCTTGACACTAGCTTTATTACAAAAGTGATCAGGACTTTGTGTAAGGGGGTTGTGGCTGCCTGCTGGATTTATTACAACTTGCACCAAAAACTGGTGTAAGTTTGCAGTGAAACCCGCTGCGAATCCTGGTACTTTGATCTTCAATGGGGTTACATACCCCATTGAGAAGCCGGCGTCTACATACTCCCAGCGAATAAAAATTCCGCTGCAGGTATGTTACCCCATTGAAAATCACAGTACCAGGTTTCGCAGCGGATTTCACTGCAAACTCGCAGCATGAAATCCGCTGCAAATCCGTTGTGTTTTCCTTTGTGGTCAAATTGGTGAATAACTTTACATTTTACCTTGATATGGGGTGATCACTGCATAAGGGTGCCTTCACACCTACCAACTCGCAGCGTTAATAACGCTGCGAGTTGGCTAGGTCCTGGCAGATCACTGTCAGTACATACACACATGAACGACCGCTGCGTGTATGTAAATCTGCCGGCCGCTTCTGATGCCGGCCGCCTCCCTCTCCGCTCTGTATACATACCTCCTTGCTCCACGGGGTCCCGGCGTCCTGCTCTAGCGCCCGGCCAATCAGTGTGTTGCCCTGCCGCAGCCACTTATTGGCCGGGCGGGAGAGCAGGACGCGGGGACCCCGTGGAGCGCGGAGGTATGTATGCGGAGCGGGAGGCGGCCGGCATCAGAAGGGGTTAAGCGGCCGTCAGATTTACATACACGCAGCGGTCGTTCAGATGGCCGAAAAAGACGGCCGTAGTGTATAAACACTATGGGCGTTGTTCCACACACTTTAATGTCATCGCACACTGTCAATAAACAGTAGTTGTTGCAACCTGCAACAGCAACCGTTTATTGCAAAAATAGTGTGTGTGAACGTGGCTTTAGGGTATATTCACACGGGCGGGCTCGCAGCGAGATTCTCGCTGCGAGCCCGGCAGGTCCTGGCAGTTCCCATACACTACATACTTGCTGCGGTCTAAACGACCGCAGCGAGTATGTAATTATACCGCCCTTAACCCCTTCTGCTCCCCCGCTGTAAGCATACTTTACCTGTCCTTGCTGCATGGGTCCGGCGTCCTGCTCTTCTGTCCGGCCAATCAGTGTGTTGCCCAGCCGCAGCCACTTATTGGCCGGGCGGGAGAGCAGGACGCCGGACCCGTGCAGCAAGGACAGGTAATGTATGCTTACAGCGGGGGAGCCGGGCGGGAGCAGAAGGGGTTAAGGGCGGTATAATTACATACTCGCTGCGGTCGTTTAGACCGCAGCAAGTATGTAGTGTATGGGAACTGCCAGGACCTGCTGGGCTCGCAGCGAAAATCTCGCTGCGAGCCCGTCCGTGTGAATATACCCTTAAAGGGGTAGTCCACCCAAAAATGTTTTCTTTCAAATCAACTGCTGCCATGAAGTGACAGAGATTTGTAATTTACTTCTATTAAAAAATCTCAAGCCTTCCAGTACTTATTAGCTGCTGTATGCCCAACAGGAAGTTGTATTATTTCCAGTCTGGAGACCAGGAGGGGTTTTCTATGGGGATTTGCTCCTGCTTTGGACAGTTCCTGACATGGACAGAGGAGGCAACAGAGAGCACTGGGTCAGACAGGAAAGAAAACACCACTTCCTGCTGGACATACAGCAGCTAATAAGTACTGGAAGACTTAAGATTTTTTAATAGAAGTGAATTACAAATCTCTGGCACTTTATGGCACCAGTTGATTTGAAAGAAATTTTTTTTGGGTGGACTACCCCTTTAAGGCAGTGTTTTTCCTCCAGTTCTCAAGTACTCTCGACTTGATTTTAGAATATCTCATACAAAGAACACCTGATGCACTGACTAATGGTGCGTTTACACACAGAGATTTATCTGACAGATTTTGGAAGCCACAGCAAGGAATGGATTTGAGGAGATCTCAATCTTTCCTTTATGACCTGTTCTGTTTATAGTCTGTTCCTGGCTTTGCCTTCAAAAGTCTGCCAGATAAGTCTGTGTAAACGTACCATAAAATTAGATCCTTAATGCTCAAATAATGACATGTTGTGGGTACCTGAGAACTGGAGTTGAGAAACACTGATCTAGGGTATGGTGCCACTTTAATTGTTAGTGGTCCAACCTTTAACTGCTTTTTGGTTTACACAGCATTTTTCTGTCTGTTTAATGTGCATTATATAACTTACATTATATAAAAGGGTCAAACTGCATTTGTTTTTAATGTACACCAAAATGTTGACCAAGTTTTTCGGCAAGTTATAGTTAAACGTACAGAAACTGTGAAACTTCAGCCTTACACAGCTGTGCTCCTGGCTCATGTAACAGTAGCTAGTGATATGCCACTAGTTTATAAGGTGGAAATACCCCCTTTATTCCCTGAGTGACACAGCCGCTGTCTTACATGTGGTCACCAGGGTTTAAGCGCACCATTCCATTTGTTTGCAGCAGTGTATGCTTTGAAGCTGTTTAACTTCTGGAATATGCAGATGACCCCACATAGCCTGTTCAAAATCTCATTTGAGTAGCTTCAAAGGGAGGTATCAATTCCGCCAGTACAAGGGCAAGGTATGGCATGAAAATGAGTGAACGGAGTACTTCAGGGAGTACTTTCCCTCCTCCTTGGAGTACTGATGTACCCCCTACTGGATGAGTTATCCTCTTCTTTAAAAGAAATATCCGAGACCTTCTGAATCCCAAGACAACAAAGTAATGCATCAGATCCCAAGGGATGAGAGTAGGGCCCTTTCTAGTGAAAATATGATGTTGGTCAGGTATAAAGATTAAATGGATCTCCTTATTTTGACCACCATTGTGTTGTAGTCTACAAATGGTTTATGGGAGAAATTGATCTCCCTTGAGGCATAGTCATGGGGTGGTCCCTGCTGGCTTTACCCCCTTTTATAGACTGTAATCAAACACTTTTTGTGGTTTGCGCAGCATGAAACTGGTGCCTTTTGAACTATTAACTTTTTTGTAATGTTTTCCAGATCCTTTGGAGTGCAGTGTTCTGCAGCAGTCTGTGTGTAAGGATAAGTGCATTCCATTTTCCTGGCTGTGCAATGGAGAAAGGGATTGCCCTGATGGTACTGATGAGCAGTGTGGTAAGAGCTGATTATCTGCATTTGTTTTTGGAAGCTGGTATATGGCGAAGAAAGAGTTCACACAGTGAGGACACTTGGATGACAACCACATTCTGCCAGACTGATAGGACCACACAACGGGTCTGTTTATTACAAAAACACATGGGGTAATAGAAGGTTTTATCAGATGTCCAGTGCTGGACAACTGCTGCAGAATCTGACGCTATACAATATTACTGAGCATGCGTAGAGAAGACAGACACTCAGCGTATTTAGCACAATGGACCCTCTGAGTACAGCTATTGTAAATGTTGTTGTTTTCTCTAAATACGTGTGAACAACTCCTGTGTAAGGGCCTTATTACACCAAACTACTATCGGCCGTACTCTCGTAGTTCCAGCTGATAATCGTTTGGTGTCATAGCGCCTATGAGAAGACCACGATCAGCTGATCATGGTCTTAAAATAATAATCATAATCCTGATCATGATAGTGACTGTCTGCTGCCTGTCGCTCTGTGTAATAGGAGTGACAGCAGCAGACCACCGCTCTCTTCAATAAGCCATACGGGTGATCTAAAGATTGTCCTGGCCGCAGCTCTCACTTCTCCCCGCTCGAGGACTGTGCATGTAATAGCGCAGACAGTGAGCGGGAGAAGAGCGCTGACCTGACAGGTTGGCGCTCGCTTCCTCCTCTAAATCTCTACATGTAATACGGCCCTAAGGAATATACAAATTGATACAAGAATTGGACTTTGAACATATACTAGCTACAGTCTTATCTCTCAAGAACAATAGGCCTTCCAATGTCCAACACACATCTCTGAATATTATAAGAATGTGTTTGACCAGTTGTAGATGCCTGTATGATTTTACCAATTTAAAACAATCGTAGCGTCTTGGTATGCCAGGAAAGCTGGGCCCGACACGCACAACAGAAATCCGTATTGCATTGGATTTGGTACGCGTGAAGGCACCATAACAGTAAATCTGCCACTCATGGCAACCAATCACAGCTTTCACGTCTAATGCAACAATGAAAGCTATGCTGTGATTGTTTGAAATGGGCAACATACATTTTTACTCTATCTGTACATCATGGTGGCAATTATTATTCTTATTCTTATTTTTATTCTTATTATTTTTGCTCTGTCAACAAAGATCACTCCACACTTGGCAGCTGACAGCTACAATTAAAGGGGTAGTGTGGCGCTAAACACTTATTCACATTACAAAGTTATACAACTTTGTATTGTGTGTTATGTAAGTGAATGGCCCCCTTCCCCATGTTTTCCCCCACCCCGGAAGTGTGGTGCATTATACTCACTGGCTGCCGTTTTGGGACAATGATGACATCTTCGGGAGGCCGGCCGAACCGCTCCAGCCGTTCCTCATGCCGACCCCCCCCCCCCTCTGCCGCGTCATCAGCTGCTCAGTTATGCTCAGTCAATAGTGGCTGAGCAGCTGATGATGCTGAATGGTCAATACAGTCGACCCTACCCTGGTTTGGTGTGTGTGTGTGTGTGTGTGTGTGTGTAGCCTTAGTTTATTGACAATTGAAGGATCAAAGCCATGATACAACATAAATGAATGAACTTGATGAAAGTTTGAATTTGCACAAATGCAGATCAGCATTTGAGTCCTGCTGCCTGAAGACTGATACAGCCCAAAGACTGCCTGGAAAGCTTAGATACAGCAATAGGTGAACCAGAACCTTCAGCAAATTCGCTTATCTCTACACTGAAACCCTGCATTACAAGTAAAGAGAGTCCCAATATGACATGGCCGGACAACATTTGCATAGCATTTTGTGTATATACCCCCCCAGGTACACTGGTGTCTTTCCACACTCTAAATTCAAAATTTACCCAGCAGTCAGTAGGTCTTTGAACTGTGAACTTCAGAAGAGACAGTGAATGATGACAATGTCTTTGCAGCCCTGCAGAACATGTTGGTGTAATATAAATAAATTGTAAATTAAATCTCTAGGGCTGTAAGGGGGCATTCACATACTCTGTAGATGACAGATGCTGCGGAGCGTGATGCTGCAGGCCGGCATCAGGAACTCCCGGCATGATGATCATTATGGTGCTGGGAACTCAGAACCTGCTCAAATACTCCCACTACAGTAGCGTCATAGCCACATGGCTGTGTCAGTACAGTAGCTGGAAGGTTAACTTGTTCTGAGCTCCCGACACCATAATGATACATTTAATACTACAGCAGCGCGCATTTGCTGTACACATCTGCAGATGTCACCAAGGGGTTAAATATGTTCTGAAGCAGAAATTCTTACTGAAATGTTTACTTTTTAACATTTCTTATTGACTGAAGAGTTTTCTTTTTACAGATCTACCATGTCGTGGTTATAAAGACGCTTGGCAATGTGACGATGGAAAATGTATTTCTAAAAGCTGGAAATGTGATGGCGTTGGTGACTGTCTGGATGGTTCAGATGAAGTAGACTGTGGCAAGTAGAACACATGCTTTCCTGTATTTTATCCAGAAAATCCAGGATCAAGTTGATGGGTTATTTAACCTCTACACTCCAAGATGTATATGTACACCCTGGCAAATGGGTGGACTCAGAAGCAGAGGCAACTCGTTGGTTGTTGGGAGCTGGAGGTCAAAGCCATGCTGCTGGTTGTCTGTGTAAATTTGTAGAGGCTGCGGTCAGTAGTGACCGCAGCACTTACAGGGTTGACAGGTGAAGGGGGACTCCAACAGTCGCTGTGGCAGCTGGTGGCCAGATTATGACATGAACTGGATGCCTGTGAGGCCCAGACACAGCCTTGTTCTCACAGGCTAGAACAGTAACTGTAAAATGTTTACCAAAAGATCCTAACATAAAGTAGACATTGTAAATTTAAAATATTAATTCATTTATGTGGTGTGACTAGCTTTATTACAAGCAGATTACTTCACATTTGCAACAGGAAGTGCTCCTACTGACCTTACAGAAAAGGGGTAGCAACCCCCTAGGCCCAGTGGTTCCCAGTCCCTTCAGGCATCGGCTCAACAGTGAAATTGAACACTTAAAACATCAAACTTAGAGGTTGGCCACTTTATAGTAATATATGTCAGTACAAAGTATTAGTAAGTGTACTCAATGTATATACTGACAGAAGCTCCCTCTGTACCTCATAGAGCTGAAATCAGACTCTCCTTCACCAGGCTGGGCTGCCCTGCTCTGTTTTGTTTCAGTCCATAAAATGGCCGACATGGAGGAGCATGTGACATTCCCTGTCCACTGTGTTCTCCATAGACATATACAGGCTGTGTGGTGGACACATGGAGAAGCATGTGACCAGGCCCCGCCCCCCAGTCAGCAATCTTATGGACCAAAACACCACAGAGCAGGACAGCCCAGCCTGGAGGAGGGGAGTCCAGTGGCGTAGCCACCGTGGTCGCGGGGGTCGCCGCCGCGACCGGGCCCGCAGCAAGGGGGGCCCGCAGGGCCCCCCGATCAGTCACTCTTGTGACCGCAAGCATTTTTTTGCTTGCGGTCACAAGTCTGGCTCAGTCTTTCCTACGGCTGCTGCGCGGCTGCCGGGGGTGTCGCGTCTTACCCCCGGCAGCGCGCGCATCCCAGAACTCCCTGCGCGCCTTGGGCCCTGACTTCCGGTTTCCGGCGCGCAGGGAGTTCTGGGATGCGCGCGCTGCCGGGGATAAGACGCGGCAGCCGCGCAGCAGCCGCGCAGCAGCCGGGGACAGATCGAAGGAGTGAGGATCAACGTGGGAGCGGGATGTCAGGTGAGTTAAGTTTTGTTTTTTTATCAGCCTGTACGGGTGGGGGGAAAGGAGGGGGGCATCTATGAGGGTGGGGGGAAAGAGGGGGCCATCTATGAGGGTGGGGGGAAAGGAGGGGGGCATCTGAGGGTGGGGGGAAAGAGGGGGCCATCTATGAGGGTGGGGGGAAAGGAGGGGGGCATCTATGAGGGTGGGGGGAAAGAGGGGGCCATCTATGAGGGTGGGGGGAAAGGAGGGGGGCATCTATGAGGGTGGGGGGGAAGAGGGGGGCATTTATGAGGGTGGGGGGAAAGAGGGGGGCCATCTATGAGGGTGGGGGGAAGGAGGGGGCCATCTATGAGGGTGGGGGGAAAGAGGAGCCATCTATGAGGGTGGGGGGGGGGGAAGGGGACCATCTATAAGGGAGGGGGGGAAAGGGGACCATCTATAAGGGAGGGGGGGAAAGGGGACCATCTATAAGGGAGGGGGGGAAAGGGGACCATCTATAAGGGAGGGGGGGAAGGGGACCATCTATAAGGGAGGGTGGGGGGAGAGGGGGCCATCTATAAGGGAGGGTGGGGGGGAGAGGGGGCCATCTATAAGGGAGGGTGGGGGGAGAGGGGACCATCTATAAGGGAGGGGGTAGAGGGGGCCATCTATAAGGGAGGGGGTAGAGGGGGCCATCTATAAGGGAGGGGGTAGAGGGGGCCATCTATAAGGGAGGGGGTAGAGGGGGCCATCTATTTGGGGGGGGCAACATAGGGGGAGAGGGAATACACAGAGGGGGGCATATATTATTAGGAGGTCACATAGAGTCAGGGCTACCCACTAAATGAGGGTGTAAAGGGGACAGTACAGATGTGCAGTGTGTAGAGAGATGGAGATGGTGTTAGAGTGTGGAGCCTAATATGTCTGTCTGGCAGATTCTGTGGATTCGTGGCTCGGAGAAGTTCTCATAACGGCCTAGGACGGATGGAGAAGATGATGAAAAGGAAAGAACTCTGATCAGAAAAGACGTCTCCTGTGAGTCACCTGATATAACTGCACAGTAATGTATATGGTGTATAGAGCCTGTGTAGAGCTGGGGCCACCTCTATATGACTGGATGAGGTGATTTAGTGTACTGGATTTGGTCAGCAACAATATGGTGGTGATGGTAGTGGTTGTGGTGTGGCGGTAATGTTTCCTCCCTATATACTGGTATTACTGGTAATATTGGTCTCAGTATACAGGATTTGGTCGGTAACAGTATGGCGGTAATAGGTAATATCTGTCTTGGTATGTGTGTATATATAACATACATACATACATACATACATAACAGTGGTACCTTGGTTTAAGAGTAACTTCGTTTAAGAGCGTTTTGGTTTAAGAGCTCAGTTTTTCAAAATTGTGACTTGGTTTAAGAGCATTGCTTTGGTTTAAGAACTTCCTGTATTGGGTGGGAGCGCGAGTGGAGAAGGGGCATGGCCTGCATAGCGGGGTCTACAGCACTGTACTCTAAACACCTTCCAAATCATAGCAGATCCCCTTCAGGGTGGGGCTTACATCAGGGGACAGGACTGTGGGGGGGGGGGGGGGTAATCTCTCCATAGCCGTAACCCCTCTCTCCCCGGACAGAGAGTGCTGCATGTATGTGCCCACATCTGCCCTGCTCATTCCTCCATGCTCCCTGCAGTCTCTGTCAGCCCTAGTGTTTCCCATCCTCTTCATTACTGTACAGTACAGAATAATAAATATATTTGGGGTGTGGAACCAATTGTCTGCATTTACATGATTTCTTATAGGAAAATTTGCTTTGGTTTAAGAGTGGATTTGGATTACAAGCACGGTCCTGGAACGAATTATGCTCATAATCCAAGGCACCACTGTGTGTATATATGTATATGTATATCTCTATCTATCATACACACACATACACACACATACACACACATACACACACATACACACACATACACACACATACACACACATACACACACATACACACACATACACACACATACACACACATACACACACATACACACACATACACACACATACACACACATACACACACATACACACACATACACACACATACACACACATACACACACATACACACACATACACACACATACATACACATACACACACACACATACACACACACACATACACACACACACATACACACACACACATACACACACACACATACACACACACACATACACACACACACATACACACACACACATACACACACACACATACACACACACACATACACACACACACATACACACACACACATACACACACACACATACACACACACACATACACACACACACATACACACACACACACACACACACACACACATACACACACACATACACACACACACACATACACACACACACATACACACACACACACATACACACACACACACATACACACACACACACATACACACACACACACATACACACACACACACATACACACACACACACATACACACACACACACATACACACACACACACATACACACACACACACATACACACACACACATACACACACACACATACACACACACACATACACACACACACATACACACACACACACATACACACACACACATACACACACACACATAAACACACACACATAAACACACATACACACACACACACATACACACACACACACATACACACACACATAAACACACAAACACACATACACACACATACACACACACACACATACACACACACACACATACACACACACACACACATACACACACACATACATACACACACACACACAACAATAGCATCACTTGGTCGTGAAAGGAGGGGGGGGGGGCCCAAGTTGGCCTCTCGCACCAGGGCCCAGGAGACATTAGCTACGCCCCTGGGGGAGTCTGATATTAGCTCTATGAGGTACACAGGAAGCTGCTGTCAGTATATACAGTGAGTACACTTACTAATACTGTACACTGAGCAATTTTACTATAAAGTGGCCAACCCCTTTAAAGGGGAACTGTCAGCAGGTAAAACGCATCTAACCTTGCTGATATTTCCCTCTAGCATATTGAGCGCTGAGGATGAAAGAAAGTTTTTTTTTTTTTTCTGTGATCCTCAGCACTGTTTAAGTTTAATTGATATGGCAATGAGGTAGCTTGGCGTACTGGGGGGGGGGGGGGGGGGGTGGGGAATACTTCAAAGGAATATTTTCATTCACATTTTATTGGATAACTTTAAAGTCTCTTAGATGCCTGGGTGACCAGCCGTTATTTTCAAACACTGTAGCCTCCTCACTCACCTAAACCCAACTCAAGTACGATCACCCTGCAGGTTATGCCAGACAATACACCTCTTACCAGACAGTCTATATACAAAAGAATACAGATGACCTGTTGCCTCTTCCGATCAGTTTTAGAACTTTAAAAAATTCTAATGTATAGTTTGAGACTGTTGTATTGTTCCTCTATTCCTCCTAGAAGCGTATGAATCTGTTAACAATTGGATTTTACCATTTCCTTATACAGTCAGACAGTGTTCGGTCATCAGACTGCATGTTCATGGACATTCCGAATAGGATGTGTCCCTACTAGAGATGAGCGCAACTGAAGCATCCTAGAGTCCAGCTGCTTGTCATTTAATTACCCATAGCTTAAAGGGGTTGTCCGGCGCTAAAAAATTATTCACAGAATAACACACATTACAAAGTTATACAACTTTGTAATGTATGTTATGTCTGTAAATGGCCCCCTTCCCCGTGTCCCACCACCCCCACCCGTGTACCCGGAAGTGTGGTGCGCTATACATACCTGTCACGTGCCAACCACGGTCTCCGATCCTCAGCAGTGACGTCATCAGCTGCTCAGCTGCGATTAGCTGAGCACAGTTATGCTCAGCCAATCGCGGCTGAGCTTCGGATGACGCTGCAGAGGGCGGCCAGCACTCGGGAAGATCCGCTGGCCGCCCGAAGAAGACGTCACTGCTGAGGATCGGAGACCGTGGTCTGCACGTGACAGGTATGTATAGCGCACCTCACTTCCGGGTACACGGGTGGGGGTGGTGGGACACGGGGAAGGGGGCCATTCACAGACATAACATACATTACAAAGTTGTATAACTTTGTAATGTGTGTTATTCTGTGAATAATTTTTTAGCGCCGGACAACCCCTTTAAGTTGGATGGAGGCTTAGGGAGTCCTGGAAAACATGGATACAGACTATGGCCTATAGCTGTAGGGATGTTTTTTCCAGACTGTCCAGGGCTGCGTCCAATTTGACAAGCAATTGGACTCTGCATGCTTCAGTTGCACTAATCTCTTACCAAAGTTTTCCTACTGACTTTATTGAGAGATTATAGCAGTCCACAATATTACATGAAACTGTGTCTAACTCTGATGCAATTCATTTTAGCCATGGAGCTCCAGCTTCAGTACAGTCTCCATGTTGGCCAAACTTTGCTCTTATTCCAATGCTTTAAAGGTTACGTCTTTATGTTTTAAACTTTCTCCTTTCCCCTCCATCCATGGAATGCTGTAGTATGACAGGATTTCGTTCTCCATCTCTGATAAGATATCTGCTTGTCTGTCTTTTTCTAGCCTGCACAGGTAAAAAAATCCAATGTGCCAATAGTGATGAATGCATCGATGAATGGGAAGTTTGTGATGGTCACAATGACTGCCAAAATGGTTCAGATGAACAGAATTGTTCAACGCAGAGTTGTTCGGAACATCAGGTGCAGTGCAAGAATAAGGTCTGCATTATGGCATCCTGGCGATGTGATGGAATAAACAGCTGTGGAGATGGGTCTGACGAAGAGGCTTGTGGTTAGTATTTTCACTTGGTGGTAGCGAATGGTGTAAAGGTCCTTTTACTCAGATTGTCAGAATTTTTTTTATAGCCAAAGCAAGGAACAGAAACTATCATAAAGGAAAGACTAGCTTTGGCTTCAAAAGTCTGTCAGATAATCTTGGTGTTAAAGGACCATAAGGGTGCCTGGACATGCAGAAATATTTGATGTTCTGTTTAGACACCTTGTGGCTGGATATAAAGGTTGACTTAGATCTCCACTATATTTAATGCTAGTTTGTGCAAATGCTGTGGCTTAGGGCTATGGATGGGGGTAGCTTTGTCACGATGGCCAGGAAAGCTAGTTGCCACCCCCGGAAACACTGGCACCAGACCCTGAAAGAAACAGTGTTGTGTGAGAGTGTGGCACAAGAAAAGTGACCAGTGCTTAACCAGATGTAACTATATACAAGAAAGTAACAGGACTGCTCACAGGTGCTAGTGCCAAAAAGAAAATCTTCAGGTAGGCTTTAGATATAGGTAAAGAACAGGAATAGAAGAACTTTGTGTGCGAGTGTGTGTATAAACTGTCTAACCAGCTTGGAGACCACCAGCGACCAGGTTAGGTAGCACGAGTCCCAGCTCCGTGTCTCTGGGTGTAGCTAACTCCTCAAGATCTCAGAGCGTTGTCAGTACTATACTAGTCTCTCAGCAACTGTCCTACTGGTGATCAGTCCCTCTTCCTTCCTTTGGGGGTGACAGTCCTGACAATAAGAAGAATCCTAGGCGTAGACAAGGGTTTCCCACGTCACTGTTACCCCACCTCTAATGGTCTAGCAGCGCATGGTTTTGGTCTTGGACTCGCAGAAATTATCTCAGTCCTAGTCAAGGGCTCTGGCCCGCTTAGTCACTGCGGCAGGAACTCTTTGCTATAGTCTGTCTTCCATACACTGAAACAACAAAAGACCCTCCCACCAGGAACTATCTGACTTGTATAGGGCTGAACAGGTCCAACTCCTATTGGTGGGGCTGTCACAGGGGAAGATAGAGGGTGAAGGGAATAGTGTCAGCACCTGTGATTGGACAACACAACTGATAGCTAAACCTTTACATACACTGCAGCTGTGCAGAGACACCTAGTGGTTGGAGCAGGAATTGCAGCTCCCAGCTCTTACTGTGACATCTGACAGGTACTTTCACAAAGGTGGTAAAGAACTTGGTGTACCCCCCAATCCACTTTGCAGTGAAGCCTTACTAGTTTTAAGGGTAATTGTCATTTAAATGTAATTTTTATACATCGTCCACATGACAGCACCACATGGAGGATGTCACCCTTGACCTAACAGGAACAGGAAATACAGAGAGAGGTTAAAAGGGCACTTCCCCAATCCCACCTCAGTGTTTTTCCTGTTCCTGTCAGGATCAAAAGGAATACAGAAGTTACCTGTGATCCTTCCCGGTCACGGGTTGGGACGTTAGCCTCAGGTGGTGGTCCGGGGAGTTCCTCTGTTCCCCTCCAAGGTCCGGTCACGGCTCAGTGAGGGGTCCCTTGTGGATCCCTCGTGGTCCCAGTCTCCCTGCGGCGCTCAAAGCGGGTTGATGCAGGGAGACGATCCAGATTGCCGCTTCCCCTCGCACGCTGCGGCGCGCCTGGGCCTACGCGCGCGGCGGATGTGACGTGCGGATGACGTCAGACGCCGGCGCACGCGTCCCGCAGGGATTGCCGGGAGTGCGGCATGACGTCTTTGGGCGCCAAATTCAAAACGCCTATGGAGGCGGACCGGAAGTTCGGCGGTAGCACCAGGTGACGCCAAGTTCAATCGGACCCAGCAGTATTTAAGGGTGAGATGTCCAGTCCAGCTCTCTCTCTCTCTCTCCTTGCCATCATGGATTCTCCTGCTGCTATAGGAGAGGCTGCTGAGTCTACTGCTACTGCCGGCTCCGTGAGTTAACCCCTTGGGGTCTCTCTTACATAGGAAGCAATCCTTTTATGCTGATTCCTTCCCTATAATTGTGTTTTTGGCTCTGTTTTCTCTTAGGGAGAAAAAGAGACACAAAAGAAACCAAAAAGTAGAAGATGTGTGGGCTGTAATGATAAGATACCTGATGATTATGCAAGACAACTGTGTAAAGTGTGCTACAATAAGCTGCATCCCTCCTCACGTGTATCCATCTCAGAGGAACTGCGCAAGGTTATCCGTCAGGAGATCAAATCTATATCTAAAACAAACCCCTCTACTTCTACTTCAGCTTCTGCTACCCCTCCCCCTGCTCCTCCACCCAAGAAGCGCAGATATGTTATATCAGATTCTGAGTCTGAACAAGAGAAGGAAGCTTCTGAGGAGGGTGAAATTCCTATTGATTCCACTCCTAAGGAGTCTGGGAAGTTTTACTTCTCCTCTGAGGATTCAGAAACCCTAATTAGAGCCATAAGAAGCGTTATGGGTATTGATGATTCTGAACAGCCTGTATCTATTCAGGATACTATGTTCGGAGGTCTTAAACCCAAGAAAAAGAAAGTTTTTCCTATTCACGAAAATATCAAAGATCTTATTAAAACTGAATGGAAGGAGCCTGAAAAAAGGCTGTTTATACCTAAAGAATTCAGTAACAGATTAAATTTTGATGAAAAGGATACTGCAACATGGGCCAATATCCCTAAAGTAGACTTTCAAGTATCCAAGATATTAAAAAAGACAATGCTTCCTTTTGAAGATGCCTCTCAGCTAAAAGATGCAATGGATAGGAAAATGGAGGGACTACTAAGAAAGTCCTGGGAAGCCTCCGCAGCCATGATTAATCCTAACATAGCTGCTACAAATGTGTCTAGGGCGCTCTTCATATGGTTGGAGCAGTTAGAGGGCCACCTGGGAGGTACTACCTCGAGGGAGGAGATCCTTAAATCTATTCCTATGCTGAAATTGGCAACAAGTTTTCTGGCAGATGCGTCTGCCGAATCAGTCAGAATTGCCGCAAAATCAGCTGCCCTCTCTAATGCAACCAGAAGGGCCCTTTGGTTAAAGAATTGGCAGGGTGATGCAACGTCTAAAATAAAACTATGTCAAATTCCTTTTGAAGGTGATCTACTCTTCGGCTCTTTCCTTGAAGAGATCTTGGATAAGGCGGCTGATAAGAAAAAGGATTTCCCTACACCCAAACAAGAGAAAGGTAAGAAACCTTTTCGTCACTATACACAGTACACCCACAGAAGGGACGAGTTTAAAGGTAAAGGCAAAGGAGGAAGATGGGCCTACCCAAAAGGAGGACGTGGCAGGGGATTCCTCCTTAATCCCTCTACTGAGGGAAAAAACAAGTGACAGCTCCAGAGTGGGGGGAAGGCTATCCTTATTCCACCGTCAATGGGAGAAGATAACAAACAACCAGTTCATCTTAAACATCCTGAAAAGTGGGTACTTAATAGACTTCTCCTCCCTTCCCCCCCAAAAAATTCTGTATAACCCACTTCAAATCAAAACTAATGATGGATCGTGTGATGAAGGGGGTTCGGGATCTGCTACTATTAGGGGCAATCATCCCTGTTCCCCAGAAGGAAATCGGTTTGGGTCATTACTCAACCCTTTTCCTAGTCCCAAAACCCAATGGGACTTACAGGACAATAATCAATCTCAAGCCTCTAAACCGATCTATCAAACACAAGAAATTCAAGATGGAGACAGTGAAAACTACCATTCCCCTCATACATCAGGGGGCATCACTAGCAACCTTAGACTTGAAAGATGCTTACTTCCATATACCCATTCACCCTGCGCATCAGAAATACCTCAGATTCGCAGTTCAGACACAGCATCAACTAGTACACTATCAATTTCAAGCCCTACCGTTCGGAATCTCATCAGCCCCATGGCTATTCACAAAGATTATGTTGGAAGTAGTAGCCTATCTAAGGAAACAAGAGATAACTATTGTTCCATATCTGGACGATCTCCTGTTAATCGCTCCATCTCCATCTATCCTTTCTATACAGATTCAGATAACTATTTCTATCCTACAGGATCTCGGCTGGATAATAAACCTGGACAAATCAGATTTAACACCAGCCTGCAGGAAGAGATTCCTGGGAATGATCCTGGATTCAAACCTGCAGAAAACTTTCCTGCCTCAAGACAAGGTGAATTTGTTAATGACAAACATTGCCTCCTTCAGGAAGAAAAAATCCACCACAATCCGGAAGGCCATGTCGCTCTTGGGTTCTATGACCGCTACCATCCCAGCAGTACCTTGGTGCCAACACCATGTTCGCATCCTACAGGGCGATATACTTCATGTGTGGAACAGATCCCCCTTAACATTGGACAAACGGATGACGATTTCACAAAAAGTGAAGATTTCGCTCCTCTGGTGGCTGAAGGAGTCCAATCTACAGAAAGGTTGCCCTTGGATTCTGGATCCAGTAGTCACGGTGACCACGGATGCCAGCCAATCAGGTTGGGGTGCTCACATTCAGGGCTTTCACTTTCAGGGTCGTTGGTCGGAAGAAATCAGTGCCCAGTCCTCCAACTTTCGAGAACTGGCTGCAGTCTGGGAGTCTCTGAAAATGGCGGAATACCTGCTCCTCAACAACCATATAAAGGTCTATTCGGACAACTCGACGGTGGTAGCATATCTTCGCCACCAAGGAGGGACAAGATGCAAACTTCTGCAGCTGCTATCCAGAAAAATCTTCTCTTGGGCAGAAGGCAAGGTGAGATCTATCTCAGCAGTCCATCTAAGGGGAGTGGACAACAAACTGGCAGACTTTTTAAGTCGCAAAATAATACACCCTGGGGAATGGGAACTCAGTTCCCAGATCTTCTATCAACTTGCAGACAGATGGGGTTTTCCACAGGTGGACCTGTTCGCCTCAAGATCCAACAGGAATACAGAAGAATTCTTCAGCCTGAACCTTCGGGATTATCCAACAGCATTGGATGCTCTCCAACAAGACTGGAATTTTCATCCGGCCTATGCGTTTCCTCCTCTACCTCTCATCCCGAGAGCTCTACAGAAGATACGCTCCAGCGATACCACGGTCATCTTCATAGCTCCCCACTGGCCAAAGAGGAGTTGGTTCAGTCTCCTATCCTCCATGTCAATCCAGGAGCCCTTTCCGCTTCCTCTCAGAGCAGATCTCCTATCCCAGGGACCTCTTCATCATCCGGACCTTCAAAACCTCCATTTAACTGCCTGGCTACTGAGAGGTCCATCCTCACAGCCAGAGGTTTGTCCTCTAGAGTAGTAAATACTCTTATGAAAAGTAAAAAAGAAATAACATCTGCCATATACCTTAAACAATGGAAGAAGTTTTGCTCCTGGTGTGGAGATCCGCCTCCGGATTTGACAAAACCAGACATTCCTAAAATATTGGACTTTCTACAAGCTGGATTAGACAAGGGTCTCTCCTTAAGTACCTTGAAGGTTCAGGTCTCAGCTTTAGGATGCATTTATGATACCAGAATTGCAGAGCATCAGTGGATCAAAAGATTCTTCAGGGCAGTATCCAGAATCAAGCCGAAGATAAAAAATCTAACAGCGCCTTGGGACTTGAATACTGTTCTCTTGGGCCTCTCAGACAGACCATTTGAGCCCTTACATGAGATCTCTTTAAAATTACTTACCATCAAAACAGCCTTTCTTATTGCTATAACAACAGCAAGGAGGGTAGGAGAGATTCAAGCCTTATCTATTATGCAACCCTACTGTACCATTCTAGATGACAAAATAGTATTTAAATTAAATCCTGTTTTTCTACCAAAAGTTGTGACCAATTTTCACAGGTCCCAGGATATTGTTATTCCTTCATTCTGTGACAATCCGAAAAATGAGAAGGAAGAGTCATTTCATCGCCTGGACGTAAGACGTGCTATTCTTCAGTACCTGGAAACCACAAAACCGTGGAGGAAAGATGAAAACCTGTTGGTCCAATTTCAAGGTCCTAACAAAGGTAAAAAAGCCTCCAAAGGTTCTATAGCCCGTTGGATCAAGACTGCCATCTGTGAGTCTTACTCGGCCAGAGGAAAAGAAGCTCCATCGGGTCTCAAAGCTCATTCTACCAGAGCCACTGCAGTCTCCTGGGCAGCCAAATCAGCAGCCTCTCTTGAACAAATTTGCAAGGCTGCTACCTGGTCCTCGCCTCATACCTTTTTCAGGCATTACCGGCTGGACGTGGGTACTTCCCAAGACATGGCTTTCGGGAGAAAGGTGCTACACGCTGTGGTCCCGCCCTGAAAGTCTAAGTTGGTATGTCTCCATGTGGTGCTGTCATGTGGACGATGTATAAAGCAAGAATTATTACTTACGATAATTCACTTTTTATGAGTCCATCATGACAGCACCCTTAGATTTCCCTCCCTATGTGTTGTTGATCCTATGGTTTCGTTATAATAACACTGAGGTGGGATTGGGGAAGTGCCCTTTTAACCTCTCTCTGTATTTCCTGTTCCTGTTAGGTCAAGGGTGACATCCTCCATGTGGTGCTGTCATGATGGACTCATAAAAAGTGAATTATCGTAAGTAATAATTCTTGCTTTCAGAAATCTGTAGATATCAAGTTTTAAGAAACTCTGTAATAGGTTTTACTAAGCAAAATTTTCCTTCTGTACTCAAAAATCTGTCTTCCTACCTCCCTTCTCACTTCTGTGGAGGGAGTGAGTGAGCACCAAGCTTGCAGATAAGCACTGACCTTTTTGACCTCTGAATCCAGCATTTTATTTGTGCATACAGTCTGCAAACTGTACAGCTGCTTGTCTCCTCTTCACTCCTCCCCATAGGCCCCTCCCCCTTTCATAGGTTATAAGGAACTCAGCAAATCTGTCTTTACTTTGCTCCCCTGTGATGAAGACAACTTTGCCTGGAAATGAACAGATAAGAAGTGGGGGGAAACAGCTTTTTGGGTACAGATTTAGGTTTTTTTGCCTAATAAAACCTATGAGTTTCTTAAAATTGCTTGTATGATTTCTGCAATAAAAACTTAAATGTCATATACACTTTTAAGTGTTCATTTTGGCATCCATCATGCAAAAATAATACAATGTGCATCCCACTCTTTACAGTGGTGATATGAGCCACAGTTCAAACTGACATGACGTGTATTATGAAAATGTCCCAAAGTTTACAAAATTATAATTTAGGACTATTGTCAGTTAAAGCAGAATTGATTTTAAAATTTTCATTTCATTTTTTTTTGTTCGCTTTAAAAATGTGTGCTTTTATCACTAACAGATTCTTGTGGCGAGGGCTTCTATAAATGCGGTGATGGAAAATGTATAGACGATAGGAAAGTCTGTAACAAAGAAGTAGACTGCCCTGATGGCTCGGATGAAGCGGATATTTGTAGTGAGTGTTTAGTGAATGTGGATATTTGCTGTGCGGTCATGGACTGTAATTCAATACATTAAACCATCTCAATAAATGGTTAGAAGTTTTACATTTAAAACTGTCTTGTCCCTATCCACAGGATAGGGACAGAAAGATTGCAGGGATCCGACCTACTTCCCCCTGGCCGTCTCAAGATTGGCTCCTCAGCTGATCGTTTTCTGGATTACACCAGGCCATATATGCCCGATTCTGCCTGGGCAGATAATTACCCAGTGTAGTTGTACCCTGTTGAGATGGATATGTTAAAAGCGAGAATTTATTTGCCTATTAATTTAGAAGTAAAGATCTAAAGTTTTTATTTTACGTGTAAAAATGGCATGCGTGCCTCAGTTATCAGACGTTAAAATGTTATAATGCATTATTCAATCTACTCATGTTGCCTTCACATACACATGAAAGGATTCATTGAATACTTCTGAACTTTTAGATCGCTGGTGCTCTGATGAAAATGGAGGCTGCTCACAGAAATGTAAAGATGCTGCATGGGGTGTTAACTGTTCCTGCTACGAGGGCTGGAAACTTGAGCCAGACAGACTTGGTTGTACTGGTGAGACCCATAAATTGCATTGTTAACCACTTCCAAACTGGGCTTGTTTTTATCCCCTCTTCAAACAAACAGTTTTTTCAGATGTCGAGGGGAACGCAAGAAATTTTTTTTTTTTTTTTTTTTCAAATCTACTTGTACCAGAAAGTTGTATAGATTTGTAAATTCTATTCAAGGGTGGGTTCACAAGTAGCGATTCGCAGCGGATTTCACACAGTGAAATCCACTGCGATTCCTGGCACTGTCATATTGAATAGGTTTACATACTCACTGTGGAATTTTCATTCTGCTGCAAGTATGTTAAAGCAGCAACCCCCTTAACCCCTAGCGGCCCAGTGAATATTTTACCGGTCTGCTCTCCGACCGCTTCTGTGGCACCTGGAATCCTGACGTCCCGCTCAGCTAACCAGTGCGCTGTCCCGATGCAGCCACTGATTGGCTGAGCAGGAGGTCAGGATGTCTGGAGCCGCAGGCCGGAGCGCAGACCAGTAAAAAAAAAAAAAAAAACTGGGGATGATGCTTTACATACTCGCAGCAGAATGAAAATTCTGTTGCTAGTATTTTAAACTAGTCAAAATGGCAGGAATTGCCGCGCAACTTGCAGCGGATTTCATGCTGCAACATGTGAACCCACCCTTAGGCGCCATTCACACATTGTGTTCCGCATGGACGTAGTATGCCTGTAACTGAGTCCCTCCATATGCTTTATTACAGCATTTTGCATATGCATACAGTTCCCCTGCTCCCAACATCTTATCACATTCCAATACAGGCATTCCACATCCGTATTCCATGCAGAACACTGAACATGTGAATGCAGCCTTAAAGGGATTATCCAGTGCTACAAAAACATGGCCACTTTCAGAGACAACACGACTCTTGTCTCTAGTTCAGGAGCGGTTTGCAATTAAGCTCCATTAACTTCAATGGAACTGAGCAGCAAAACCCCACCCAAGCTGGAGACAAGAGTGAACTCGTGGTTTTTGCTGGGTGTATTGTGACAGGGTGATTCCACAATCGTGATTTTTTTTATTTTTTTTCCCATGCAACTCTTAATAGGGTGTATTCAGCATGAGTACAAATGGCAACAATGGCAGTAAATAAAGCCCCGCTAATGGCGTTGCCCTAGCCTTAATCCAGGTCCCTGTTTAAATGGTGCGGCGGAGTTATAGGTCTCTTTCTGAAGTGGCTTCCACATAGAAAGATTAACAACTATTGAACGGAACTTTATTTTTAATATAGATATTGATGAATGTTCTGTGGACTACAGTCCTTGTCATCAGCTCTGCAGAAACTCCAATGGATCCTTCAGTTGTGGTTGTACTAAAGGATTTAAACTTAAAGACGGAACTGTGTGTGAAGTTATAGGTAAGCAAATATTTCTTTATTTTGGGTGAGCAAATATTTCTATATTTTGGGTGAATGACTATGTAGATGTATAAGAATTAGTTAAAGCGGACATGTCACCCCCCCGTGGCGGGGTGACAGGCTCCCGACCCTCGTTACAGCCCCCCTATACTCACCTGGTCCCGCTTCCTGATCCGGTCGGGTCACGGAGATATGAGCGCCCGAAGCCCGGCGCGCGCTCACAGGAGAGTCGGATGCCCATAGAGAATGACGGAGCATCGGACTCCCCATTCATTCTCTATGAGCGTCGGACTCTCCTGTGAGCGCGCGCCGGGCTTCGGGCGCTCATATCTCTGACCCAACCAGATCAGGAAGCGGGACCCGGCGGGATCAGGT
Source organism: Dendropsophus ebraccatus (assembly GCF_027789765.1). Taxonomy (NCBI): domain Eukaryota; kingdom Metazoa; phylum Chordata; class Amphibia; order Anura; family Hylidae; genus Dendropsophus; species Dendropsophus ebraccatus. Next base: position 101,109,268 of record NC_091460.1, on the reverse strand, counting down.
GAGTATGGGGGGCTGTAACGGTGCAGTTGTATTAGACTAATTTATTGTTCTATAAAAGTTGTGTAATTTTTGGGCAGGCTTAAAACTTACTCCTGTTTTTGAGCAGGTGAAAATAATTGTTCAAAAGGTTTTGCGCAATAAATAAGTTTCACATGAAAAAACCCTGCAATAAAATAAGGCACACAGAAAGAAAAAATTATTAGACTGATACATTCCCCCTATGTGTTTAGAGTTTCAAGATTTGAGTCTTTTTTTCATTTCCACTTACCTTAACAGACAAAGCTGAATCCCCAATAAAATGTTGAAAAATGTATGTAATTCTTGTGTATATCACTCAATGCTACTGATTGCACGGGGATATAATATGGCCTGAGGGTGTATAAATTGGTCTAGGCTAATTTATACTCCCGGGTCTAATCTAGCCCAGGCCACTTTAACACCAGTTAGTCTGGATCATGGGTCTTTGCGGTCCTCCAGCTGTTGCAATACTAAATTTTCCACCATGCCTGGACTGCCAAATCCCAAGCTTGAGCTGTCCGGGCGTGATGGGAATTGTGGTCTTGCAACAGCTGGTGGACCTCAGTTTGGAGACCCATGGTCTTGTCTTTGGGTTTACTCTGGCCTGTTATACTGGGAGAGCACCCACAAATTGGGCCGTTGGGGCAGATAAGCTAAATAATATGTAATGGCCAGATATAGTGCTGCTCCCCATGTACACACAGGACAGCTTATCCTATAAACAACATACATGGGTAATGCCAGACAGGGATAGGTGGAGGACACATTAGGGAAGCATGAACGTCCTATACGTTGCAGCGAATACATGCTCACGACCTCTAGAGGGTACACCAGAAACTGTGGCCATGTGGGAAGCAATAGGAGAGGCCAAAGGAGGAAGCCCAAAGCAAACAGCAGGGAGGTGGAACAGAAAACATGGCTTGTGACGTTCTCAATGTAGTTTCTAAATTCTCCTATAGATAACGCTTACATTCTATGTGTGCTATATATGTATGTAGAAGTGTACGTAGAAGTTTACTTAGAATTGTATTTGCTTACTGAATTTTCTTGACTCCTATTCCAGGTAACGCTACAGTTGTACTGCTTGCAAAAAGGGGAGAAATTGGCATAGTGGATGCAAGGAATGGAGACTACCAACGTCTTTTCTCTATTCGTGGTCAGCCTAGTGTGGTTGCTTATTATTTGTCTAGTGAATCATATTTCTGGATAGATGAGGACAAAACTCTCCAGTCTTTTACAATTGGATGGAAAAACTCGACTTCTCTCTACTCAGGTACAACGTGATAAAACGTGGCTGTAATACCCAGCACAGCAACTATGAAATATGGCATGTGAAAGTCCAAACAGGTATAAACCGTCAAGAACAGCTGATTGGCGGGGAAGTGAGAGCCCACTGATTTAATATAGATTGCCCATTATGCAGATAGGTCATCAGTTTTTTGAAAGTGACTAAACTTATTTAGCTGTCCACACTACCTGATCTCCACTGCCGTGCACATCGTAACAGTGCTGTTGATTCCTGATAAAGTTGCCTAGCTCCTGATATGTTCTGTGGTTTGTATATATGCAAATGTCAGTTAGCTGGGCCTGCCTCCTGTGCACCACCTAGCACACTTGCATTTATACAAACCGGAAAAGATATGAGGAAAGTCGTGCAGCGATATCAGCACTGTCACAATGTGCAAGGCCACACCGATCAGGTAATGTGGAAATCTTTGTATAAATCTAGTGGTACATTTGCTTTAAAGTGTCACTGTCATAACTTTCAAAATCTAAATCAACAGTAGATGTGAAATAAAGCAAGTTTGCCTTGTACATTTTTTTCTTTATGCTGTAAAACAAAGCTGTACTTACCAGAAATCCAGGTCCAGTCTCCTGAAGGCAGATTTTGTGGTGTTGGTTGAAAGACTAAGAATAGGAATTCCAGCCAGTACAGGGAGTCATGGCTCAATCACATGACTGCCTTCTCTGTGAGAGCTCAGATGGCCTGGGATACAGAGTTAGATCAGAAAAGAGTTAGATCAGAAAAGAGGAAGTGCTGTGTTTTCCACGATTAAAAAAAAAAAGTAAATTTGTTTAATATCACATCTACTTTTGGTATAGATTTTGAAAGTTATAATGACAGGTACACTTTAAGTACAAGGCCACAAGTAGTGTGTGTTACTACTTACAAAGTGATATAATCTGCTATTGGAAAAGGGGATTTAGTACTACAAAGGGTCATGTATTGCTAATAGAAATGTATTCTTTATTGCAGATGTTGACAATGTTAACAGCTTATCTGTAGACTGGTTTACAGGCCAACTTTACTGGTCAAGTAGTGTGCACAAAACCATTTCGGTTGGCTTGACTGATGAGCGCGGCTATGTAAACATCCTTGAAAAGAGTGTTGTACCAGATCAGCTTACGGTCTTTCCACAAAAAAGGTAATGTAGAGTAAATCAAGACCACTAAGTACATTGTATTAAACATTCACTTCGGTTTTTAGGCTCTGGTAAAATGACAGTATTGAGTTAATAGTCTTCTCTCTGTTAAATAGATGCATACGTATGTCCAGTGGAGTTTATCTAGACCAGGGGTGGGGAACCTTTTCCATGTCGAGGGCCTGTCGGGCATTAATAAAATCATTCGAGGGCCGCATACCATGCGTGCAGTAGCGTGTTTGCAGCACCTGGGGCAAGGCAAAGTATTGTTCCCCTAGTGCCCCTGCTATTGTAGTTAACCCCCAGTCAACCACGCTGTCCAGGTCCTCTTCTCTCCCCTCTAGCCTGTGCCCGTCTTCTCCTGCAGGCGGCGCGCGATGAAATGACCATCGCGCGCGGTCCGCAGGAGACGGAAGATGTGCGCCGCTCTAGTGGGGAAGGAGCCGGCACAGGCTGCATCCTCCTGGCAGCTGTCAGACACCAGAGGATGCTGCGTGCGCCGGCTCCTTCCCCTCCAGTGCAGCGCGTGTCACAGGGGAGCCGCGGGCCGCATCGGGAGATCTCAGGGGCCGTATGCGGCCCACGGGCCGGAGGTTCTTCACCCCTGATCGAGACCAATGCTTATCAAACTGTAAGAGAGGGCTCACTAGTGAGGTTAAAAGTGAGAAGTGACTCTAAGCTGCACAGTCCTTTCCCTGGCTACAACAGTTTCTGGGTTAGGAACTAGTTTATTGACGCCAGCATCCCCTTGGTCTTTGTGACGAGGCGCTGGCATCCCCTTGGTCAGTCTGAGGCCCAGACATCACTTTGCTGTTTTGGGGGAGGCTCCAGTAAAAAAAAGTTGGAGAATCCCTGATCTAGACCATTTAAAAAACATTCTTCCAGAATTAGATAGTTTTTTTGCAGTTGTACAAGATGTTTTATTAAACCATAGCACAACCATTCTAAGATCTCCGTTGCCCAAAACATTCTCAAGTGTGATGTTTCGTTCTGAGTCTCCTGTCCGCTTTCTCTGCTACATGTAACTCATGGGGGTTGCCTCATTCATTTAGTAGAGGAATTACTGTGCACCTTGCGGGTCTTTAAGGCCACTACACACCGGATCTGCAGGAGATTTGATGGTGTTCAGTTATTTAGATCAAATCAGATGCAGGTCCGCAGCAGAAAATCCGCTGTGATATGGTGTGTGTGTGTGAAGCTACCCTAAGGGTGCGTTCACACGTTCAGGATCTCAAGCAGATTTGATGGTCCAGAATTGATTTTCTTTGAATCTGCAGCATCAAATCTGCTGCAGATCCTGTATGTAAATAGATAAAAAAGATGCCTAAGGTAAATAGTCCTCAATGCATCAATAATTTCAAACACCACAAAAAAGGAAATCCAATGAAGGATCAAAAAGATGCAGGACAATGACAAATGAATATTATCTTTATTTAAATAATTCATGTTCTATAAAATTCATTAAAATGAAGGGAGTGAAGCAAACCCAGAACACATAGGAAAACAAACAATGAGGGGACATATAAATATACTCTATAGGATCATATATTGCACGTGCATACAAAGTACTGATGAAAATAGAATTGAATACAGGCAGCCTCCACTAGATGGCAAACTAAATAAATGTGAACAATAAAAAAGAAGTGTATATATAACCAGGCAAAGCCTTGGGAGATACCGAGGATACTAAGTAGGTACCACACACAAGGTGAAGTCACCAGAACATATTAAATAATTATGGGCCGAGGAGGATGCCTATATTCAATCGAGTCCCACTCACCTACTCGCCCTTACGTGCGTTTCTAGTGGAGGCTGCCTGTATTCAATTCTATTTATTTTCATCAGTACTTTGTATGCACGTGCAATATATGATCCTATAAAGCAGGGGTCCTCAACTGGCGGACCCTCCGGGAAGTACAGGCCGGCGGCATACACTGAGATCACTGGTGCGCGCTCTACTGGGGAATCCCCGGGACATCCCTACAGAGCGCATATCAGCTGGGGCCAGACCAACAGAAGAAAAGAAGACAGCTGCAGCGGGGAACGAGGTGCTAGGTGAGTTGTGGGTGGTTGTTTTTTTTGTCTGTGGGCCATCTATGGGGGCTATATACTACTGGGGGGCTATATACTACTGGGGGGCTATATACTACTGGGGGAAGCTCAGAGGGGGCTATATACTACAGAGGAAGAGTGCACTGGGGGGGCTATATACTACTGGGGGAAGCTCGGAGGGGGCTATATACTACAGAGGGAGAGCACAGGGGGGCTATATACTACTGGGGGGAGCGCACAGGGGGGCTATATACTACTGGGGGGAGCGCACGGGGGCTATATACTACTGGGAAGAGCGCACGGGGGCTATATACTACTGGGAAGAGCGCACGGGGGCTATATACTACTGGGAAGAGCGCACGGGGGCTATATACTACTGGGAAGAGTGCACAGGGGGGCTATATACTACTGGGGGGAGCGCACAGGGGGGCTATATACTACTGGGGGGAGCGCACAGGGGGGCTATATACTACTGGGGGAGCGCACAGGGGGCTATATACTACTGGGGGGAGCGCACAGGGGGGGCTATATACTACTGGGGGAGCTCACAGGGGGGCTACATACTACTTGGGGAGAGCACAGGGGGGCTATATACTACTTGGGGGGACCTCACAGGGGGGGCTATATACTACTTGGGGATAGCACAGGGGGGGCTATATACTACCTGGGGAAGCTCACAGGGGGGCTATATACTACTGGGGGGAGCTCACAGGGGGCTATATACTACTGGGGGGAGCTCACAGGGGGCTATATACTACAGGGGGAGAGCGCACAGGGGGGCTATACACTACTGGGGGGGGGGAGAGCGCACAGGGGGGCTATACACTACTGGGGGGGAGAGCGCACAGGGGGGCTATATACTACTGGGGAGAGCGCACAGGGGGGCTATATACTACTGGGGGGAGCTCACAGGGGGCTATATACTACTGGGGGGAGCTCACAGGGGGCTATATACTACAGGGGAAGAGCACATGGGGGCTATATACTACAGGGGGAGAGCGCACAGGGGGGCTATATACTACTGGGGAAGCAACAGGGGGCTATACACTACTGGGGGGGAGAGTGTACAGGGGGGCTATACACTACTGGGGGAGCAACGGGGGGTTATATACTACCAGGGCAGTCACCCCCTTTGTACCTAATATCAAAGGGCTGTTGAGAGAGGAAAAAAATGCCAGTTTTCCTGCTAATAAGCAGCAATTCTGTATGTAAATAGTTGAACGTTTGTGAAAATTAACAAAACATGTTTCCTACTGATGTTCAACTCGGACCTTCACCTAACAATAGACCCCAGTAAGTGGACCCTCACTAAAAGTTGAGTACCCCTGCTATAAAGTATATTTATATGTCCCGTCATTGTTTGTTTTCATATGTGTTCTGGGTTTGCTTCACTCCCTTCATTTTAATGAATTTTATACAACATGAATTATTTAAATAATATGATAATATTCATTTGAGATCCTGTATGTGTGAACACAACCTAATAGTCTTTTCATAATGTAGGTCCATCTGGCATAAGTATAAAGTGTATGGGGACCTTTTACTTTCTTTACCTTCTCAATGTTTAAGTGCATAGCGTTTTCCAGAAGGAGGATGTAAACAAGTGTACTTTTTGGCTTTGTTACTTTTTTCTTAGTATATTTCTTTTGTTCAGATACATGTACTGGGTTAATTATGGTAAAAATGGTAATACCACTCTGGAGACAGCGGGCATGGATGGATCCGATCGGCATGTCATTTCATCTGTACCTATGGAACAGCCAACTAGCCTCACCCTGGATTACATTACATCCCGCCTATACTGGATTAGTGAATACAAAGAGGTAAATAGTAACTTAGAGTATTGCCATATTAAAATTATCACTTATTACTATATGAAGTCTATTTAGAATCAAGAATCTGGGACGGAGTGTGGAAGGAAGTGAAGTGCTCTGCACTTATTCCAAATTGTGGTTCACGCATGACTTAGCGGTTACATGAAAGTCCATGCAGAAAAGCCACAGCAAATAAGTGGATGCCTTCTTAAAAGGGGGGGGGGGAATCTCATTTGTGTGCCATAGAGGAGGCTACCCCTTTCCACAGCAGTACACATGGCAGTGTCTTACAGGGCCGCTTGTTTCATTATGCTATAGCAACAATACATAGCCACTGGCTTTCTTGCAATGATCTTGCCGGCCGTCCAAAACCCGGACCCTCTGCATTTTCTTATCATGACTTAAGAAGTTGGATGCAGCCTTAGTGAGTCTTGGAAAACATGGCTGTATCAAGGTTTTCCAGGCAGCCTTGATGTGATTAATAACATAAGAACAAATTTTTGTTTGTCGAAATGTTTACACCAGAATATTATCAGCCGGAGTGGAATCTGTTACCACGGTGTGAGGACGACAAAGTGGTCCTAGAGCTGGAAGTCTGCTTAATTAAAAAAAGAGGTCACAGCAAAAGAGCCAATACCTATGTATTGTTGCTGGGGCAAAAGAAAACAAGCAGCCCTGTTGGTGAGACCCTGCAACATCAATAGTGTGGCAAGGGTTAGCCTCTTAGACCTATGGAAATGCAAATGGTTCAACAAGAGCTTGCCACCATATTGGGTGCAGTTGACCTCCTGATGGGCCTGTGGTGGTGAGTTCTTCAGGCCAAAACAAGAGGCATGTTAGACAAATACTCATGAACATCTGCAGAAATCTACCTTGTATGAAAAACCACATCTTAGACCCTCATCAACCTAACAGCAATAGCGTATCTATTTTTTTTTCACTATGGAGTCGGCACGGAGATCCCAGTGTTGTACACCATTTTTCAAAATTTTGCCTGGTTCCCACAATCTGCCAATTCATGTGCATTTTGGCCTGCGTTATGCAGTGGAGATGGGCTCATCCCCCTCCATGATGCAGCCAGATTCTGATGGAGTGGCATCATCGAGGGGAGGGGTACAGTACACTAGCGGTCCCGGGCCCGCTCCCAGTGCATAGAGCTGACTGAAGTGCAGATGAAGTCGCTGATTGTGGGAACTGGGTTTTGAAAAATGGAATGGGGTCTCTGTGCCAACCAGGTAATGAAGAAAACAAGGATTGTGTAGCCTGGCTGCTCGTTTATTTGTGCCGTAAAAATAAATCATTACTTTATCAAATGGGATTAACAACTTCTTTTCTAGGAAAGTTTTTTTTTTTTTTTTACTTTTTAGTGATTGCTTACATGTCATGTCAGAAGTGTGCTATAAGTGAACTTTGTTGTATTTTTTGTTAGTCTTGCACAGAAGTGACTTTTTTTAAACATTAGTTCTCTGAAAAAAGCATTGATGAATTCCCTCTTTTTAATCTAGTCAATAGAAACTATTAAAACTGATGGAAGTGGCAGATTTACTTTCCCTGATATCCTGCGTAAAGACCAGAATGCCCTGGGTTTGTCTGTTTTTGAAGGATGGTTTTTTTTGGCTGATGAATACAACTTATATTCTTTGTCAAGAAATAATCCAATGGACAGAAGGCTGTTGCTGAACACGTCTATATCTGCATTCACTGTACTACATGAGCTACAGCAACCTATTGGTAAGTGTTAGGGTCCTATTACACCAACAGATTATCTGACAGATTTTTGTAAGCCAAAACCAGGAATGGATTTGAAAAGAGGAGAAGTCTGTCTTTCCTTTGTTACCTTTTCTGTCTATAGTCCATTCCTGGCTTTGGCTCAAAAACTGTCAGATAATCTGTTGGAAAAACAGGACCATAACTAAGGGCCCTATTACACCAACACTAATGTCAGTAACTCTTCAAAGTTGGCTTAAAGGGGTACTCCAGCGGGGGGGAGGGGGGCACTTTTTCGCTGGGACCGGGGAAAAGGTGGCTGAGGGAAAAGACATCCACTTACCTCACCGGTTCCAGCATCGCGACTGTCCGGTGCCCGGTCCCCGGACGCTTCCAGGTGTCTGACACGGGACCAAGACGTGACTTCTCAGGTCCGCTCAGCCACTCTGTGAAGGAGGCGGGATCCATTTAAGTCCGCTCAGATCCCGCCTCTGTCACTGAGTGGCTGAGCGGACCTGAGAAGTCGCGTCTCTGGCCCGTGTCAGACACCCGGAAGCGGCCGGGCACCGGAGCGCCCCAAAGCGGGACCCTCCGCTGGAACCGGGGAGGTCAATAGACGTCTTTTCCCTCAGCCACCTCCTCCCCGGTCCCAGCGAAAAAGTGCCCCCCCCCCCCCCCCAATGGAGTACCCCTTTTAAAAATCTGTCCTGCATAAAAGATGGTTGGATGAGGAGAAACAAGAAGGGAACATTGAGTTTTAAGGTGGAATTTATCAAGCTGCCTGGGCAACAAAGGCAAAAATTTGCACTTTTTGTACAAACACCTGTGTTGTGGCCTCTGCGCTGTACTTACCAGTTTTGCTGGCACAGTGACCTAGACTTTCACTGGCTGGTAGGCATGAGAGAATTTACAGTAATGAAGCCAATTGCTTCATTAGCCCAGCAGTTGGTTATCAGCCTGCTTCCTTTTAACTCTGTGCCGCTTCTCCCAGTTTCCCCGGACTGGATCCAGTTTTTTCAAGTCGGCTGATAAGCTTACTGCCGAGCTAACAGTGATTTGCCTCATTACTGTAAATTTGCTCATCTACTGGCTGCATGTGGGCAGCTCCTGGATTTATGTAGAGGCATGCGGAAGGGCCATATTACATAGCACAATTTAATGCAGTAAGCAACCACTGATCTGCTAGATCAGTCACTCTTGGGGCCCTATTGCACAAAGCTATAATCTGCAGAATCAGCTGATGTATCTTTAAAAAGAAAATAATAAACTTGCGTACCTCTCTGTTTCCTATGAAGTAAGACGCGTGGATTGTTTGCGTGTTCTCCCTGCTGGGTCAGTTGTTACATTGGTGTGGTAGCGGAGTGGGTCTAGGGTCACTTGGGCACTTGTCATGGTAGCCTGGAGTGGAGTAGGACCCACCCCGGACAGTTTAGCGCCTCACCAGCACAACAGAGTCCACTGCTTTCGCAAAGTAGAACAGTTCACTTAGGATGACCGTAGTGCAATACGAAAGTGGGAGTGGTGCCTGAGATTACGAGCATAATTTGTTCCGTCCCGCGGCTTGTAATCCAAATCACTTTCAAAGCAAAGCAAACTTTCCCATAAAGCATTGAAATGCAGACCACTGGTTCCACACCCCAAAAATGATTAAAAAGAAATTAAATTCTGAGTAACATGTGAAATAAACATTTGGAAATAGCATAATGTCATATAAGTTTAAGTATAGTATAGCAATCAACATGTGGAATATAATATATGGTAACATTATATTCAAGGTCTCATGTGTTTTTGTTACATGTGCTTTCTCCAATAACAGGTGCAGGCTTGTTTCCTTCACTCTTCTACCTATCCTTTCTTCTCTCTCCTCCCCACACAGCCCAACCGATCACACCCTAGCTAAGGTAGGCTATAAAAAGGAGCTAGTTCGTGGTGGGAGGGCCTTCTTTGTCAGTAGTCGTGGGAGATACACAGAGCAGTCCCTGCTACAGTGAAGCCTGGTTCAGGCCAGGACCCTTGTCATGGGCCAAGAGACTTATTTCTTGTCCACGCCAGGGATACCTGCAGCAACACAGGGCTGTATACCAAAGTCTAGGTACTGACCCCAGTAGGACAAAGCGATGTGTAAGCCTACGTACCCTACTGTAACGTATGGCTGTTCTGGTAAGTCTTCGAAAGTCTGCTTAACCTAGTACTGGGACCTTGGACCTCATACTACCCTAGAAGGTCAGGTAACTAACTCTACACTACAGGGCACAAGGTGGTCGGACCAAAAGTATCTATATGTGAGTATGAGTATCTAATGCTACTTCACTCTACTTCCACCTTACAAAGTTTATTGCAACTACCTCCTGCTTGCACCTGCAGTTACCAGAAGTGTATTTATCCTATATTGCACTGAAGTTTCTACAAGAAAACAAAGTTATCCTGGTTAAGTCATAGGACTCTGGTCTATTCTTTTGCACCTGCACCTATACACCTGTTCACACTTGCGTTATCTAAACCTTGAGCAAGGTGTCAGTTTGTCCAGGGGCGGGTTCCAACACCACTTCTGGCCACTGTGACAAGTGCCTAAGTGTCCTTGCACCCACGCAGCAGCCCCAACACCTGGCATACAGCACAGTGAGCGTGGAAAAGCCAGGAGGACATGGGGAGCATTGATAGTGTAAAGTATAACATTACACATACCTGTAATTGGCAATCACCGCGCATCACTATTACATGTAGCAAAGTGCGGTTGGCAGCCGACTTTTAAATGTTGGAAGATAGTGATAAATTCCTTGGCTAATAGTTTTCTTTATTATACAGAGCAATATCTGCCCAAATTAACTTTATTCATATAATAGTGCCCTAAGACTGTACAACACATTTCAACACTGAAAAAAAAACCCCCTAATTTCTTTGTAATTTACTTTTTCTCAGAGGAACGATCGCCATGTTCTCTCGGGACCTGCAGTCACATCTGTTTGTTGTCACCTGTTTTGGCCAAATCCTATAAGTGCGCCTGCCCCGCAGGAATGTTTCTTCTGCCATCTGGCAAATGTGAAAGTGAGTAGATTTATAAATCCATTAGCAACTGAGAGAAAATTCTAATGTTAGAATTTTTAACTTGAGTAAAACTTATACAAATCAATGTCTTTGTGTTTAAGGCCTAAAGATCATGTATGGAACTGGTAATGGAATTCATTTAATGGAATTGGGATTTCAAGGTGTTCTCATGAAACGGGCTGTTGTCTGGCAGGCACCAAAAGTAAATTTAATGGATGTTGACTGGAAACGAGACCTCGTATACTGGACTGATGACCATGGTCTTCTCCTACGATCTAATGTCCTCTTAAACAATCCTAAAGTCATCCAAACTGGTGGTGCAGGTATCAGGATGTTACATCTGTACAGTTGTAAAGTAGTCTGTATAATTTTTAAAAGGGTGCTCCAGCAAAACCTTTTTTTTTTTTTTTTTCAAATCAGCTGGTCTCAAAGTTTAAGGCTTGTAAATTACTATTTGTATTTAAAAATCTCCTGTTTTCCAGAACATATCTGCTGCTGTATGTTCTGCAGGAAGAGAAGTTGCAGCAGAGAGCATTGTGTCAGACGTGAAAGAATACACTACTTCCTGTAGGACATACAGTAGCTGATAATGGTATTGGAAGACTGGAGTTTTTTTAAATAGAATAAATTAAAAATCTATAGAAGTTTCCAACATCAATTGATATGAGAGAAAAAAATGAATTCCCCTTTAAGGGTACAAATACACACCGTATACGCTGTGTATTTACTGCTGCGATACGCAGCAGATTAGATCTATATAACTGAACACAGCATCAAATCTGCTGCGTATACGGTGTGTGTTTGTACCCTAAGACGAGCTTTTTTTGGTGTGTGTGTTTTAATCTGCTTGACTGCAACCTGCATTTGTAGGAAATTCAAAATTATCTTCAGAGATCTATATAAACATATCTTTTTTTTTTTTTTTTTTTTTCTCCCCCCCCCCCCCCCCCCCCCCTAGTGTCTATGGTTAGAATAGACATTACTACAGGAAATATTTATTGGCTGGCTTCTGAAAAAAACAAAGTTTGTGTGACCAAGCACTCTGGATCAGGGACAAAGGTTATTTATCAGTCCACGAATTCAATACAACACTTGCTGCTTAACTGGGAGAAGGCATTGCTGTATGTAGTAGAAGACAACCTAATCCGGCAGATGACTCTTATTGGTGGTGACGTGGAGAACATATTGAATGGCACTGGGTTTACACAAATGAGTTTGGATGTAAAATCCCACAGCATTTTGTGGACCTCACCAGATTACAGTAAGTAGCCTAGACTTACGCTGTCCAAGAATTTTACTGTCTACATTGATAAACTGTACAGCATTCTACGGTGTGAATAAACTTCAAATGGTATAATCATCATATGCGCTGGGCCACTCCGCTGAGGGTAGTAGGTGGTAGTACTGGGTAGGGACCCGGTTAGCCACTTGCCTGATGGTATGTCACGGTATGGGCACGAGGGATAGCAGCTGTAGACCGGGTACCTGTCCAAGCGGAGGCCGAGCAATTCTTCGTTGTCCTTAGTCAGGGCACCAATAATTACACCAATGCCAAGGCTCAGAAACGGTAGTTGTGTATCTTATTATAACGGTGGTAACTCGTAGCAACACTCTCTCCGGATGCAAGGCAGACTTGGATAAGGCAGAGTAATGGGTGATGCTGCAATAGGCTGAGAGTAACATGCTGGATGATGGGAGTAGTAGTGATACTGAAGTTGAGATGCTGGGCGGAATGAAACTGAGATGAATACTTGGTGTTGATGATTAGAGGTGATGATGAGAGGAATGACTGAAGAACGGCACCCAGATCTTGTGTTTAGGATGAGAATCTTGAGAATGGAACACAGCCAGGTCCCGACTGGACCAGAACACTTCTAGTAAGTGCAGCAGCAGGTACCGCAAGGTTGCGGCCTTGTGACACAGGAGCAGCAGCAACACACACCCTTCTCCCCTGAAGGTGGAGAGAACGACTGAGGTAGGACAGGAAGTCACATGGTATTCCCAGCCAAAGCTCGATGGCTATTGGGGTTACCATGGAAGCAGGGGACAGTCACGTGACACCAAGCCATTGCATCATCACACCATTAGGACATATAGGAACAAATATACATAAGTACCATACTTGAACACTGGAGGGCGACATAATACCATTAGGCACTGATAACTGAATATGCATGAGAAATAAATGAAATAACAGACCTGAATACTTAGAGGGGTGACACAATACACACAGTTTGCAGTGGACCATAGTTTTCCAGAACAGAGGCAATAACTGATTGACTGACTTAGATATAAAGATACACTTTGAAGGAAACGATAAAAGAAGGAACTCTGTTCTGAGACACTGCAGTGTAATCATATGGCCTCCTCCAGCTTATCAATTCCATATACAAAGACTGGTCCAGCAGTTAAGATCTATGTCAGATCAATAAAATGGTGGGGATGACATGTGAAACAGCCCAGAGGGAGAACAGTTGAGAAAACTTACTAAATGAGCATCTTGCCTCATTTAGTATATTTAGACCAAAACCAAATAATAAAACAAATGCAAGACCAAGATATAGACAATATCATCTTTTTATTAAAGAGTCAGTCGTATTTTTTTTTCTTTTTTTTTTTTTGCAGAAGTCAATAGTCCAGGAGATTTTAAGAAACTTTGTAATTGGGTTTATTAGCCAAATCTGCCATTATCTGCATGTAAAAAGCCTTTTCCCAGGTCCCCCCCCCCTCCTTCCTCTTTTTCATCCACTCTGAAAAATCTGAAAATTGTGACTTGTTGCAGGAGACGTACTCTGTCTGTTCTAGGGAGGGGGGAGGAGGAAGGAGGGAGTTAGCCGGCAGCAGAAAGCAGATAACAGAGGATTACAGGCACGGAGCTGGGTGACAGCTGTAATCTGAGCTCAGACAGGTCACTGGTGACTGTCACAGAAGATATCCCGTGAGGGATTTGTAGATTAACTTTGTTGTCCTGTTTTGGTCTTTTCTTTAGCTCTCTCCATAGGAGAACAATGAAGACAGGGGGGAGAGCTTCAAACTGATTTTTCATGATAAAAATGCATTTTTCGGATAATAAACCCAATTACAAAGTTTCTTAAAATCGCCTGGACTATTGATTTCTGCAAAAAAAATTTCACGACAGTGACACTTTAAATATATTCAAAAACAAACTTTGCTAAGATACATGTAATGGGAGCTGGAGCTATTACAAATCCCCAACACTGGGTCGATATAGGTAGATAAAATTATATTATATGACAAACCATATAATAAATAACAGCTATCAAGTAACCTACATGCATATATACTGGGTATATCACAGACAGAAATAAAACAGTGAATAATCAAAAATGAATACCGTCAGAAGTTATTATATATTACCCATACCACATGTCATTAGTATATTTGTCCACCTCACCACTCACCCGACGCGCGTTTCGCGTGTTGCTTTATCGAGGGTGATGTCACAAGTACTGAGCTCTCTCCTTTAGCTCTCTCATTTAGTATATTGAAGGGGGTGGTGCCCCCGCCTTTGTATGTCAAAAAACTTGGCTGAGGTTGGAACCGGTGTAGCAGGCCAGAACCCCCGTCCAGATTATACCCGGGTACTTTACATGGTGTGTAAAATAGCCTAGACCAAACTATACCCCAAGGTGTAACATAATCTAGGCCAGAGTATTCCCATCCAGGCCAGAATATATCCATCTAATGTCGAACCAGGCCACAGTGTACCCCTGGGGATAAACCCTACACCTGGGGGTATAAAACAGCCTTGGCCATGCTATATCTCTCCAGGCCATACTGTTATTACTTGACTGGTTTTCTCACCCCTGGTCCAGTCAACAGTATATACCAGGGCATATATTTTCATACCCAGGGGTCTAATATAGCCTAGGCTATACTATAAACCTGGGGACAGTCTAGCCCAGGCCACAATATACCCTCCCAGACTATATCCCTGGGGGTGTAAAATAGCCTAGGCTAGAATATATCCCTCCAGGTCATAATGTTATCACTTCACTGTTTTTTTTATCTCTAATTTGTACGAAATTGCGCAGATTTTTTTTTTTTTTTTTTAGAATACTCTGACACACAGCTGCTTCCTCTTGTTGAGAAATACAGTACAGTGCTTACACTGAACTGACAGTAGGTGGTGCTGTCCCATCACTGTATCATCTGCACTATTTAAGCAGGTGAAGTTTTTATGGGCTGTGTAAAATTTTACGGTTGTTGTGCAAAAATCATTAGATGCAAGTGCCTTGATACATCTTGCAAAATATATTGCACAATTTATGCGTTTTTTTGCAGTCCATTTTTTTTTTCCATCCTTTTCTTGCAAAAAAATGGATTGAAAAACTGATCAAAACGCATCTTTTTTTAGTGTACACAAAAATGCCACAGTAAAAAAATGCATTTTTATACATATATTTTTTTTTATTATGGAATGGAAAAACTGATTTATGGAAAAACTGATCAAAATGGAGGCACACAAACGCTGCTTTTTTTCCCCTCATACATTTTGCAAAAACCTAATCTGGGGGGAAAAAAATGGACTGCAATAACAGTGTAAACCCAGTCGCAAACAGCTTTGGCTACAAAGCTATGCTAGGGTAGAGTTTTCCGCAAAAAAATGAAAATTTGCACTTTACAAATCTAATGAAAACTAGTTAATAGAACAACCCCCCTCCCCCTTGCATACATTGAAAAAAGGTGCAGGCATTGAAAACTGATGTAAAATGGCGCAAAACCCTTAAGTCTTGGACAGGTATTTATGAAGTGCGCAAAATCTCCTTATTGGCCAAAACAAAACATAATGATAAATGTCCACTATGGCCCTGTTAACACTGAGCAAGAACGTAGGCATTCCGCCACGGAATCCCGCCATGCTCAGTGTCTCACTGTGAGTGAAGGAGAGGGCGCACGCTCCTCCGCTGCCGCCGCTGTCCGGTCAGAGAAAAGACGTAATTTCTTTGAGCGGAGAGGGGAGGAAGCAGACGTGCGCTGTTCAGCGTGAAACAGATTCCACCTTTAATTTTCTAAAGAGTCTGTGAGGAATGAAAGGTGGAATCTGGTTGCTAGGGGCAACTGAGCCAGTTTCACTTTACACCATGTTTGATAAATATCCCCCATTGTTTGATAAATCTCCTATGTGTTTAGATTTTTAAGATTACCATCAGTAGCTTCTCACTTAAATCAGCAGACAAAGCCGAATCCCCAATAAAATGTTGAAAAATTAGTATTTCTTGTGCATATCACTCACTGCCACTGATTTCATGGGGGTATAAAATAACCTAGGCTATTTTATCCCCAGGTACAGTCTGGGCTGGCGGTATACTCTGGCCTGTTACATCGGGTTATCCAGGATGTGTAGGAGTCCTTCTGAGTCTCACTGAGATGGACCCTGTTTCACAATCAGATATTCTGCTCTTGATGGACCTTTTTTTTTTTTTTTTTTTTTTTCTTAGTCTGCAATATGAACAACTATGAATCCTACTGGGTTATACATTTTTGTATAAAACAGGAAAATGGCTATATATTTTCTGAGAACAGTCCAGGACATAAACCTTGTCCACATTGTGCCAATATCCAAGGGTTGTTTATGTTCCCATAAGGCGGCAGTCTTATCACAGCCACGAATAATCGTTATTCACGGCCAAGATTATAACAATGCTGCTGTTTTTTCCCTGCTATGGAACGTAGCCTTATAGTACTTTGTTAAACAAAATGGTGGTATTCTCTGTATTCATCTTAGGGAGAGAAAATAGTCCTTATTGCCCTAATTTTGATTTTATTCTAGGTTTGTATTCGTTTGGCCTTCGTAAAGATCGTCTTATCCATTTAAAAGACAATTTCACAAGCATACTGATAGATTCATTTGAGCCGTATCTGGTTTCTTACAATGAGCCGTTTGTCGAGATATGGAACAGAAAAACAATGAAGATGGTCTCTGTCGTTTACAACTTGAATCTGACGAAAATTGTAGTAGTAACCTCCAGTCACGTGAAAGGTAGCCAATTAACCTTGTCTTTAGATAACAGGCCGTGCACTTTATATGGTTACAGACTTGTTGCAAATAAACTCTTAATTGTGTTTACAAAGGCAGTCACTCTAGGTGCAACATGGCCAATGGTGGCTGTATGTCAGAAGAGATCTGTGTGCCTGGCTCCAAAGAAGTTGTACACTGTCTATGCCCAGATGACCGGGTTAGCTGCTCTGATAGTAAGTCCACAATTTTTAGACCACCCTCCTAGTGTAAAAAGCATAAAACCTTTTATAAGTCTGTCTCCTCATGTCTTTTCTGCTGATTGAAATAAATGTACAGTTATAAAAAAAATCTAAGCAATTGGCACAGTAGTTGGAACAACTTCTGCAAAGTGACTACAGGGAAAATTTTACCTATTCTAGCCTAATTGAAACAATTTATGTACTTAAAGGAAACCTGTCACCATGAAAATGCCGTCTAAGCTTTTGGCTTCATATTACAAAGCAGAAGGAGCTGAATACATTGATAAATATCTTTATGGGAAAAGATTCAGATTAACTTATTGATTGATATGTGTTTTCCATGCTAAAGAGTCCAGTCCATTAAGTGGCAATCCCCACTGGACTCATCACACAATAGGCAGGGATTTCAATAGACATAAGTTATTTTAAAGATATAGATCTATTTGCTCAGTTCTTCCTGCTCTATAATATGTTGGCAATAGATTAGATAGCATTGTCTTGGTGGCAGGTTCCCTTTAAGCAAACCCACTGATTGCAGCTAAGCAGCCCTGTCAATTTTAGCCAAGATCACACTGTCTAGAATCATGTTCAGAATGTCCAGCTGCAGGATTCATACTGTAATTCTGGGATGGGTCATATTGCTGAATTAATTTCTTAAATGGTTTCTGATAAAAAAAAAAAAACTAAAAAAAAAATCCCTGGTGACTGCATTGCTCAACAAACGTAAACCTTGTGCTTAGTATTTGCTTGCTTTTCTCAGTGTACCTTTTGTTTGACTTTTTTCTGGCTGCTTTTAAGGACATGTATGTCCTAGACTTCATGTATTAGAGCCAGATTCTGCTGCGACTTAAAGTGATTGTGCCACTTCAATGCATACCTTACGTCTTTCATTCTACCGGTGCTGCCATGTGGATTCTGATGGTGATGTTTTTTTTTAGACCACTGCCTGGTCTTTTGGTGCACTGGAAGCAGGCCCAGTCCACCTATCTCGCTATTCTCTCTTCTCTGTACACTTTCTTCTCCACCACTCACAGGGGACATTACACCTCCTGTAGGAAGTTGTCGCATGGGGAGAGGAAGTAACACGCCCACACTTAAGTGAGTCTTACCCAAGTCTTAGTGGAGGGATGACTCGAGACAAGACAGTCCCTGTTGTAGTCCAGCTGGGCCCTGTTTTTGCCAGGTCCCCCCCCCACCAGTCAGTGTCCAGTGTAGTCTAGTCAGGAGTGTGGTAGTGGATGGACGCACATGGGAGACAGAGACTTTTCTTTTAGACGCTATCTTCGTTCCAACTATGCTATGCAACTACTTGAGAAAGGACAAGTCAGATCACCCCAACCCATGCCGTGAACATCTCTAAAGTGCAGGACAGTATCCTGAAACAAGAGGAACTGATCTGGATAGAGCAAAGTTGCTACAAGCCTTCGTACTCTATCTCGCATTGCAGATGTAACCAGGTAGTTGGTTTACCTTGCTCAACTCGAGTAACAAGGTTTGGGGGTTGTCACTCTAATAGGACAGGTCACTCGACACTGTAGGGCAACAGGTGGTACAGCAGCAAAGGTCGAAACACGGGCACAAGTATACTTCTATTTCCAAGTATTCTGCTTCTTCCAAAGTTCCGGCAGAGCACACTTCCACCCTGGGTTGGGACTCTCAGCACAAACTCCTCTGTACTACTCTGAACTTAAAGCACAAACTCCTCTCCACTGTTCTCAGCTCACTCTACTTCTCAGCACACAGCCAAGTCAGCTCAACTCTTCTACTCTAAGGCTTAGCGCAGATTCTGTTCTGTCACGTCTGCAGTCTATGATCAGCTATTGTACAGTATTATAAGTACAGTAAGTACTCACAGTAAAGAAGCACTCTCACAGTAAAGAAGATTTCATTTATGATAACACCTACAGTCACTACTTCATCCTTGAGTCATCTCCCCTTTCTGTGGGTAGCGGTACCAATAGTCCGGGTGGATCACAACTCCACTCCGGACACCCGTGATAAGTACCCAAGTACCCTCACAGCCTGGCAGGTCACCGACCACAGGAGAAAGGATATAGCCAGCCACCATAAAATAAAAGCAGGTGGCCTCCATACCTGTGCCCCACTGACACTGCCATCACGACAATCTACCACCTGGCTACGCTATATCTTGACCTACCACCACCATAGTGGCATCACTCAGCACCATCTGGCAAGTGACCGCTCGTCCACACGTGGGCACCAGACACTGATGGACAGACTGACTGTATCGGACTTGACAGAGGAGACTGAGGGAACAGAAAAGGTTCGCGTCACCTGGGGATGGAGATATCCGTGCACTATGCCCTCCTCCAATGCTCCAAAAGACCCTATTTGCATATTGAGAAAATGGTAAAGATAACAGAAACCAGACAGCGGATCCCTTAGCATTGTTTTAGGGCCTGCCAAGTTGTGTCCTAACAGCATTTAGTAGCATGCTTTATGGACATTACAACTGAAAGGACCTTTCTCCTTGATGAATGTGAAAAATTACTGAGCAGGCTCTGCCACCTTTGTAGACCAGCAAAAACAAGTGTTAATTCCTATGTCACTATTTGCAGACTGCATATCTGTATTTTTGTGGATCACCCCCGCAAAACTGCAGATTCTGAAGAGTTCTATTGGTGTGTTTGTGCAGCAGTTGCAGTCCGAACTAGGACGTATGTGTGGGTTTGTCTTGCTGCGCGAATCATATCCCTGTAGACACATAATGTGTGAATAGAGCCTTTCTGATTACTCTCTCTAACTTCTGTAATGTGCATGACAGGTGATGTTAAATTGCAAGAGAAACCAGCTTCTGAGACTTTATTTTGTTCATGGGCATCTCTTCCATGTCGGGATGGAAAAGCATGTGTGCCTACAGAACATATTTGTGATGGTGATAAGGATTGCTCAGATGGTTCTGATGAAGAGAACTGCACAAACCTTTGTGGCAATGCAGGTAAAGTGAACTGTAGCTTATCAATTGTTTCAGTGCACTCAAGTGATTGACAAAAAATGTTGCTCTTCAATTATGCAAATATAAAGAATATAGTTATTTGTATATGTTCTAGATGGTAATTAAACAATGTTTGCCTTTTAATGCAAAGTCTTATTGCTATAATGCAAAAGTAGTGTGCATGTTAAAACTGATTTACTGTAAGGCATATAGCATGTATAGACAGCTGGCGATAGAGGGAGACTATATCTGGTTAGGACTGAAACAGGTAAACTTAAATTAAATAAAAATGTTAACCTGCAAATCCTATGTCGCGGCTTGTATTTCAGTCAAATTGCTAAATCCTGGGGGAAAAAAAATATTGCAGAGCATAGATCAAGAATACAATGCACACTGCAATGAACTGCAATGATCATTTATACATGTAATTTTTATTTCAAGGAATTTTTCGATGTTTAACTGGTACAAAATGTATTGAGCATCGGCATCGCTGTGATGGTGTGCCACAGTGCCCTGATGGCTCCGACGAGCAGAATTGCTTGAGTCCATCAAAAAACTGTGCCATGCGCTGTGATAGGAATGTTCGCTGTGTTCCTCAGGACTTAATATGTGATGGAAAAACTGACTGCTTTGATGAGACAGATGAGCAAGGCTGTGGTAAGCCAATATGTGTGTTTTTTGTTAGGATAAAAAAAATAGCTCTATTTTGTGAATGGTATGTTCTGGCTTTAAAGGAGTTATCCAGCGCTACAAAAACATGGCCACTTTCTGAGACTACACGACTCTTGTCTCCAGTTTAGGTGCAGTTTGCAATTAAGCTCCATTCACTTCAATGGAACTGAGCAGCAAAACCCCGCCCAAGCTGGAGACAAGAGTGGAGCTGTCTCTGGAAGGAAGTGGCCATGTTTTTGTGGCGCTGGATAACCCCTTTAAGGAGAAGTCCCATGGAAGTACAAAAACTGCAGGCAGGCTGGTGGGGGCAGGGAAATAAAGAACTGAACTCTCTTGTTTTCCGTGCCTCTGCACTGCTCCCAGGTCCTGTTCACATCAGCCAGCTGTCATCCTCTGCTGGAAACCGGGTATGTCATGTACCCAGCTTCCCCCACCTGAAACCTCACAGCCTGGCTGAACGATGTCCTACCCCAGTCACTGATTGGCTGGGTGGGCAATCACTCAGCCAGGGATGTGATGTTGCAGCTAGCAATGCTGCAAGTCACTGGCTGATGTGAATGGGACTTGGAGGCATGCTGACGGATGAGTTCAGTTGGATTTTTTTTTTTTTTTTTCTGCCACCACCAGCCTGCAGTTTTTGTACCTCCCATACGACTTCTTTAAAAGCGGTTACTGTTTAAAAGTTATTACTACTTACACACATGCTAAAGATTCAATAGAAATGTCCTGGAGCATTCTAGAGTCCGATTGTGTGGCATTTGAATCCCGTTGGTTGGAGTGAGATAAGTGAGCAGAAAGTGCTAAGAGGCAGACAGATGCAGGTTCTTGGCAGAGAAATGGCTGAAATCAAAGGTGCTGCCTAGTACTGGTACAGGAACTTTTGAAGATTTGCTTATGTGAAGTACGGTTGCAGGATCTGTTTTTCAGTGTGTGTAGTCTGCTTTCCCTATGCTCAGCTATAGTGTGAATGCAGACACAGATGGTATTTGCAGGGTGGTAACCAGGAGGAAAGGTATTTATACTAAAGAGAGAATGGCCAGAATTAGCGCTGCTTTTCGTATACATATGCTGTGATCCGGGTTTGCTAGGTGAAAACAGCAGTGGGTTAGTCGGTGGTTCTGCATGGGCACTTGTCACAGTGGCCAGGAGTTGTGATACCCACCCCCGGACACACTGGCACTGTGCTTTGTAAGGGTAGCAAAATGTGTCAGAGCAGGTGCGGCGGAGAGGAATGAGCAGAGTCTAGTCCTTTAAAGTTACTTTTACTTCGGATCCTTCCTAAAAAAAAATTAATACTTTTTAGTAGGAAGTGCACCAACATAATCAGTTAACAATGTCCCTTCCATTGATGGACAACTGAGTTTTTAGCTTTGGGTGCATGGGGTGTGGATTGGAAGTGAAGAGGAATTGTTGGGGTTGAATAGGAAGTGTAGCGGAGTTTAGCAGGCTAGGGGGCTGTCTTGGGGACCTTGCCTAAATAGTACTCTGCCGGGATCAGTTGTAGTGGCTTAGTGTAGGAAGAGGACTCCTACTCACGGTTAGAATCCAAAGACAGAAGAAGACTGCCTTATGCCAAACTATTCCAGCGTGTATTGGGTTTGGTATTACGAGCCCCAGGCTTGAACAACTGGGCAAAGCAAACCTCTCAAGGTTCCCCGAGTAGGCTGAACAAGGTTCAATGGAGTACCTCACTTTATGCTATTTGCTCCACTGCAAATCAATTCTGGCTTTGGATTGTCCTGACTTTTAAAAGAATGCCTTACATAGGCAAGGTTGAACCCTGGTGACAGCTACCTCACCTCTGGGCTTAGCAGTGCATAGTAGTTTTCTCAGTCTCACAAACTCCGCTACAGAAGACCTTCCCACCAGGAACTAACTCTCCTAAATAGCGGTGACTGGGACTAAGTGAGGTGTGAGGCACCCAAGCCAGTGATTGGTGAACAGCAATAAAAATTGTTGCCAGACTTTTTCACTTTTTTTTAAGTATTGTATTGCCCCCCAAAAGTTATTACCAAATTACAAATATATTACCTAATTACAAATTCCCAATACTGTATACACCTACTATGGGAAATACACATGAAGTGCTTTTTCCCTGCACTTTCTACTGCATCATGGCTTTACTTCCTGGATAAAATGGTAATGTCACGACTAGGGATGAGCGAATCGGCCGAGGTTCGGATTCGTATGAACCTGAACTATCTGCTTCTGATTCCCGCTGTCTGCCTGCTCCGTGGAGAGGGTAGATACAGCCTGAGGACCGTCTAGAAAACTGGGATACAGCCTATGGCTATGGCTGTATCACAGTTTTCCAGGTGGTCCTTAAGGTTGTATCCACCTTCTCCACGGAGCAGGCAGACAGTGGGAATCAGAAGCAGATAGTTCAGGTTCATACAAACCCGAACCTCTGCCAGTTCGCTCATCCCTAGTCACGACCCGACTCCCAGAGCTGTGCGGGCTGTGGCTGCTGGAGAGGATGATGGCAGGGGGACACTGAGGGACACAGGGCACTGGAGGGACACTGAGCATCCCTCTGCCATCTTCCTCTCCAGCAGCCACCGCCCGCACAAGTCTGGGAGTCTGGTCTGGTACAGGACCAGTAGCGGTCTTGGGCACCACGCATCCCACGCGATTGCGTGGGGCCCCCGACATCCAGGGGGGGCCCGCTCTGGTGCCCAAGACCGCTGCGGCTAACTGTGTGCTCGTAACGAGCGCACATAGTTACAGGCAGCAGCGGCACTGACAGGGCAGGAGCCATTGGCTCCCTCCCTGTCAGTCACTCTTGTGGCCGCAGGAAGTGTTTTCCCTGCGGTCACAAGAGGCCGCTCTGTGTCTCTGGTGCCGGCGCTCGAGGCGTCACTGGAGCGCCGGTGCCATGACAACAGTAGAGAGCGGCCTTGTGACCGCAGGGGAAACACTTCCTGCGGCCACTAGAGGGAAGAGAAGAGACGAGAAGAGGAGATGCCGGTCCCAGGTAAAATTTTTTTTTTTTTTTTTTTTTTTTGTGTTATATACTATATAGGAGGTAGAGCACACAGTGGGGGCCTATATAAAAAGGGGGAGCGCACAGGGGGCTATATAAACAGGGGGAGCGCACAGGGGGCTATATAAACGGGGGGAGCGCACAGGGGGCTATATAAACGGGGGGAGCGCACAGGGGGGTATATAAACGGGGGGAGCGCACAGGGGGGTATATAAACGGGGGGAGCACACAGTGGGGGTCTATATAAACGGGGGAGCGCACAGGGGGGCTCTATGTAAGTGGGGGGCTATATAAATGGGAGCTCACAGGGGGCTATATACAAGTGGGGGAGCTCACAGGGAGTCTATATACAAGTGGGGGGGCACACAGGGGGTATATAAAACTGGGGGCAGCACACGGGGTATATACAACTGGGGGCAGCACACGGGGGGTATATACAACTGGGGGCAGCACACTGGGTATATACGACTGGGAGCAGCACACAGGGGGTCTATATAGTATACTGGGGGAGCACACGGGGGCTATGTATAACTGGGTGATCACACAGGTCTATATATAACTGCGGGAGCACACAGGGGGGTCTATATACCACTGGGGACAGCACACAAGAGGTATATACTACTGGGGGCAGCACACAAGGGGTCTATATAACTAGGAGCAGCACACAGCGGTCTTAATACATTGGGACTGCACAGAAGTGCCTATATGCCTCACTACTATACTGGGGCACAGAACATACCTAATAAGTGGGAGCACAGGGACACCTTTAATCTGTGGGGGCACAGAGGGGCGTAACTACTATATAGACGTAGAGGGGACCTAACTACTGTATGTGTTGGAGCCTAAAATATTTCTGATAGATTCTGGAGGGAAGATTACCAGCCGGGAGAAGACTTCAAGGTGGCCCACGCTGGATGGAGAGAGAAAAAAAAGTAAGACGCTGATCAGAGAAGACGCCTCCTGTAAGTCACTGGATGTAACTGCACTCTGTTATAGGGTCTGTAGTGATAGGGGTCATGGTGTGGCAGTATTATGTTATGGCATCATTGGTAATATCTTCCTGTTTTGTTCAGAGCAGTTTTGAGGTGATATGTAATCTCTGTATGGTGGTAGGAGGGTTATAAGAGGACTACTGGGGGGGGGGCAGCGCATGTCGAGGAGGGGGGGCACGGGGGGGGGGCAGCGCATGTCGATGAGGGGGGGCATGGGGGGGCAGCGCATGTCGAGGAGGGGGGGCATGGGGGGGCCCCAGACATGACTTTGCTTGGGGCCCCAGAAATGCCAAGACCGCCCCTGTACAGGACACCTGTACTAGGACACTAGACATATACTCATATACTTTAAAGTTATAGCTATGCCAACCACTAATAAACTGTCTTATAGATCCTAAGGAATGTAGCACTGGCAAGTTTCAATGCACAAATGGACAGTGTGTTCCATACAGCATGCATTGTGATGGAGACAATGACTGTGAAGATCATTCGGATGAAGTGAACTGCACTATCGCTAAACCTGAGCACTGTCAACGTGGGGATTTCAGATGTCAAAGTGGAGAATGTATCATAGAGGAATGGAAGTGTGATGATGCCAAAGACTGTAAGGATGGAAGTGATGAAAAGGTAGGTTGAAGGGTTAATCCAGTATTCGGTAAAATTATTAATAATGCTGCAGATAGGATTGCTTACTTATCAGCTTCAGTTGTAGAACCACTACAAAGCTATTTGTTTTGGGGGACCTAGTTCTGTATTTGGTAGTTTCACTTCCTGGTTAAAGGAAAAGTTTGGCAATAGCAAAAATGTCAGGCTGCAGGGGAGAAAACACTGGCTGCTGTGGCCCAGAGTTGCTAGGTGATAACAGGTGGGCTTCTGGTCTTCATGGAGGACTATGCTCCAGCTCATCGGGGATACAGCATCATAAGGGAATGGCAGTGTCATGTAGAGGCTTGTAACTGTGTGCCCCAGAGCCTCAATGACCTGAGGGCCGCCCTTCAAGAAGAATCGGGTGCCATGCCTCAGCAGACAATAAGGCGACTTGTGAACAGCAGGTGACAGTCGTTGGCTGTAATTGATGCTCAAGGGCACTTGACAAGTTATTGAGACAGTGACGTGTAATCTGCAACAATTTGTAGACATGCGGTCTAGCGTGCCCTGTTCCGCCCCCCCCCCCCCCCTCCTTCCCTCCTGGAAATGGCAACACTTTAATGCCCTGTAATGCAAGTAGCATGTATGAGACCACAGATTTAGGGCCCTATTCCACGGAGCGATAATCTGCCGAATCTGCCCGATTCGGCCGATTATTGCTCCATGGAATAGAGACCAGGATCAGCTGATGATCGTTAACGGCTGATCGTTGATATAGGTTAGGACCTATATTTGTCGGGCACTGACCACGCACCGCTACATGGAATAGCTGTGCGTGGCCGGCGACTGACTATATACATTACCTGTGCAGGGCTCTTCTGTTTCTCCCGAGTCCTGCGCGTCTCAGCTCAGGCCGCTTAGCCAATCACTGGGCGACGCGGTCCCGGCCAGTGATTGGCTGAGTGGCCTGTCAACCGAGACAGGCCGCCCTGACACTGGAGGAGTGCGCGGGACCCGGGAGAAGGAGCCCTGCACCATGCATAGGTAATGTATAATAGCTAAAGCTTTGGCTGTCCAGGCATGATGGGACTTGTAGTTTTGCAACAGCTGGAGGGCCTGAGTTTGACATCCCCTGGCCTCATGTGGGATCAATGGGTAATGAAGCTGAAAAATCATGAATGACCACCTACCAAGAATATATGTTGAATTTGATAATTGTTCTGTCCTTTTCTTTAGGGCTGTATACGGGAGAAGATATCCTGTGAGAAAAAACAATGGGCTTGTGCCAGTGAAGATCAGTGTGTTCCATTTTTCTGGAGATGTGATGGAAACAAGGACTGCAGAGATGGCAGTGATGAAGATGGATGTAATGTATTTTATTCTCTTGTAAATAGTGCAGTGTCTATGTACCGAA
This sequence comes from Dendropsophus ebraccatus, assembly GCF_027789765.1. Taxonomy (NCBI): domain Eukaryota; kingdom Metazoa; phylum Chordata; class Amphibia; order Anura; family Hylidae; genus Dendropsophus; species Dendropsophus ebraccatus. The sequence goes on along the minus strand of NC_091460.1, from coordinate 101,082,382 downwards.
ACTTGTAGGATAGATTTTATTTGTAGTACCTTATTATGTAGGTTGCTATCTTGCCTGAACAACAGCATTTAGTGACATGCTTTATGGTAAGCCTCATGATTATCTCCAGATAGAAAATATCCATTTCCAGCAGTTTCCTACTACTTCTCGGCAGACTGGATGGGGAATGTCTGCTTAGTTTTAAGCCTAGTGGTGAAAATGGAAACTGCAAGATTTTGGGATTGTTTTATAAAAGAACCAAAGCTATGTTCACCCAACATTTTTGAGGTGAAAATACGACCATATTTTGATAATTACAACAATAAAGAGCGGGATCGTTATTTATTGCCATAATTATTAAAATCGGGCATTATTTCAAACATTGTGTGAAAAACCACAATTTTAACCCCTTAACAAAGCCAATTTTCGTTTTTGCACTTTTGCTTTTTCCACTATGTTTAAAAGGCCATAGCGCTTGCATTTTTTCACCTAGAGACGTATATGAGCACTTATTTTTTTGCGTAACCAATTGTACTTTGCAATGACAGGCATTATTTTTCCATAACATATGCTATGAAACCGGAAAAAAAATCCATTGGCGCTGTCAAATTGAGAAAAGGAATTTGTTTTGATTTCGGGGAGTTTTGCATTTACGCCATTCGCCCTATGGTAAAACTGACTGGTTATGCATGTTCCTCAAGTCGTTATGATTACAACGATATGTAACATGTATAACTTTTATTTTATGTGAGGGCCTGTAAAAAATTCAAACCATGGTTAACAGATATATGTTCCTTAAAATCACTCAATTCCCAGGCTTATAACACTTTTATCCTTTGGTCTATGATATTTTTGCGCCATGATGCGTTCTTTCTATCTGTACCTTGATTGCGCATATACGTCTTTTTGATCACTTATTAAATTTTTTCTGGATTTGATGCGACAAAAAATGCGCATTTTTGCACTTTGGAATTTTTTTGCGCTTACGCAGTTTACCGTATGAGATCAGGAATGTGATTAATAGTTCGGGCGATTACACGCGTGGCGATATTAAATATGTTTATTTATTTGTTTATTTAAATTTATAAAATGGGAAAAGGGGGGTGATTTGGACTTTTAATAGGGGAGGGGATTTTTTATTAACAAAAAAACATTTTTACTTTTATTTTTACTGTAACTAGAAGTCCCCCTGGGGGACTTGTATATAAACAGCACTGATCTCTCATAGAGATCACTCATAGAGATCAATGCTGTGTATATACACAGCAAAGATCGATGAGATCGGTCATAGATTGCTATGGCCTGCTGCAGGCCATAGCAATCTATTGCCAAGCCGGGATCAGCGTCATTCCGACGCTGAGGCCCGACACGGGCAGAAGAACGGATCTCCCCCCGCCCCCCCCCCCCCCCCACGCGATCGCATCGTAGGAGGAGATCCGTCCCACTAGACACCAGGGATGTGAGGTCTGAAGCCTCTAAGTGCAGCTGTCAGGTTTGACAGCTGCACTTAGAGGCTTAATTGGCCTGCGCCGGCTAATAGAGGCACTGCCCGGGATCAGCGCCGTTCAGAGCGGGGTCCCCGCGGGACCCCGCTCTGAACACCCCCCGCGGCACCATGACGTATCAGATACGTCATGGGTCGCTAAGGGGTTAAAGAAAATAGAAAAATTTGACTTTAATGGGAAACAAATCTTAACTTGCTGATAGCCCCTTATTAGTGCACTGGATGCTGAGGACGAAGATGGGTGTTACCTCCCTCCTCTGTGCCGGTCCCACGCTGTTTGTTGGAGTAATCTTGGCTCCTGTGCACTGTTATGGTGCATTTACACAGAGATTTATCTGACAGATTTTTTTTAAGCCAAAGCCAGGAATAGATTTGAAAAGAGGAGAAATTCCAGTCTTTCCTTTATGACCTGTTCCCTGTTTATAGTCTGTTCCTGGCTTTGGCTTCAAAGATCTGTCAGATAAATCTCTGTATAAATGCAACATTAATTATCTGCCAGCTCCTTCTAATGATCAATGGAGGCAGCGGGCTGGAAGACTCAGCAGTGCTCCTAACAGTGCAGCGGTGCGAAGATTAGGGCCAGTTCACACCAAATAAACGTCGTAAATTCCCGCCGTGCTCAGTGTGCTGCTTTGAGCGAATAGGAGAGCGCGCGCTCGTCCGCTTCCTCTTCTCTCCGCTCAAAGAACTAACATGTTATCTGAGCGGAGAGTGGCGGCAGCGACAAGCGCGTGCCTTCTCATTCACTCAAAGCAGCACACTGACCAGAATGACCAGATGCTGCAATTAACTGACACAACCTTTCATCCTTATGCTGGGATCAGCCAAAAAATGCTACATAAAAACTGTCAAGTGGTTTCCTATTGATATCAGAAAAAAATGTATAATGGAAGTTTTCTGATGCACCTTTTTTAAATACTCTGCTTCAAGTTTTGAAGTGATTGCAAGTAGGTGGTTCCCCAGAATGACCAGATGCTGCAATTAACTGACACAACCTATCATCCTTATGTTGGGATCTACAGGTGGGCATACACCTTCAATAACAGTCAGCTGAATAATCATTCGGCTAAGTGTGCCTTTACAAAGAGACTTATCGGATAGATTTTTGGAGCCAAAGCCAGGAATGGTTTTGAAAAGATGAGAAATCTCAATTTTTCCTTGATGACCTGTTCCCTGTTCTATAGTCTGTTCCTGGCTTTGGCTTTAAAAATCTGTCAGATAAATATTTCTGTTTAAAAGCACCATAAGTTATCTTTCCTGTCTTCCCTATACATGGGATGCAGCACAGCTGAAAGTTTATATGTTGTCTATAGGAAGGAATGGGACTAGCCGCAGCCAGACCGCTTGGGTTTATTTCTCAGAGAACAAAGGGGTCTGTATTTGCAAATGGTTTTCCTGTTTGACTAATTTTTTTGGTTTAAAATGGCTTTATTACCTCCAAAATGGTTACTATTCACCAGGGGCGTAGCTAGGATTCATGGGGCCCCATAGCAAAAACTGTATGGGGGCCCCCCTCCCCTACTGTGTGTGTGTGTGTCAACAACAGTGACTGGCGGAGGAGAAAGCCAATGTCTGCTTGTTCTGTCCATCCACTGTATGTAACTATAACAGCCTTTTAGGAGCCTCATGGTTATATACATAGGTGCAGGAGCAGACTACCTTTTGCTTAACCCCTAATGTACTGCAGTGTGTAAGTGAGCCAGTATTCTTACATGCTGCAACACAAAAAAAGGGGTTAATGCAGAAGACAATTAGCCCTCTTCTTCAGTACTCCTGCACTGGTAACTCCTGACCTCTGCAGGAGTTTAGAGAACAGAGGTCAGAGGTTATCAAAGTAGTGAGGCAGAGAGCTAATTGTCTTTAGCAAATTAACCTTTTTTTTGTGTTGCAGCACGTAAGAGAACACTGGGTCACTTACACACTGCAGTACATAAGGGGTTAAAGGGGTAGTGCGGCGCTAAAAAATTATTTACAGAATAACACACATTAAAAAGTTATACAACTTTGTAATGTATGTTATGTATGTGAATCGCCCCCTTCCCCGAGTCCCACCACCCCCGCCCGTGTACCCGGAAGTGTGTGGTGCATTATACATTACCTGATCAGTGTTGAGCCCGTCCGCCATCTTGTGCCAAACGTCGTCCTCGGACGGCCGGCCGAATCCCTGCCGCCGTCCCCCCTCCGCTGGCGGACGGGCTCGACACGGATCAGGTAATGTATAATGCACCACACACTTCCGGGTACACGGGCGGGGGTGGTGGGACACGGGGAAGGGGGCGATTCACAGACATAACATACATTACAAAGTTGTATAACTTTGTAATGTGTGGTGTTCTGTGAATAATTTTTTAGCGCCGCACTACCCGTTTAAGCAAAAGGACACAGGAGGCTCCTATCTTCCCTGGGCCCCCTCCCTCCATGGGCCCCATAGCAACTGCCTTCCCTGCCTCTATGGTGGCTACACCACTGCTATTCAACCATTTCAGCCAAAAAATGCTACATAAAAACTGTCAAGTGGTTTCCTATTGATATCAGAAAAAAATGTATAATGGAAGTTTTCTGATGCACCTTTTGTTGCATACATTTCTACCACTGAAGAGGAAAAGGTAGGTTTAAAGTGACTCTGTACCCATAATCTGACCCCTCCAAGCCACTCAAACCTTGAGATAGCTGCTTTTATCCAAGATCTGTCCTGCGGTCCGTTTGGCAGGTGATGCAGTTATTGTCCCAAAAAAGAAATCCACACTAAACACAACTGTTATGGTGTGTATTTTTGGCAGATTTGTCAGAAGTTTATGGGTCTGATCTTCTTGCAGAGCTATCCATAGCAACATTAACCAGTGAAAACCTACCTTAAGGGGAACTATCAGCAGGTTTGTGCAAACAAAGATGTTAATTCCCCTTTTAAATTTATTTGTTTTTAGTGTTCATAACTTATTTTCCCCAGGGTAGCCTCTGATTTTTGGAGTACACTCTTGGCCACATTTTTGGATGTAGATCAGCTGCATCCATACCTGAACAATTAACTTTCAATAAGTGACATTTTAGATAAAGTATGGCAGGAATTCCTGTTTTCAATAGGCAAACATTGCACATGCTTTATGGCGCATTATATGCAAATAAATTGTACAAAAAAAAAATTCACCAGTTTACAGGAGAGGATTTACCTCTCCATTGCATGCACCACCATTAATATATCCTAAGAAAAACTTAACCTGTGTTCTGTGAAGTCTATATAGTAAGGATCGCCTCTCTCAAATTCAGGTGAGCCCAAAAAATGCAACAATCGCCAATACCAGTGTAAGAATTTTGACTGCATTCCTACTGAGGTTGTTTGTGATGGGAAGTCTGACTGCTCAGATGGTTCAGATGAAGGCGGAAAATGTCAAGTACCATGTGAAGGATGCTCTCATGCCTGCTATCTCTCTCCACTTGGTCCAGTAAGTGTCAGTTGTGTATATAACCATTCAAATCATAATGTTTGTTTTTATATTTTATTTATATATATTTTTTTTTTCCTTAATTGAAAACAAGCTACTATACAAGCTAATACAAAATAAATCCCCCAATGCTAAATGCATGTTTCTATGCAAAATCCATACAACTACAGGTTATGCACAGCTGCCTGGTCTCTGTCCCCCTGCTTTTCTATAGTTATAAATGGGTTTCCTGGTTTCATACCTGATGCTCGATTTACAGCTATAGAAGAGCAGGGCAGCTTAGCTCTTCATAACTTATTCATTGCTGCCTGTAGTGCTGAATAGCAGAACGAAGGTACTACTCAAATAGCCATTCATAGTGTAATATAACTTTACATAGCACTGGGAAAGGGCAGGCGGGTTGTGCAGGAGCTGCTCTATTCCCTTCTGCTGCCCGTGCTCTGCCGGGCCCTCAAGACGTTCTTCTACTCTGTTCTTACAACTTATTGCTACAACAATTGCTTCTGCCTGCAGTTACCAAAAGTATGTTTATTCTGTATTGCACTGAAGTTTCTACAAGTAAACTCTGGTTAAGTCAGTGGACTTTGGTCAATTAAGTCTTTCACCTATACACCTGTTCATACTTGGGTTATCCAAACCTCGAGCATAGTGCCAGTTTGTCCAGGGGTGTGTTCCACCACCACTTCTGTGCACCGTGCCCAAGGGACCCTACACCCACGCAGCAGCCACTGCACAGCTAGCCTGGCACACGGCAGTAAGACAGATATAGAATGGGGAAAAAAGGATATGACAACTGATGCATTTTTGTGACAAGTTAGTTTTTGTAGAAGGATACCAGACTGCCTTATGAACCCTATGCTAATCTGCTGTGATGTGTCCATAGTGCATGGAACGCTGAGAATGAAAGCTGTTTTCTTACCTTCATCCTCAGCGTGGTTTTCACAAAATCTTCACTTTACTCGTTATGTAAATTATGTAAATGAGGAGTGAATAAACACTGGAGTCACTGCAGACCGCTTTCTCAATATTCATGGGGCAGATTGGTGCACAGAGGGCGGTAGTGCTTTCCCCAGTGCACCAACCCGTTACTATAGATGCTCCTGTAAAAGGAGCAGCAAACGCCTGATTATTCGCTGATTTTTGTCTCTTGTGGCTGCTCAAGAATATCTATTTGGCTGCACATCTGTGTGTACAGATAATCATAAAGGATATACTGTACATGCAGGATATGTATAGATGTTCTGTCAGTTTCCAGCACATCAGCAGCAGCCTATACTTACCAGCCACGCTGCTTGTGATCTGGTATCTGTTTCCCCACCCTCTGCCTGCTGCTGTACTTTTAGGCTGCCGCCGCCTCTGGATGGTTAGCAGCCAGAGAAGGTGAAGCCTGAAGATACAGCTATTATGAGGACCAGAGAGCCAGATCGCAAGCAGCATGGCTGGTAACTAAAGAAACCTGCTGGTGGTCTGGAAACTGGCAAATGGATATAAACATATGTACATAGGATATACTGTGCATATAGGATATCTGTGCTTTCAGTTTCCTGGGCTGCATGAACGATACGATTGTTCAAGCAGCCCATCTGCTCGATTTTTAATCGAACCATGTTAAAGCACTGCAAACCAGTTTCTGATCTTACTGGTCTAAAAGGACCCTTAGTAAAAGTAGTGCCAAAGAGGAATGTAAGAAAACCACTTTAATTCTCAATGTAAACATAATAGTAAGTTGTACCTCCTATCCTGCTGTATCCTTTTTAGAGGTCTTTTCTGGTATTTAATGATGGGCATCGATATTTTGAGTAGTGGGGTATTGACACTATTTGCCCTGATTTGGGGTATTTTTTTTTATTTTTTTTATTAAGTTTGGTGTTTTTATATTTTCAGAAGTGTATGTGTGATAAAGGCTACAAGTTAAGTAGTAACAGGACTATCTGCATCGACATAAATGAATGCAAAGAAGAACCACCACTATGCAGCCAGTATTGCATTAATCTTAATGGCACATTCACCTGCACTTGTCATCCAGGTTATATACTGCAGCCAGATGGGCACCAATGTAAAGTAACAGGTAAACAAGTTGTTTCAGTTTCCTATATAAATCTCATCTTGTGGGCTCTTAAAGTGAGTCCTGGATGGACTCATACAGATGACTTGCATACAGTGATCAGTCAAAACTAAAGGTCGGCACAACCGGAGCATGTTTGAGTCGTACAGCGTTTGAAGTTGGATTCAGTCCTAGAGAACCCTGGAAAACATTGATAGTCATATGCCATAGGCTGCATCCAACTTGAGCTACCCTAATATTCAAATGCTGGATTTGGGCAGTTATGAACAGAAATGAGTGCAACTAGAGCATGCTCAAGGGTAAAATAACACAGATCTTCCTTTCTTCCCTCTCCTTAAAACATCTAATTTTTTTCCCTGCTGTAGGTTCAGAACCAGTTTTGCTGGTAGCAGTTCAGTTTGATCTTCTGTTGTACAAGCTGTGGACATTGGATGAGGATGTTCTTATGTCCACAGATAAGAGCTCAATGATCTTTTCAGTAGATTATGACATAATGGAGCAGAAAGTCTTCTGGGTGGACCTTAATGCTGAGAGCATAAAGTGGATTTCTATGGGCTCAAAATCAAAAGGCACTCTAGTTAAAGGTAAGAGCTTGTTTATAGGTGCCAATAGCACCTATAAACTATCCTTCAAAAAGTAATGTGTGAAGCGTAGTAGTGTAAGACTTTGGGGAAGGTTTATTACTTTGGTTGCTATGGACAACTGGACCTCAGTTCCTTGGCTTGAGCCTATTGCAGCTTTTCTTTTTCGGAGGCTTTTTAAAAAATGAAGCCTGAAATCTGATTGGCTGTGGGAAACTGCTCCACTGCTCCCTTACACAAGGTTTTATAAATCGCCCATATATTCTGTACTGCAGGAATCAAATCTGATGGCATAGCTGTTGACTGGGTTGGCCGTAACCTATACTGGACAGATGGAATAGCTGGGCAGATCCTTGCAACAGCGCTCAATACATCTTGGAAGGGCTTCCCTGAATATACAATTGTACTGGATGAAGATCTGGATCAACCACGCTCTTTGGTCTTACAGCCACTTAGTGGGTAAGTTATATGGCAGGTTTTCACGGGTGGTTCCCTATTTCTTTTTAGTTTCTCCTCCCCCCCACCCCCCCCCAAATCAACTGGTGGCAAAGTTTTTATGTAGATTTGTAATTTACTTCTATTTAAAAATCTCTAGTCTTCCAATACTTATCAGCTGCTGTATGTCCTACAGGAAGTATTTTCCAGTCTGACAGTGCTCTCTGCTGCCACCTTTGTCCATGTCAGGAACTGTCCAGAGCAGGAGAGGTTTTCTATGGGAATTTGCTGCTGCTTCTGACAGTTCATGACATGGACAGAGGTGGCAGCAGAGCACTGTGTCAGACTGGAAAGAATACGCCACATCCTACAGGACAAACAGCGGTACTGGAAGACTGGAATTTTTACATAGAAGTAAATTAAAAGTCTAACTTTGTAACAAAAGTTTATTTGAAAGATTTTTTTCAAAATCCCCCCCCCCCCCCCCCCCCCCCCTTGCTGTCAAGAGACCTGGCACCTTCATACTTGGAGCCCAGTTATCAAGGATCTCTACGTTCCATATTCTGGCTGGTGCTGCATTTAAGGGTCCAATTTGCACAAGACTTGTAACTAGGCCTCCGCTATTAAAATAAAACGCTCAGAATGGTCCAGCATATTAGGTTTTATTTATTATGATGAGAAACCTACTTACTGTGTGAAAATGCTGTTCTTACTTGCAGGCTCATGTACTGGTGTGAAATTGGAGTGCGGCCACAAATTGAGTGTGCTGGCATGGATGGTAGTCAAAGAAGAGTTCTGATAGCTGAGCAACTTGGTTGGCCAACTGGATTAGCGCTTGACCTGTTAAGTTGGAGAATTTATTGGTCTGATGATAAGCTTCACTCAATCGGTTCAGCTAGCTTGGATGGCACTGATATTAAGGTAGCAAATATGGTGTTTGTTAATTTATTTACTGTTACTAGACTCAGCCTGAGGCAAAGAGCTGATCTCTCTGATCAATGCTATCCAAAGGCCCTCCCCCAATAAGTTGAAATCTCCTCCATTTTCCCATTATTCCCTTTTTACAAATAATAGTATTTGGACTGACCTATAGAACATGTCAGTTTTAATATAAAGTGCATTGCATAAAATTTGTATTTTTGATATGCATTTTGTGGTAAATTTTTTTTAAAGGGTTCCTTACAAAATACTTCCTGGACAAAAGAAGTCCCTATGTCGCCCTGTAGATGGGGGGGGGGGGAGAGAATAAGAGCACTGAGAAGGCAGGAAGGAGAAACAAAAATGCAAATTTAACACCCCTTTGGGCCAACCTCTGTAGGCAGGGTGTATAGTAATGTAGTTCTCACTTCACTATAGCGCAGTGCCTCCACCTAAATCTTGACTGCAGCTCTTTTGGTACACAGTAAGTTGTCTTCCTTCCGCAGGGATCGACTTGGGAAAACCCTGCCCAGCTCAAGTACACACTCACTCCAGAGAAGGGACAACAGATTAAAAGATTTAATAAGGGAAAGGGGGACCACAGGAAGACATTGTCAAGATAAAGTAATAAACCGGTATTAAACAGATTATGACTCAAACACAAAACTTCCAACTACTAACAACCCCGCAGAGTCTCTGGTAAAATGTCAAATAGCACACTTGTCCTCACTATCTACTCCTATGACTCTTATATAGTCTGCTGGCCAGCAGTTAGCTCAGTCTCGGTTTGGGCCCAGTTGCTGCGGAACTCAGCACGCATGGATGCGGTGGTGCCCTTAACTGTCCTGAGTGAAACTCCAGGAGCTTGGGGGCTGTCAGGTCACCAGCCTTCAGACACATAGCAAAGAACCCTGTTGCTGTGTAAAGATGATATAGCTGCTGGGCTCTCTCTCTTCTGACTGCAGGATGTGGTCTCTTGGCTGCAACAGCCCTTCTCTCCTGTCTGCATGGAAGTAGCATTTGCTCTTGCCTCAGTTTCTCTGTGCCATGCTTATCTCCCTAAGATGCAGTCTGTCTCTCTTCCTTCTCCTGCCTTATTTCACCATTCCCTCCTCAGCCCAGCTCCTCGCCCTGGGGTAAAACTGACTTGTTATATATGTTCCTCAAGTCGTTACAATTACATTGATATGTAACATGTATACCTTTCATTGTATCTGATGGCCTGTAAAAAATTCAAACCGTTGTTAACAAATATATGTTCCTTAAAATCGCTCCATTCCCATGCTTATAGCGCTTTTGTCCTTTGGTCTATGGGGCTGTGTGAGGTGTCATTTTTTTGCGCCATGATATGTTCTTTCTATCGGTACCTTGATTGCGCATATGCGACTTTTTGATCGCTTTTTATTACAATTTTTCGGGATTTAATGCAACCAAAAATGCGCACTTTGCACTTTGGGATTTTTTTTGTCGCTTACGCAGTTTACCCTGCGAGATTAGGAATGTGATTAATAGTTTGGGCGATTAGGTACGCGGCGATACCAAACATGTTTGTTTTTATTTAGAACATGGGAAAAGGGGGGTGATTCAAACTTTATTAGGGGAGGGGGCTTTTTATTAACACTTTTTTTTTTTTTTTTTTTTTTTTTTTCTTTTACACTTGTACTAGAAGTCCCCAATGGGGGCTTCTAGTATAAGTACTCTGATCTCTCATACAGATCTATGCTGCATAGATCGATGAGATAGGCACATTGATTGCTTTCGGCTGCTGCAGCCGAAAGCAATCGAGTGCAGTCGGGATCAGTGCCATTACGGCGCAGACCCCGGACGGGGTAAGATGTGTGGAGCGATCCACCCCACTAGACACCAGGGAACGGCTGCATCAAGTAATCAGATGCAGCTGTCGACTTTGACAGCTGCATCCGATTATTTATTAACGGGCACTGCGATTGGCCCGTGCCCGCTAATAGCCGTGGTCCCGGGCTACGAGCGGCACCCGGGACAGCGCAGCTCCGCTCTGAACACATGGAGGCGGCCCTGGACGTATGGGTATTCTGGCACTGTGAAATGTTTATCCCCTTCACGTCAGCTATAGTTAGATACGTTCCTACTACTGGCATGAAGAGGTGTTGTGTATGGAGCTGCTTTAGTGTGATCAGCCCCACACAAACAGCTGCCTGCCATTAAACACCTTAAATACCACAGTCTATAGCCATTTCAGTGTTTAGGGAGTCAACAGTCTAAGTACTGTTCACTGATCACTTTCCCTGACAGGCAGAGTTATAATACTTACCTCTGTCCTTTTGAATCCACAATCTTCACAGTCTGCTTTAGGCAGACTCTACATGCAGGTCAGATTAATTGAAATGATTGAACATTTCTATTCATGTCAATATGATAGCAATAAAAACGTACAGTAGATCATTGCACAAAAAAAATCACACCCCTAACCAGCCCTGTAGATGGAAAAATAAAGGCGCTATAGCTTTTGGAAGGCAAGGAGGAACATTGCTTCATTGTGACCTGGACATCTGTGCATCAATGATGTTTCGTCGTGAAAGGGTCAATATGATGCTGCAGTTATATGCAACATAAACCTCTTATACTTTGCAGCTTCAAGCTCCACTGGTGTCCTCCTGTGGTGTCTCTGGGTTTACTGCTGCGGTCACCACTTCTAAGACTAGCTACCCTGTCAATGAGTGCTGAGGCTGGAAGATGGGACAGCCCTGTGGCCTGTGAATGGCTGAGCAAGCGGTCATGGGGGACCCAAAAATTCCACAGGAGAACTTTTTTTTTTTTTTTTTTTTTTATGCCGGTATATAGCATAAAGTGCCAGCGTACCCCTTTAAATGGTTAATGTTGGTTGAATAATTAATCTGACATCAGCTGAGTGTCCAAATCTCATGAGAGAATACAGGTCTATCAGCCCCAAATCGAATATACAGTGAAGGAAATAATTGATCCCTTGCTGATTTTGTAAGTTTGGCCACTGACAAAGACAGTCTATAATTTTAAGGATAGGTTAATTTTTACCCCCGCATCTCCTGTCTTGGAGAGTCACCTTTTTGGTTGCAGTTATGTCCATCCGTAGGGTGACAGAATCGATGGCTCTTGTCGCTCCCCCCATCTTGTTCTTCACAAGGACAAGGTAGTGTTACACACTCTTCCCTCCTTTCCTAATGTTGTCTCTGCATTTCACACTGAGGACATAGTCCTTTCCTTTTTCCCAGCGCCTTTCCATTATAGGGAATATTCCCTGCTTTTGTTTGCACCTTGTACGGGCCATCCAAATAAACCTGTCCATCATGGCTTCCTTCCACCGCTCTGACTCATAGTTCGTTCTGATGGGTCCATGCAAAGGGCTTGCTTTGTTCCGGTGGGCCCGCCCATTGGGGGTTGATCAGGGCAGCAATCTCAAAGGAGGCCTAGTGTGTCTGTAGTAGGGCTCCTCCCTTTCAGGGCACTGCTCATTCTACCCAGACACTGGGGGCCTTTTGGGCAGTTCGCCATCAGGCCTCAGTATCCCAGGTCTGCAAGGCTGGCACATGGGCTTCGCTCCACATTTTTCCAAGTTCTACCAGGTCCATATCTTGGCTTCCTCCAATGCCAGTCTGTGCTGTAAGCTCCTTCTCACCCAGTGTCTGCTTAATGGTTTTGTAGCCCTTTCCAGCCTTGTGCGGGTCTATGATCTTATCCCTGACATTTTCAGAAATTTTTTGTCTTGCCCAAGTTGTAGAGGTTAGTCTGAGTCTGTGGATAGGAGCTTTTAATACAAGTGACTCTATATTTTACAGCTGTCTTTAAAGGACAAGTCTGGCGAAAATTTTTATTAGTGTTGCATTGCCCCCCAAATGTGATACACTTATAACAAGAAATGCATATAAAGTACTTTTTTTTCCCTGCTCTTACTACTGCATCAAGGCTTCACTTTCTGGATAAAATGGTGATGTCACGACCTGACTCCTAGAGCTGTGCGCTGCTGCAGAGGATGATGGCAGGGGGACACTTGAGCATCCCTCTGCCATAATCCTCTCCAGAAACCAGAGCCCACACAGCAATGGGAGTCAGGTCGTGACATCACTATTTTATCCAGGAAGTGCAGTAGTAAATAGAGGGGGGGGGGGGGGGGAAGCACTTTATAAGCCTTTTCCATAATAAGTGTATGTTGGTGTTTTGTATAACTTTTGGGGGGCCAAACAATACTTTAATAAAAATTTTCGCTGGACTTTTCCTTTTAAAGGGGTTATCCAGCGCTACAAAAACATGGCCACTTTTCTCCCTCTTTTGTCTCCAGATTGGGTGGGGTTTCAAACTGTTCCATTGATATAAATGGAGCTTAATTGCAAACCACTCCTGAACTGGAGACACAAGAGGGGGGAAAAGTTGGCCTTGTTTTTGTAGCGCTGGATAACCCCTTTAATGCAGGTAACAAGTTGATTAGGAGCGTCTATGGGTGCCTTTTGAAAGAGATTTATCTGACAGATTTTTGAAGCCAAAGCCAGGAATGGATTTGAATCTTTTGCCACTTGTTCTGTTCATAGTCTGTTCCTGGCTATGGCTTCGAAAATCTGTCAGATAAATCTGTGTAAAGGCACCCTAAATCTGTGTAAAGGCACCCTAACTGGTCTGTAGGAGCCAGTTAGGATTAATGGTTGCAAAATGACAACATTAAGACAACGTGATTTTTTTTTTTTTTTTTTTTTCTGGATTTTATTTTGATATTCTATCTTGCTGTTAAAATTAACCTACCCTTAAAATTATAAACTGTTCATGTCTGTCAGTGGGCAAATTTACAAAATCAGCAAGGGGTCAAACTATTTAATTCTCTGTACAGTATCTGAAGAGGAAAGGATTACATTAGCTGGTCTACACTAAACTTATTTTATTTAGATTAAGAATATTTAGTGTGTGTGATCCTCTTTACACTAATGTGTGTTTTTGTGTGTTTTTTCTTTTTAAATATTAGGTGATTCAACTAAAAAACATTCAAAGTCCTTTCGCCTTAACAGTGTTTGAGGATGAGATATACTGGTCTGAAATAAAGGCGAGAACTGTGCAAAAAATAAACAAGAAATCTGGCAAGAACTTATCTGTTTTAATAAAGCGACATGGACAACCTTATGGACTTAAGGTACTTATAATACTAGGAGATTTTACTGTCTAGTGGATATAAAAAGTCTACATATCCTGCTAAAATGCCAGGTTTTTGCCAAAATAGACTAATGACAGATTTATTTCTGTCTTCTTCATTCTGCACAATTCCATTTGAAAAGCTTTCTAGACTGTTAGGTGGATGTTGCATATAGGATTAATCCAAAAGGTAGAGGCAACTATAGATTAGTTCCCAGCATGTATTACTGGAATGGAGCAGAGCTAGGATGTCTGCCAGTAGTATACCGTTAGGGTGCGTTTACACAAAGATTTATCTGACAGATTTTGGAAGCCAAAGCCAGGAATGGATTTAAAAAGAGGATAGAACCCAGTCTTTCCTTTATGGCCTGATCCCTGTTTATAGTCTGCTCCTGGTTTTGGCTTCAAAGATGTCAGATTGTAAACGCACCATTACTTTCTTACATCTCGGAGTGCAGCACATGCCCCTTTTCTGCTATGCAGTGAACTGCTTTCTGTATATATTTTTTTTAGTAGATAAAGCTAGCGAATTATGACATTTTCTATTACTCTAGGCAATAAGCAACACTTGTAGTTATAAGGTTACTTATCTGTATAACCTAGAAATGGACGTTTCATCGACCATTTTTAACGTGGTATCTAAAATGCAAGATAGACAAAAATCTGTCTGGTGCAAATAACCTTTATAAAGTGCCAAAGCTTATACACAACATCTAAGAAGCTTTATCTCATGAGTTATAGAGATGGCTGCTATGGGTTCTCAATTTTTAATAGTCTGTTGTAGAATCTTTATTTTTTTTTCTTTATTTTCAGATGATGCATGCAGTTTTACAGCCAACAGCAGACAATCCTTGTAGAAAACGGAACTGTTCTCACGTGTGTCTGATTGGCCCTGGACTAAATGCAAGCTGCTCATGTCCCACAGGACTTGTGCTTTCGAGCAATTTGTTTAGTTGTGTTCAACTTAAGGATTTGCCTTTTCTTCTAATCGTGATGTCGTCATTAGTCAATCAGGTATACTAGATATAAGTTAAATTAAATACGTTACTGCGAATGACAGTAATGCCACATCAAAAGCTACTGATCACAGCAGGTTTCAGGAGTGAGACCTGATGCGGTCTCAATATGTAGATGTTGAGTGCGCTGTGGTTCACTTCTCTCTCCCACTGTCAATCAAATCCAATTTGTTTGCTTCATTAGAGTGCATGGAGTGAACTGCCCTGCTAGCCACAGTGTGGAATGCACTTACTGGCGCTCTTTTTGCAGTGTTATCTTGAATTTGCAGCAGGTCCCAGTAGTGAGATCAGTAATGGTGCATTCACACAGATTTATCTGACAGATGTTTTGAAGCCAAAGCCAGGAACAGACTATAGAGAACAAGTCTTAAGGAGAAGACTGAGCTTTCTCCCCTTTTCAAATCCATTCCAGACTTTGGCTTCAAAAATCTGTCATAAATCTGTGTAAATGCACCGAAACTCTGGTGTAAACGATTACTGTCACTTGCTGTAACCTCTGACTTGTTTGGTCATCTCTAACTTTCCATTTTACTTTAAAGGGTTTAATCAGATTTACTTTCATGTCATATTAGTCATGTTAACGGACAAAAATCCGCAGTGTGGTCTTGCCTTCACGAGGATGCCCACTTCTAGGGAAAGAAGCAATAATCCTTAAAGCACACCTGTCATTATGATTCCTTACCCAATCGGTGTGCATTCGCTCCTGCCACCAGAAAATACAACCATGCTGGATTAGATCTGTGCATAAGCCATATTCTGATCAAATAGGGCTATGGCATGGAAGTGACCCGGAATAGTTGTGTCTGATGACTCAAACTTCCAGTGGTTGGGCTTTAACTTTCTCTATTCGTAGATAGTTTGAAACCTACCGTAGATTGGAAAGTTGTTTAACAAAACATGGTTTAACCACCTAACACCTTTAGGCTGTGTTCACATTTTGTTTTTGTTCCGTTTCCATAATTGGAACCTAAACTGTCTGCTGTACCTGGAGATACTGATCACATTGCAGAACTTTGATACTGTTGCTTTACTATGTATTACCAACCGCTGCTCATTAGACTCAATCTGAAAACGTATGCGCTTTGTCAATGAATTTCTATGCCTCTAGACAAATATAGAAACATGGCCTTAGAGGTGTGGATTTTATAGGTGTTTTGCCCACTGTCTAGTTTCATCAACTTTAAAAGAATCAGTCACCGTTCCAGTCAGGGGCGTAGCTAATGTCTCTTGGGCCCTGGTGCAAGAGGTCAACTTGGGGGCCCCCCCCCTTCCTCGATACTATCTGGGTGTGTGTGTGCGTGCATGTGCTGGTCTTTTAATTCTGGCCTCCAGTCTGAGCAGCAGGGACAGATCCTCCAGCAGGCGCGATTATGTCTTGGCTTCTGAAACACTGCTGGGTGAGGTCGGGGTGGGGGGGACTTAGGCAGGCGGCACAGATAGGGGAGGGCAGTGGTGCAGTGCTGAATGGGGCCTTGGGGGAGGGGTGAGTGAGGTGGAAAGGGGTTGGTGGGCCTGGTCGCAGCAGCAACCACTGCCACCACTATAACTACGCCACTGTGCTGTATCATAATTACGATGCAGCGAGCTCCCGAATGGCCAGAGATGTATTCAGTCCATTAAATGCAGCCGGCATACAGACTGTTTTTACAGATGATCACAGTGGGGGAGATTTATGAAAGGGTGTAAATATACACCTGGTGTAAACTGTCTACAGCAACCAATCACAGCTCAGCTTTCAGCTCTGGTAAAATAGAAGAGGAGCTGTGATTGGTTGCTGGGGGCAGTTTACACCAGGTGTATATTTACACCCTTTCATAAATCTCCCCCAGTGTGTTGAATGGATTAATGAACCAGTCATTAAGGCATCATTTCCAGTAACTCCTGACACAACCACAGACGTGTCAAAAAGTACTGATCACTCCTGAGACCAACTGTGATCCAGCAATGCAGCTAGGAATGTTTCACTTTCTGGCTTACAGTAAAATTCAACTTGTTCACATGGAGTGTATGGAACTAACTCATGTCCGTACTGGAGCTCACTGCTACGCACTACCCCTGGCTGTATCTTGGTTATTGCAATACATCTCACTCCTGTGATTCACAACTATACATGTCTGAGGACGTGTCAAAAGTGAGTAGAAATAGAAGTTATTAGAGATGAGTAAACATGCCAAAAGTTTGGTTGCACAAGAATCTGCATCTGTGGTGTCTAACCGCTGGGATGATGTTATGCTGGTGGTTAGAATATAGCTCAGCCAGTGATGGTAGTCGTAACACCAGTGCTAACTCTGTACACAGGTGTGATGGTATACCTGCTTTGTTTAGTGGCTGACTATATTGTTCCCCAATGGTCTGTGACCTGCTGGGTTCTGATGGGTCCCTTGGGCTCTTGTCAGTCGTCCGTAGTGGGAAGATGAGTCACCCAGATTGTCGGTACCGCCACCCACAGAAAGGTGAAAATTACCCAAAGATGGTGTAGACGGTGTGTGTAGGTGCTGGTGCAATGAACACTGATTTCCAGTAAAATAAAGTGGTTTTACTAAGTCTCTTGCAATACAGGATAGCTTTTCAATAGGTAACTTCTGTGATGGACTTTAACTCACTGAATCTGTGCTGGGAGTCTGGGAGATGCTTAAGTGCTGAGGTAGAGTATCAGTGCTGGCTTAGTTTAGTGTTGAGAAGAGTAGAGGAGTTTAGATTAGTTTGTTGGGAGAGCCCCAACCCAGTGTTGTAATGTGCCCTGCCAGAACTTGAGAGAAGAACACTTGAGAAGAGAATACTTGGGCCCATGTTTCGACCTTATTGCCGCTAAACCACTTTGTGCCCTGCAGAGTTGGGGTACCTATCCTACAAAGGTGACACGAGCCCCAGACTGTTACCTGGGCTAAGCTAAGTGTCAGAGCGTGTACTGGTTTCACCTGTGCTGCGAGAGAGAGTATGTAGACTTGGGTTACGGTTTCTTTGCTCTATCCGGTCAATTCCTCTGTCTTTAGGATACCGCCCCGCCATTTTACGAGAGGTTCACGCCGTGGGCTGGGGTGATCTGACTTGTCCTCCTTAACACTGCAGTGTCTGTAGTTATAGCTTTTAGAGAGTCTGTGTTCTTCATACACGTGTCTGACTACTGACACAGCTGGTCTGTCCTGGACAGGGAACCTCGCAGAGCAAGGCCCTGGCTAAGTGCGGCAAGGATGCTTGGCCTGTGAGTGTCCTACTTCTTGGAGAATCAGAAGGAAACTGAAACTAAGTGACTAACTCTTTACTTCCTACAGGGTGTGTAAGTCACTTAGGGAGAGGAAGTTAAGTCCCTGTGAGTGGTGCAGAGTGTGCAGAGAGAGGAGAATAGAGACAGGTAGAAGAGAGAGTATCTCCTATTGGTCCACAGAATCAGATAAGAAAAAAACAGTAACCTTTTAATGATTACAGCTGTGCAATACATACAAAGTTATACATAATGACATCTGGTGGCGAAAGTCATATACAACCTCATAAGCACTTTACTTTGGAGAACAAGGCTTTTCCGACTGGTGTCAAACGAGACACCACACATCCATGTTTTCAAAGCTGCAGGATAGAGATGAGCAAACCTAGAGCATGCTCGAGTTCATCCGAACCTGAACGTTCGGCATTTGATTAGCGGTGGCTGTTGAAGGTTGATAAAGCTCCTAAGGTTGTCTGGAAAACACTGATACAGCCAATGACTATATCCATGTTTTCCACATAGCCTTAGGGCTTTATCCAACTTCAGCAGCCACCGCTAATCAAATGCTGAACGCTCTGGTTCAGATAAACTCGAGCATGCTCGAGGTTCGCTCATCCCTACTGCAGGATGCAAATTGTTTGGGTTTGTGCAAAACAAGTTTTGCCAAGTTTGCTGATCTCTAAGTTATGCATTAGGAGCATGACCTGATGTGGAATGGCCCCTGACCGTTCAGGAGCTTGCCAAAGTACACAAAACTATAGTTTGCCCCTGGCCCTTCTAAATGATTTTTTGGGTACGGTTAACCATTTTCATGCCAGTGAGTGTAAAGGCTGCTTACCATGATCTGCATTGTAAAACAAGGTACACTGCACAGAAATAAGCAATTTAAGCAAATAAGTAGGCCTAAACAAGATGGCTACAGGCATGCATGATCAATACTTTTTATCAAGTTAGGTCAATATTAGAGATGAGCGAACCTCGAGCATGCTCAAGTCAATCCAAACCCGAACTTTCGGCATTTGAATAGCGGTGGCTGCTGAACTTGGATAAAGCCCTAAGGCTCTGTGGAAAACATGGATATAGTCATTGGCTGTATCCATGTTTTCCAGACAACCTTAGAGCTTTATCCAAGTTCAGCAGCCCCAGCTAATCAAATACCAAACGTTCGGGTTTAGATCGACCCGAACCCGGTTCGCTCATCTCTAGTCAATACGAATGTGACCTGATCCACTGATAAACTAACTTTTTCCTTTGGTTGATACTTGGTCTTTATTCCGAAGTGTATTTTAAAGCTACTAAATAAGGATTCCAAAGGATCAGGTTGCTAAAATAAAGTAGTACAATAACGCCTGTAAAACTTGCCTAACCTAGTATTCTGCTGCCCTCAGGTTGATCTGCATAAACTTGACTCTGCGGACGAGAAGGTTCTTACAAAACATCAGATTGCAAGTCTGACCAATAACCAGATCTCTTCTATTGACTACATTGTACAAGACCGATCTCTTGTTTTTGCTGTTAAACACGGTGGATATATAGCCTCAACGAAAATTAAAGATTCTGATTCGAAAGACTGGAAGAAAGTTGTTCTTGTTGATGACAGTGTGACCTCAATCGCTGTGGACTGGGTAACTGGAAATATCTTCTGGATTAGCACATCCAAGCCATCCATCCAAGTAGCAACTTCAAATGGCATGTATAAAACGGAAGTGTTAAATGAGGACTTGTATAAGCCGTCCTGCCTGGCACTTTACCCATCTATTGGCCTGATGTGCTATTTCGATGCAGGACTAGAAAGTAAAAAAAACAGTGTAAAGATAGAATGTGCAAATATGGATGGCACCAACCGCAGAGTGCTGTGGAGGAAGAGCAAAGCTGTGGTAGGGCTGACATTTGCAGACTCTGGGACCAGACTTTATTGGGCTGATAGAGGTAACTCTTCATGCATTTAAATATATATCCCCCCCCCCCCCCCTTGATGCAATAGTCTCGCTGCATCAGGGGAAAGGAGAAGTTTAGTTATTTGTTAAAATCTGCATAGTTTTTGTTCCAACTATAGGCACTTAAAGGGGTACTCCTGAGATTTTTTTTTTTTTTTAATTAATGTCAGGTTTTATATATTGTAAATTGTCTATTTAAAAATCTCTAGTCTTGCAGTACTTATCAGCTGCTGTATGTCCTATTCTTTCCAGTCTGACTGTACTCTCTGGGAGCACTGGGACTGGAAAGAATACTCCACGTCTTGCAGGATATACAGCAGCTGATAAGTACAAAGACTGGAGATTTTCAAAGTAGTAAAGTATAAGAAAATTACAAATCTACATTACTTTCTGACACCAGAAGGAAAAATGTATGCCAATCTATTGGAGTATCCCTTATAACTTTTATAAGGGTTTACTGTAGGGTAATAAACTTTACTTTGATTTGTTCCAGGATATGGTACAATTGAATCAATTAAAGTGGATGGATCAAGTTACAAGCTGGTTCGGAGTGGGCTGCATGGTGTGAACACCTTCACAACTGTGGATGGTGTAGTATTCTGGACAACGTTTGATAATGGTATGCTTATTTCCAGTACTGTCCACTGTTCAGTCAAATTAGTATAGATGTGGAAATTCGGCATGAGCACCTATTCATGCTATGTATTAAAGTGGTAACAATATAGTTTAAAAATGGCTATGTCATCCACTGCAATAGCCAGCTGAGCCATCTTTCTCCGGAGTTTGCCCATGTTATTACCAGTTATGTCTTGTTAGCCATTTTTATTTATTTTACCTTTTATAGGTACTGGAAGAGTTTGGTTTAGTAAAATTGGTACAATTGAAAATAAAGCTTTTGAAATGAAGCAAAAAGTGACTGATATAAAGGTATATAGCAGACCAGCTCAGCAAGGTAAGTTATGATCTCAACAATAAAAGTTGCAATTAAAGGGGATCTGTCAGCAGGAAAGCGGGGTTCTAGGCATATCTTTACTTTTTTTACATTTCCATAGTACTACAAGCCATTTCTTAATAAGTAAATAAGACTTAAGTGCCCCGGGGGGTGTTCTCCGCTAGCCAGCCCATGTCATCTGCCCCCATGCCCACATGCATGCATGCATGCATGACAGTTTTGCACTGGGGTAGTTTAAAAGAAGAGCTTGCCAACCCTGGGTCTTCAGGACCATATAAGAAAAGAAATGTTAATCTGAGGCTCTTCACCTGGGTATATTAAAGGGATACTCCAGCAAAAATCTTTTCATTCTAAGTCAACTGATGTCAGGGACTTATGTCAGGGACTTATAGATTTGTAACTAACTTATAACTGTAAACATCTTCAGTTTTCCAGTACTTATCAGCTACACTATATCCTGCAGGAAGTGGTGTATTCTTTCCAGTCTGACACAGCGCTCTCTGCTGCCACCTTTGTCCATATCAGCCACTGTGCAGAGTAGGAGCGGTTTTCTACTGCTCTGCACAGTGCCTGACATAGACAGAGGTGGCAGCAGAGAGCACTGTCAGACTGGAAAAAATACACCACTTCCTGCAGGATATACAGCAACTGATAAGTACTGGAAGAACGGAGATTTTTAAAAAGTGAATTATAAATCTATATAACTTTCTGACATTGGTGAAAATCGGGTTATGCCAAATCAACTGAAGTCCCCTCTCTAGAGGGGATTAAAATACTGAGCGTCTATAGGTGCTCCTCTGAGATCTGTATTGCATAAGTATGCAGAGTAGATGAAAGGCTGTCATCTAGATAGGGAATTAGTCAGTCGGTGTCTACTGGATGACCATACTGAGGACATACAATTTACCCTGTATTTCAGATCAATGTTAATATGCTCATGCAACTTTTGATCCTGTTTCCTTTTTTTATGGACTATGCATTTGATTTCATAGAATTTTAATTGATTTTCTTCCTCCTTAATAACAGGCAGCAATGCCTGCTCAAAGAAAAATGGCGGATGTAGCCAAATTTGTTTGCCAAACCATGAAAGTCGCACATGCCGATGTTCACCTATTCATCAACTAGTGAATGCTACAATGTGCCTTGAGGAGTCTAAATGTCTTAAAGGATATTTTCTATGCAAAGATGGATTGAAGTGTGTTTCTAGCAGCAAGAAATGTGATCGTCAGATGGACTGTTTGGATGGTTCTGATGAGAGTGGCTGTAAGTAGGTTTTTACGATGACATTACAAATAACTTTGCATATTCTGACAGAGGCATCAATATCTAGTAGGCCCTGTTCACACAGAGCAAGAGGGGTGGAAATCTGCGGCGGAATTGTCAGCTGCGGAATTCCGTTAGCCTCCTTGTCCTAATGACACTCTATAGGAGGAGCGCACGCTGTTCATTCTTCAGCGCTGAGAGACGCTGAGCATTGCGGCGCGCGCGCCTCCCATAGTGTCATACTGCCCCTCTTGCTCTGTGTAAATGGGGCCCTATATCTGGGTATGATACAAAAAACTACTTTTTACAAAGTTATAACATTGGCCACTAGGTGTCAACCTCAGTGCAGGGAGAGAACGACAGACTTCAGAGAGGCATTAACTGAACATTAGGTAGTTGCTTAAACTAATCCTATGTACTTTGTATAAATGATTGTGACCTCTATAATTTTATAGTATTTTTAACAGTATAAATCACTATATTACATTGAAAAAATTTTTTTTCTTAGTCCAACAAAAATGAAACAATAGACTATAATAAACTATTATGCGCTCATTCCGTCACTCCTGGGTCCTGTTGACCCGGTAAATTATGCAATTTTACTACACAATTCCAACTAAAATATTACAATTTTTAACCACAAATTGATGGTCAAATTATGCAGTTTTAGTGCAGCTGGTAGAATTCTTGCTATAATAGTGATTTTAGTGTGATTAGCGGTCAAAAATGTTTTTTATCGCAAATTCACAGCTTAATCAGATTTAAACATACAAAAAGCAATATAGGCCTACATTGATTTATACTGTAAAAATAAAGTGAAATTGTAATGTCACAATCATATACAAAGTATATAGGATTAGTTTGCCTCTCTGTTGCCCTCTCCCTGCATTGTGATTGAAAGCATGGGAGCACAGCTGACTCCCCCACACTATAATTGACGTATTCATTGACAACTGGCAGTGGAGCTCAAAATAGTGACACCTAGTGGCCAATGTTAAAACTTTGAATTTGACAAACAAAAAATCATTAATAATAATTAAACATTTTTTTTAAAGTGAATCTTTACAATAATTGTAAACTACCCCATATGGAATACTTGACACTATTGATTTGATATAATAGATCCTTTTCCTTTCAGGTGTGTATGGCAGTGATGAAAATAGTTTAAAGCCTGTCACCTCACCAGCAAAATCTAAAATGTCCCCCAAAGGCATGGTTCATCCAAGACTTCAGAAGCCAACTGTAGGAGTCTGGTCAAAGACAAAACCACCAACTCTGGAAAGCAACACTTTCCCTGATGAATTTGAAGAACTTGAAGACAACAGCCTAACAAATGAAGATTTTGAAAGAAAAATGGAGTCTAGGCCATGTGATAGTAACACTTGTAACATGAGAGGAGAATGTATAGTAGATGCTGGTGTCGTCAAATGCAGATGTTTTCCAGACTACACTGGAGACACTTGTGAAGAGGGGGTAAAACCCCTCGCTGTGCCGCTCACTGTTGGCACAGTTGCAGTGTTACTTGTGTGTGCTTTAGTGGCAGGAATATTTGTGCTTGTGACCAAAAGAAAAGCTTTAAAAAGGTTGGTATTCAGCAAAAGCTATGCCATGTTCCCAATACCTATCACAATGAGCTGGAATCTTAAAGGGGTATTCATCTTAGGTAAAATACATGAATCATTCCCCCTCCTAGACATGAACAATTTGTTCCATACTTATCTTTTCGATCTCCTTCCTCTAGTTCTGATCCTGCAGCTTTCTGCTGAAGACACAGAATTGTATGTGAGCTGTTTACTCCGTCTCTCCCCCCCCCCTCCTCTTCCATGATGGATGATGTAAACAAGTCCCTGGCGGGCTGTCTCTGCACTCTGTGATGCTGGGAGGTCAAATTGCTGGTGACCTCGCTGTGATTAACTTTCCTGGCATTAGAGCGCAGAGACAGCTGGCCCAGGACTTGTTTACATCAGCCGTCTCGGGAGGAGGGGGAGATGGAGTGAACAGCTCACACAGTTTTGTATCTTCAGTAGAAAGCAGAAGGCTGTGAACTGGGGAAAGGGGACTGAAAAGGTAAGTATGTAAGAAATTTAGTCTCCAGGAGGGGGGATGACTCAATATGTATTTTACCTAAGTGGAGTACACCTTATAATGGGAACCTGTACTGAAAATGCAGTTCTCTACAGGCTTCATGTTAGAACAGGAGGAGCAGAGAGTAGAGCACTATATACTCTTGTGGGAAAGGGTTTCAGCATAACTTGTCATTTACTCATGAAAATCTCTACGTGGTAAGCCAATGGCAATTTTTCCACTGTTCAGAAGTGTGCAATGAAGATGGTCTTAGCCACATTTCTATTTTCTGTTGTGTAGTCAAGTGAGTGGTCTTACATCTGACTGACAGCTGTCTGTGTACAAGTATACATCTAGAGAGCTGTCAATCATGGCGTATTGCAGATTGGAATGCCTTTTTAACGTGACGGGTTCACTTTAATTCCATTTCACAATTCCTGCGTTTTTAAATTTTTCTAGTAGAAAAAATGGGGAAAAACTAAAGTGCTTTTTTTGATGTGTTATAGGCTCAGAAAACTTAAGATGCTGATTTAAGCAGTTCTTTGATATCCAGTTTTAGGCTATGTTCACACAATGTAAAACAGCAGCTGTTTGCAGTGTCAGAATGCAGTATCGGCCAGAGGAACATTATTTAAAGCCCATTGAAAACTGCCAGCCCTGTTGGTTTGATTAACCATTGATTTCCATGCACAGTACGGCCGGCGTGACAGCCACACAGTGTCTATTTGCAGACACTGTTCGGAAACAACGGCCGGAAATAATGGGCATGTCAATTATTTCCACAGCTGTTTTGAACAACGGGTGTTCAATGCTGTGTAAACAGCCATTGTTTGCATTTATTTCAATGCAACCCTTTTATTGACAGCTGTTTTAATTAGCAACAACGGCCATTCTTGTAATAAAAAAAACATTGTGTGAACATAGTCTTAGGGTCCCCACATAGTATAGTTCAATCCAATGCGTTTCAGGCTGTAATGATTTGTTTTTAGTTACCGTAACAGATTTAATAGTTTAGCTAGTGAACAGAGTTCCATGCACAATTTCTATTAAAGGGGTTATCCAGCGAAAATCTCTCCCCCCCCCCCCCCCATTCAAATGAACTGGTTTCAGAAAGTTATGTACACTTTGTAATTTAATTTACTTCTATTTAAAAATCTCAAGTCTTTTAGTACTTATCAGCTGCTGTATGTCCTGCAGGAAATGTTTTCTTTTTAGCCTGTCAATGCTCGGTGCTGTTACCTCTGTCCAGGTCAGGAACTGTCCAGAGCAGCAGAGGTTTTCTGAGGATTTGCTACTGCTATGAACAGTTTCTGTCTCAGATATCAGCATTTCCTGCAGGACATACAGCAGCTGGTAAGTACTAGAAGAGTTGAGATTTTTAAAGACTTGAGAGAAGTAAATTACAAATCTATATAACTTTCTGAAACCAGTTTATTTAAATTGCTGAATAACCCCTTTAAGAAGAGTCTTGTGCTTGGAATTCACTTAGTTACCTCCGGCGGCAGCTGGTAATACTTTTAAAATTTGCGGTGATCAATTGTTTAGTAGTAATAGATAGCTGAACTATAAATCCTGTGACTAATGGCTAAACTGGTTAAACAACATCCTGAAACCCTGTGTGGCATATAACAGGATTTTAAAGCGACTCTGTACCCACAATCTGACCCCACAAACCACTTGTACCTTCAGATAGCTGCTTTTAATCCAAGATCTGTCCTGCGGTCCGTTCGGCAGGTGATGCAGTTATTGTCCTAAAAAAATACTTTTAAACTTGAAGCCCCGTGCCAAATGGGAGTATCTGTGCCCTAACTTTGCACCACCCCTCAGTCCCTCCTCCCCACCCTCTCT
Source organism: Dendropsophus ebraccatus (assembly GCF_027789765.1). Classification (NCBI taxonomy): domain Eukaryota; kingdom Metazoa; phylum Chordata; class Amphibia; order Anura; family Hylidae; genus Dendropsophus; species Dendropsophus ebraccatus. Next base: position 101,056,051 of record NC_091460.1, on the reverse strand, counting down.
TCATCATTAGGAATTGTCCAGGCAGATGGCCTCCAATTCCCCACCTGTGGCAGCCCGGCACATGGGCTGGATCGTTAAGGACCTGTGCAATGTTCAGAATGGAGAAAATGTTTCCGTGGCATTCCTAATGCTGAAGAGGGTGGGGAGGAGGGACGGAGGGGTGGTGCAAAGTTAGGCACGGGGCTTCAAATTTAAAAGTATTTTTGAAGGACAATAACTGCATCACCTGCCGAACGGACCCCAGGACAAATCTTGGATTAAAAGCAGCTATCCGAAGGTACAAGTGTTTGGGGGGGTCAGATTGTGGGTACAGAGTCGCTTTAAGGGGAGGTTAGAAGTCTCTACTTTTATCCTCAATGCCTAGTGCACTGAAGATAACAGTGGATTCGTTTTCTTGCCTTGATACTCTGCACTGTTGTGGGTAACCTTTACTACTGCGTCTCTCCAAAAATAAGACTGGGTTTTAGAATACCCAGGGCTAAACCTTTTTTGGGGGAAATTCAGTATGCCTCCACTCTATATGGCACTTAGCCGTCATACCGCATGTCCCACTGTTGGGCTTCTATACTATATACCACCCTTCCCCTCTTTAGTTGTTCCCCCATTCTCTATACATCTTTTGTGCAGGTAGTCCTCATACTGTATAAATCCCTTCTGCAGGTAGCCCCCATTCTGGATACCTCTTTCCCCCCTCTGAATATGGGGGACAGAGGGTACATGGGCCAACTACAGTGTCCCCTACTGTGCATCTTTTTACCCCTTCTGCCTTCCCTGCAGCTTGTGTTGAACAGGTGGGAGCAGAGCATAACAAGTCTGGTTTGTAGTAGTACTGTAGTTTCCTTAAAGTGACCGACTGTACCACCAGGCCCAGGCTGAAGCACTGGAGGCGGGCCGACCCACCCTTAGTGGGAGGAAACTGCAGCCCCTCTATGACGTGACTCCATTAGAATCAATGGAACCCTATCAGAGGGGCTAGGGTTTCCTCCCACTAAGGGTGGGTCGACCTGCCTCCAGTGCTTCAGCCTGGGCCTGGTGGTACAGTCACTTTAAGCCACCTTCTGGCTGATAAGCTTGACTAGTACTTTTTATTAAAGTAATGCATGTGGAATTATACATTTTGCAAAACTGATGCATATGTTTAAATAATGGTGAACAAGGCCCAGATTGCATTTTAGAACACTATTTATAAATGACCAATATCTAGTCTTTGCCTATTAACAGATTTCAATGTTAATGGTTTATTTCTTCCCCCCCCCCCCCCCCTCCCGACGATATTTAGGACCTCTAGCTCAGCTTCTTCAAGGACTCTGACTAGACAAGCTGCTAAGGATATGGAGCCGTTAGATGTTCAGAACAAAGAATCTTCTGAAACCTTCCTCAATGATGCGTTTGAATCGGAGGCCACCACCACTGAACAGGTATCTTGCCCATGTTTCCTAAGGGCTTGTCTCACAACTAAACTGTTCTACATAATCGGTTTTAGATTTCCCTTCTCTTAGAATCTCCTCCCTCGACAGCACCAGTGTACATATACATGTATAGGAGTGTCTTGGAAGTGGGACTGACCAATTGTTGGTCACTTCTCATCAATGACACTGATATGGACAAATAACTTTTTGATGTGAGCCTCAGTGATAAGATATCCTCGATTCTTCTCCCAAGACTTTTATTTCTTTTTCTTTACTTTTACGTAGTTTTCCATAGACCGTAGCTGTGTGTTAGATACTGGAGTAGCTGGTGTTTCTTCCTTAAATTGTTAGTCAAACATGCCCAGCTGGTCAGAGAGGGAAATGTGCCCTTTTTTACTGACCTAAATTAGGCTACATTCACATGTTCCGTACTTGTGCCCATTATTGCAGATCCACAATTGAAGACAAATTTAGGGTCCAGTGATTTCCCACTTAGTTAACTATCACCTTCCCCTTTTTTTTTTTTTTTTTTTTTGGCTGATCCACAAAAGATACTGATTGTAGATGCATTATGGACAATTTTTTTGTGGATGATTGCAGACATCATATATGGTCCTGAAAAATTACTGAATGCGTGACTGTAGCCATTGAGTTTCAGCTAAAACAAAAAAATCACTTTGAAACTTGGTGTTAATATGGCTTTCTGATTTTTGATTTAGTTATATGGATATTTAATGTGCATCTCTCTGAATGGGTAGGCTATGGCAACAGTAATATATCAGACTTCTATGGGAAGTCCATAACTGGCCATAACATCAGCATGGCAGAGATGCTTGTAAGCAGACAGATTAGCTCTGCCAGTGACTAGAGGACAGAGCAATCCTTATCACCAAGGCCAATACAGAGGCAGAGCCCAGTATATTGTATAGGTGTTTACTCAGGCTGCTTTTACACATCTGTGGCAGTTTTTACAGCCAGGAAACACTGATCAGAAAGCCTTTCAGGAGCCTTCAGGAAATCTGTTTCCTGGCCATAAACAAATTTAAACATGCTCACCAGCTGCCGAAGTGTCCTCCCCCGGCTTCTCTCTGTCTTCTGCCCCTACGTGAGTCACTTGTGCACCACAATGCTGGGGGGTGGGGGTGGTGCGGGGGGGGGGGGGGGCTGGGAGGTAGCGCCCTCTTGCGGCTGGAGTTATAATGCTGCCTCCAGCTACGAGTTTTTTGACAGCAGCTGGAGCCAATGGCTCCCAGCCAAGTCAATCACAGCAATGCATTTAAAGGGGAACTCCATGTAGAGGGTAAAAAAAATCTGAAACTTCTGCAGAAGCATATAGCATTACTTACCTGTCTATCCCAGTTTTGAAACTACCAAAAATCCATTTGTTTGGGGGGGTTGCTCTGTTTTGTGTTTCTGTTCTTCCTGGTTTGGCATTTTCCAGAATGCAATGCTTTCCCTCATGTGATCATCACAGCCCCCCATCACAATCAGTAAAATTAGTGCAGCAGCTGCTTCTGTTCGGTCAGAGATGGTGAATCAGTCAGGGGATTGGGTTATCCAGCCAAGCCGCCTGTGAGATCACGCCCTGCTCACTGTCTGCATAATCAGCAAACACACACAATGTGAGACCCATTTTCTTTATATGGGTCGGGGGTGTGCACAGGGCCGATTCTAGCTCTTCTGCTGCCTGAGGCGAGAACTGAAATAGCGCCCCCCCCCCCCCACAACTGAGATCAACATCATATAAACACCAAATAATCCCACCACATAATGACTGCATATCAGCACTCCATAGTGACTAAGTACTATCACCAATATTGCCACTACAAGGGAAAAATTCCACCACTGACTGATCAATACCACCAGTACTGCTACTGAATAAAAAACACTGTATAGAGTCCAGCATTACCCCCACACAGTGACAGTATAGTGATCAGGGTGCAGTTACATCCAGTGATTCACAGGTGACGTCTTCTCTCATCAGTTGTTCACTTTCTCTTTTCTTCTATATTCGGATCCGACTCAATCATGAAGACTTCTGTTAGCCATGACTTGTCCCCGCACTATTATAATCCCCATTCTCCTCATGTAGTCATAATCCCCCCATCTCCTCCTGTAGTCATAATCCCGTGTCCCCCATCTCCTCATAATCCTCCAATCTCATCATAATCCCCCCCACGTGTCTCACCATCTCCTCATATTCCTCCTGTGCCCCCCATAATCACCCCCTGTATCATACATCTCCTCATATTCCTCCTGTCTCCCCATCTCCCCACAATTACCCCCTGTATCATCCATCTCCTCATATTCCTCCTGTGTCCCCCATCTCCCCACAATCACCCCCTGTATCATCCATCTCCTCATATTCCTCCTGTCTCCCCACAATTACCCCCTGTATCATCCATCTCCTCATATTCCTCCTGTGTCTCCCCACAATTACCCCCTGTATCATCCATCTCCTCATATTCCTCCTGTGTCTCCCCACAATCACCCCCTGTATCATCCATCTCCTGTGTCCCCATCTCCCCACAATCACCCCCTGTATCATCCATCTCCTCATATTCCTCCTGTATCATCCTCATATTCCTCCTGTATCATCCATCTCCTGTGTCCCCCCTGTATCATCCATCTCCTGTGTCCCCCCTGTATCATCCATCTCCTGTGTCCCCCATCTCCCCACAATCACCCCTGTATCATCCATCTCCTCATATTCCTCCTGTATCATCCATCTCCTGTGTCCCCCCTGTATCATCCATCTCCTGTGTCCCCCCTGTATCATCCATCTCCTGTGTCCCCCCTGTATCATCCATCTCCTGTGTCCCCCCCCATCTCTCCACAATCGCCCCCTGTATCATCCATCTCTCCACAATCGCCCCCTGTATCATCCATCTCTCCACAATCGCCCCCTGTATCATCCATCTCTCCACAATCGCCCCCTGTATCATCCATCTCTCCACAATCACCCCCTGTATCATCCATCTCTCCACAATCACCCCCTGTATCATCCATCTCTCCACAATCACCCCCTGTATCATCCATCTCTCCACAATCACCCCCTGTATCATCCATCTCTCCACAATCACCCCCTGTATCATCCATCTCTCCACAATCACCCCCTGTATCATCCATCTCTCCACAATCACCCCCTGTATCATCCATCTCTCCACAATCACCCCCTGTATCATCCATCTCCTGTGCCCCCCCCCCATCTCAGCAAAGTAAAACAAAAAACAGGCCAGCAGCTACTCGCCACTCCTTCCCCCGCTGACCCTGTGGCCTCCTGGTCCTTCCTGGTCAGGCTGATCACAGATCTCATAGAGCAGCCTGACCAGGAAGACATCACTGGCTGCTCCAGATCACTTCTAGATCGCAGCACTAACACAGCCTGCCATCTAGAAGTGAATGGCACAGAGCAGAGAACTCATAGTTCCCTGCTCTGAGCCTCCTGTCAGCTGTGTGTGCCTCCTAATAAGGACACAGACACAGCTGACAGCAGGGGGCGCTCCTATAGTGCAGAAGCAGGGAGTCCGGCATCACACTGGAGTCCCTGCTTCTGCACGTATATTCCATGGGCGGTACGCTATTAGCGTAGCACGCCCCAGAATATGCATACAGGAGCAGAGACATCAGTCTATGGCTGATCTCTCTGCTCCTGAAGTCATGAAAGCTCACTGTGCAGGGGCGGCCAGTGCCGCCCCCTGCAGGGTCCTAAGAGCTGCCGCCTGAGGCGAAGACTTCACTTTGCCTCATGGCAGATGCGGGCCTGGGTGTGCACAATGCTGTTGCGTACCATGGAAAGGCTGGCGTTGCATTTCAAGGTTCCACTGGTGCCGGATATAACAGAAGGGTCCACTATGGAGCTTCGTTTTTTGGGCATTGTCATTGACACAGTGCGTTGGGAGCGTTGTCTACCCGAAGACAAGCTGGAGGAACTCAGGGAGGCAGTAGCTGGGGCCTGCGGTAGGAAGAAGTTGCGCCTGCGGGAGGTGCAGTCGCTGCTCGGGCGCCTTAACTTCGTGTGTCGGGTGATGCCCATGGGCCGGATCTTCTGTAGAAGGCTGGCTATGGCGATTGCATATCATTGGTCGGCTGTCGGCAGACTTGCGGGAGGATCTGGTGGTGTGGAGGGAGTTTCTAGGAAAGTATAATGGGCGTAACATCGTTATGGAAGCGGAGGTTGTCGGTGTAGATCTGGAGTTATTCACCGATGCAGCAGCCGGCATGGCTATGGGGCAATTCTGCAGGGCCAGTGGAGCGTAGGGAGGTGGCCAGAGAACTGGGGGAGCAAGGGCCTGGTCAAGAACTTGGCTTTTCTGGAAATGATCCCGATAGTCGTGGCTTTAGAACTGTGGGGGGAGCGTATAAGAGACAAGCAGGTGCGTTTCCAATGTGACAACCTGGGAGTGGTGCAAAGTGATCAATGCACAGTCAGACAGTTCTCCGCCAATGGTTAGGTTGTTGAGGCGCATTGTCTTGAGGGGATTAGAACTTAATGCTCATTTCACCGCTGTTCATGTGCCAGGTGTTAATAACGAAATTGCTGACGCTCTTTCTCGCTTCCAGTGGGACAGGTTCTGGGAGCTGGTGCCGGGGGCAGAGCTCCAGAGCAGTCCTTGCCCAGAGTGGTTGTGGCGGATGGCTTGAAGCCAGCGTTGGGTCTAGTTCGGCGATCTGTATGTACGGCAGCGTTGAACATGTATTGCAGGTTTTGGAGGGAGTGGGAGCTCTTTTTGGAGGAATTGGCGGGGATGTATGGGCCACATGATTGGGAGGTGTTTGTTGTATTATGTTGGGTGTATGTTTGAGTGGGGCGTTTCCTCTTCGGGGGGTTAGTCAGCGCATGTCCGCTTTGGCTTTCTGGTTCCTGGCTAGGGGTGAGCGGGCTATAACTCGTATAAGTCGTTCTTGGTGAACAGGGTGCTGCGGGGTGTCCGGAGGGGTAGAGCGGTCAAGGACGCTCGCAGGCTGGTTTAGTTGGTCTTGTTGCGGCGTTTGGTGGACGTTTTGCCAGCAGTGTGTTCCTCTTTATAAGAGTGTCGTTTGTTTGTTCTGGCCTTTTCTCTCGTGCTTTTTTTTGGGCTTTTTGGATATGAGCTGGTGGCACCTAGCAAATGCAAGGTGGGGGGGTTGTTGGATGGTGACGTGGTTCTGCGGGATGCGGTATTGGAATGTAGATAAGGGAGAACAAAAACAGACCAGAGGGGAAAGGGGGCCTTGGTGCGCCTAAGGGCGTGGAAGGGTTCGGAAGGGTTATGGTTGTCGTTCAAGGAGATGCGGCCACCGGGCGTGGGTCCGTTACAAGCCGATGGAGCTTTCTTGTCGGTTTATCAGTTTGTGCAAGTTTTTCGGCGGTGTGTGCATGTTGTGGGGCTGTAGCAGTCGGGAGTTTAGTTCGCACTCCTTCTGGATCGGGGCAGCCACCGCCGCTGCAAGATGGGGGTTGGCTCTGGAAGTCATTAAACTGATTGGAAGGTGGGAATCGGACAGGTTTTGGAATCGGACAGGTTTTGGTTATGTGTGCCCTCAATGGTTGTGATGGGTTGGGTGAGTGGACCCTGCTTGAGGGGTGGGGGGAGCGGTTATTACTAATGCGGTTTATTGTTGTATTTTAGGTGTTTTCCCATGCTTGGTCTGAATCGCCAGACACTATGTGCGCAGGGGGGGAGATCAAGTGGATTTGAGGCCTAACTGATGACAGCTGGGCTTCTCTAGGCTAGAGGTGCAGGTCCGGTGGCTGGGGGTTGGGGGATTGATGTGGTCTCGTTTATTGCCTGAGCTGCAGTTTTACGCCAACATGGACCGTGAACATTTCGGTGATCCATGCCGGCGGAAATGATTTGGGGGTGCGGTCATCAAGGGCTCCTATGAGGGGCATTAAATTGGACCTGCTCAGGCTTTGGTGTACCTTCCCGGGGATTCTGACGGTCTGGTCTGACATAGTAGCCAGATGGACATGGAGACAGGCGAGGTCGGTGGCAAGTATTAATAAGGCCAGGATTAAACTCAATAATGCAGTGGGAAGGTTTGTGGCCAGGAATGGCTGCATCATAATGCGGCACAGGGAACTGGAAGAGGGGGCTGCGAAGTTTGAGCCCGGATGGGCTGCACCTCAACGCCACAGGATTTGTGGAACTTGGGAATCAGGGATGGAATTGAGCGCGCTCTGGAGTTGTGGAGGGTCGACCATTAGTAAGGGGTCAGTCATGGTCGCTATGGACGAAGTGAGAGGGGCTTTTGAAGGCTTCGGCAATTGAGTGCTTTGGTGGATTGGGGAGGAGGTATACATTCTCCCCCCCCCCCCCCCCAATATACTGGATATGGAAAATGGTTTGGGGCTGGGGTGGTACCCAGTCATAGTTGGTCCCTGTGGGCTAGGGTCCCCGGGAAGGGTTGATGGTCTCTCGGTAGGTGCCTTTGGGCAGGTGAAGGCGGCTAAAGGTAAAGCAGAGACTCGGTAAATTTATGGGATGCTTTCAAGAACTTCTCCCACCTTTGTTTAAAAGGTTGTCATGTTATTTATGCAGAATAATTTAAGTTATTTTTGTGAAATATAATAAAGAGGCTGCTGTGGCCTTTACTTCCAACAAAGTTGTTGTGTCTTTACTGTTGGGAGATGGGCTGGGGTGGGTAGCCACAAGTAGATAGTCTATCCCTTAGTCATGATCTTCTGGAGTTCAGGATATTTTGCTATTGTCTGAAATGCACCATATCATGTGGTTTACAGTATTTTATTCTATACATAGTACAAGAGTGTATCCTCAAACTTGCACGTTTCTCTTTGAATATTTATGCCATTTAGATTTAGGATAACTTGTTTTTGTTTTTTTTTCCCCAAAGGATAACATCTGAGACAAGACTTGTGAGAAAATAAGGTATGGTGTTTTCCTAGAATTCTCTAGTAAGTTTTCGCGTTGAAAGTCTTAAAAGGATAACCCAGAGTTGGATAAAAACAGCAGCTGCAAGGGTGTTTAAGGGGAAATTGTTAGTTGCTCTATGTACCCCAGTAGGTACTGTCCAACTTTCCAAAGCCCATCTGAAAATTAGTAGTATTCAGATTTGTTGCTATAGACAATGGCTTCACAGTAAAGTGTAATGCCTGCTCCTACCAGATAAAAACAAAATCTCAAACTAAAAGCATTGGCTCATAAAGACTGCACCAACGGCTGAAAATGTCTGGAAACTGAAAATGACCAAATGTAGCAAGATGTGTAACTTCTATTGACTCTGAAAGATAAGCAAACAGTGTAGTTTGCAGGAATGTCGTTTTCTTAAGTGTCCAAGATGGGTATACCCCTTTTTCAATGGGAGCTCCTTTTTATCAATCTACAAATCTATATAAAACTTTCTGATACCAGCAAATTACTGCAAATTACTTCTGTTTTAAATAGTTGAAGTCTTCCGGTACTTAACACACCACTTTCTGCAGGACATAGAGCAGCTGATATCTCCAGTCTGACACAGTGCTGTCTGCTGCCATCTCTGTCCTTGAAAGGAACTGTCCAGAGCAGGAACAAATCCCCATAGAAAACATCTCCTGCTCTGGACAGTTCCTGACTTGGACAGAGGTGGCAGCAGAGAACACTGTCAGAGTGCAAATAATGCAGGACATTCAGCAGCTGTTAAAGGGGAACTCCAGGTACAGGTTAAAAAAAACAAACTGCATATAGCATTACTTATCTACCCCAGTTTTGAAACTACCAAAAATCTATTTGTGTTGGTTTTTTTTGTTCTATTATGTGTTTCTGTACTTCCTGGTTGAGCAGTTGCCAGAATGCACTACTGGTTCCAGAATGCAATGCTTTCCCTCAGCTGTTAATCAGTCCTCCACCCTGCCCATTCTCCACCCAAATCTGTTGCAGAACATCTAGGCTGTGTTTACACATTGCAGTTTCATTGTGTTACTGAATTATTTGCAGTACTTTGTGCTGTGTGGGTGGGACCACAATGAAATGATAGAGAATACAGCATGTTGTGTGGTGTTACAGGTAGTAACTCTAACTGTAACGCTGATATTGGAATAAATTGGAATTCAAACTTTTTGAATTTATTTTGTTTCCCTTTCATTTCCATGCACATATTATGATCAAGCATCTTTTATCTTTGAAGTTGAGCCCCACAATAAGGACTTTATCCCATATTATCTTACATGGGATACACGGTTTATGTCTTGTTTTTTTGTCCAGGTGGGATTTGCAGTGCCGGCTTTGATCCCCTCTGCCGTTTAGCATAATTTACTTGTGTTACTGCATCATTTTTGTGAATATGCTGCAGTACTGCAATGAAACTCCCACATGTGTAAACATAGCTCTAATTTCACTGCAGACTTTTGCAGACATCAGTGAAATGAGTATATATTCTTTAAATGTACTGTTAATAGAAAACAAATTTTCCTTATGTGGAGTTCCCCTTTAGGTACTTGAAGTCTTGATATTTTTAAATAGAAGTAATTTACAAATCTATATAACTTTCTGGTACCAATTGATTTGGAAATAAAGAAATATTTTACCACTAGAGTTCCCTTTTAAGTTTTCATTATGACCTGGGCCCAGAGGAAAGTTCTGCCTTGTTTGAAATTGTAATATCTGTTAAGTCAAAACTGGAAGTTAATACAATGCTTTAATTTTATCCCCCCAGGACCTGAACTCCGCAAATCTGGAACTATATAATACAAAGTATATATGAATAAATACAATTTGTTAAAGTGATGGTGTAGAGTGTTTTCTTGCTGTCTTCCCTCTTGGGTAGAAGTGAACATTTATCTAGATGGAGCCTAGTGGTAATGTCTGGGTGAAAATGCCAGTTATTCAGCTTTCTATATTTATCAATGGAATTGTATGCATTCTCACCCTGATGGCAAAACAAAAATCAGGTGACGCTGCAGTGTCCAATACTGTAATGAAATTCTCGCTGGAGATCAGTGAATCTACAGTAGGAGTGAAGTGCTTCATTCCTATGTGCATTCTACTCATCCGGCTGCGGGCTTTGAAGTCTGCTCTGCTTCGCTCCTCCCCAGGTGCTGAGAAAAGATGGATGAAAGTAGAAGTTTCCCAGGACTGGATCCATCTAATCGGCACTAACACCCTTCAGGATTTTTCCTGAAAGGTGTCTGTTCAGGAAAATATAGATCATGGATTTGAAGAACCTTTTCTATAGGGTCATCTGTTCAGGAAAATCCAGACTTACATAGAAGTCAATGGGAGAATCACACTTTCCTCTGCATCAGAAAAGTGTCCAGAAATGGCTTTTAAACAGGTTAGGGCCCTGTGATGCTGGAACATACTTTGCCTTTTAATAGACTTTGTAGATTATGTATATTTTATGACCATCCCTATACCATGGATGTTGAAGGGGTATTCTGGTGAATTATAACTTGTTTTTGGAATCTGTACAGCCACTTGATTTGGGGTGGGGGGCTGTTTACATTAGCACTACATTACATTAGTAGCACTATCATGTTGCACTAGTAATACTGAGCCTCCCTTGATGTATATTCTAATGCTAACATGCCTTAGCATAGTCTGCATTACAGTTTGGGAAGCAGCCTGTGTCCCTAGTGCTGCTGCAACACTTATCCCAACTCACTCTACAACACTTTTAGAATAGGCATTATCATAGACATTGGGGATACTAAGCCTCCCTTAATGCTAAATGCCACAATGGTAGGGATATTTGATGTAACAGTCCCGAAACAGGGCTTGTGCAATCCTGCAGTTCCTGACACAGCACTAAGGGACCACACAGGCCACTAATGGCTGCTAGTCAAAGTAAGAAATAAAAACCTGTACATAAAACATTTTTATAAAAGTTATAAACATTCCTAGGCCGCTCAATAATTACGACAATGAAGCCTCCTAGATTTACATTGTTTGAATTAGCCGATCAGGAGATACAGCTGGGAAGTGGATCACGTTGCTGTGGTGATCTCTTCCTGGCTATATTTCCTGATCACAACGGGTCTCAGTCATGAGACCCCCTGCAATCAATAATATTTGACTATTTTTAATGACTGGTACTCTTTACATTTTAAAAATATTCCTGGGCTATAGCTGCCCCTTGACCAGGTATAAATATTAGACTTTAACTCTCTTACCTGGCACCTTTTATCACTGTATATAAATGTTCCTGGATGTAACATAACTTAAGACCCACCCCTGATTCACAACTATACAAGGATTGTAAAACAAATACTGTATATGCAAACTATAAGCTTTGCTAAGGCTAGGTTCACATTTCCATTAGGGCTCTGTCCTGAGTCAGAAAGTCTGTTCCACACCACAGAACTGGCTTAAACTGGTGTCTAAATTAACCCCTGTGACCACCAGGCCTGTCTTAACAGCATTATGGGCCCCTGGGCAGAGGTGCGATTTGGACCCCAGTCCCCCCTGGCCGCCACCATCAAAACCCCCCCATCTATGCAACCCCGTCCCTAGCCAGTACAATTACGTACAATAAAAAAAATACAAATTATTGTTAACATAAACTTTAATTCACAAAACAGTCTCTCAGCAGCACAGCACACATACCCCAGCACACATAGCATAGCACAGCACACATACCCCATTACGCACAGCACACATACCCCATTACACACAGCACACATACCCCATTACACACAGCACACATACCCCATTACACACGGCACACATACCCCATTACACACGGCACACATACCCCATTACACACGGCACACATACCCCATTACACACGGCACACATACCCCATTACACACGGCACACATACCCCATTACACACGGCACACATACCCCATTACACACGGCACACATACCCCATTACACACGGCACACATACCCCATTACACACGGCACACATACCCCATTACACACGGCACACATACCCCATTACACACGGCACACATACCCCATTACACACGGCACACATACCCCATTACACACGGCACACATACCCCATTACACACGGCACACATACCCCATTACACACGGCACACATACCCCATTACACACGGCACACATACCCCATTACACACGGCACACATACCCCATTACACACGGCACACATACCCCATTACACACGGCACACATACCCCATTACACACGGCACACATACCCCATTACACACGGCACACATACCCCATTACACACGGCACACATACCCCATTACACACGGCACACATACCCCATTACACACGGCACACATACCCCATTACACACGGCACACATGCCCCATTACACACAGCACACATGCCCCATTACACACAGCACACATGCCCCATTACACACAGCACACATGCCCCATTACACACAGCACACATACCCCATTACACACAGCACACATACCCGAGAACACTCCCACTCTGATGCTCTATCCCGGGTGAGGGCTCGGGGGGAGGGGTTGTTCTACTGCGTCCTCCGAGGGGGGGGGGGGGGGGGAGTGCAGGCCACTCTACTGCCCGGGTGGGGGAGAGCAGACTCCAGCAGCTGTGCACGTGCACTGCACAGGTCCTGTGTGCCGGGGCTAGGAGGTCGGGAGGCGGCTGTGTGGCCACCAAACTCCAGCTGCTCACTTAAGGCCCTATTCCACGGGTCGTTTAGAGGAGCAATATCGTTCGTATTCGGCCGATAACGGCCGCTACGAACGATATTCGTCCCGTGGAATAGAGTGCAACGATCAGCCAACATCGTTCATGTCGGCTGATCGTTGCAGCCGCTTGTTTTTCAACATGTTGAAAAACAAGTGACTGATATAGCAGCGATCTGCTGCCGTCGCTCCGTTGAATAGGACAGTCAGCAGCAGATGCTGCTATATCCTATGGGCTGCCCGGACGATCAGCGATTCCCCCGGGCAGCTCCCCGCCGCCCCTCCCGCACTCAACCGCTCGCTGACGCCGCGTTGAATAGCGGCGGCAGCGAGCGGGGAACGAGGAGCAAACGAGCGCTAATAGCGCTCGTTTGCTCCTCTAAACGACTCGTGGAATAGGGGCATTAGGCACCGAGGAAATTGCAGAGCGTGCGTGCGTACCTCAATGTAGCCAGCCGCAGCCTGCTTGCTTTAATTGATTTGGGGACGTTTGGCTGCCGAGATCTTTATAAGCAGCCCCAGGCCCCTGTTTAAAAACCTTGCCTGGCAGGGAGCAGCGGCCGCAGCTGGCCCCTCTCCTCCTCGGGGCCCCGGCTGCACATGTGATAGGTCTGCCACTGGGGCAGAGGCCCCCTAGGATGCAAGGGCCCCCGGGCAGCCGCCTACCATGCCCAATGGGTAAGACGGCCCTGGTGACCACTGTCACGTAGCCTAAGCTGCTGCCTTTTTTTGGCAGTCTCGCACAGATCTCCCATACCATGCTGTTATACCAACTGCCAGTACTCTACAAGCCTCAGATCCTGACATGTAACTGCTGCTGAGGTAAGTGAGACTTGCAGATAAGTCTGAGGTCATGAGCCCCAGCTGCTGATGGGTTTCCCTGGCATCCAGTATATGCCTTTGTATAGATAGGCCATCTCTTCCTTTGGCACGTCAGCATAATGCTGAAGGACATATTATACTGATTAATATGTATCCATGTTCATAATCCAAACTATACCTTTATTATTTACAGCGCTCACAATTCAGGATAAATAAAGTGTGACTGGTGTGTAGTTAATCCAAAGGCATAGTCCACTCAAACATAAATTTTGATGTGTTGCTGCCCATGGTGAGACTAAGAATTCCTTTTATACTTATCTTTTCAGTATCCTTCCCTTAGTTCTCAGTTGCTGCTTTCTGATGAAGACACACAAATCTGTGTGAGCTTTTCTGTTCCCCCCCCCCCCCCCTCCCTTCTAAGACGGCTGATGTAAACAAGTCCCTGGCAGGCTGTATCTGCAACATTGCAACTTCTTTGTAATGCTGGGAGGGTTATTCAGTGGTAAAGTTGCTGATGAGCACACTGAGCGTATTTTTGTTTAAATCAGATAATTTTTATTGAACATTTTTGAATTATACAATAAAACAATCCCTTCCTCCCCTTCCACTCCCACCCCAACCTACCACCCTCCCCCCATAGATCACAATGTCCTTTAATGGCATGTCAAAACACATTGTATACAAACAGGGCACTAGTAGGACATAGAAATGGTTCCCCAACCAAGAAATTTACCTTGACAAGCAGGAGGTCTGACCAACATTTAGCATTCATACAAACACTCATATAACCGCTATACTTGCTGTATCCAGGTCCAGTTTCCTGAAGGCTGCTAAAAACAACGAAACCAGAAGGTCCAGGTCATCTGCGCGCTCACAGAGAAGGTAGTCATGTGACTGATAAACACGTTGAGCCGTGACACATTGTACTGGCCGGGTCTTCCTGCATTTAGTCTCCTTCACCATTAGTATGCTTCCTGGCTGTGGTTGCTTAGCGACCTAATGTTACCATTTTACGCTACCATCCACCAAAAATAATGGATCTCATATACTGAGCAAAATTTTTTTTGTACAGGTTTTCCAAAATTAGTTTAAGTACAGAATCACATCCACAAAAAAAACAAAAAAAAATGTCCTAGTAAACTACACATCGTGTGAATGGCAGAAAGAAATTGATGGGCACTAACTTAAGTACATAATTATGAATTTGTAATTATGGACTTTATTATGGGACATGTTATTAAGGCCCAAAAAGATGCGTGAAGGAGCTTTGACCTGGACACAAGTAAGTATAACTTTATTATCTAGCAGAAAAGACAAAAAAATGCACATTACATCTTCACATTACATCTTTAAAACAATGTTAACTGATAAGTATGGAATGAATTATTAATCTCACAATATTTATCTATTAAATCACATTTCATCTGCTGAAGACACAAAAAAACTGATCTTCTCTCTCCATCTCCCCCTCCTTGCCCCTCCCTTATAAGACTGCTCATGTAAACAAGTCCCTTGCAGGCTGTATCTGCAACTTTTTAGCTTTTTAATTAACTCACTATTTTTACTCCCAGCATTACAAATTTGCAAATAGGGACTCGTTTATATCAGTCGTATCAGAAGGGAAGAGGGGAGACAGATAAAAACTCACACACCATTTTTTGTGTCTTCAGCAAAAAGCAGCAGTTGCACCCTGGGAGGAGACTGAATAGATAAGTATGGAATTGTTCTCATGGGCAGTGACATTAGAAAAGTTATGTTTGAGTGGAATACTCCTTTAATGTCATTGCAACCATAAAGGACAGCTCTTGTTCCTCACAAGCCACTTACATGTAATGGGAATATAAATCACATCATTATGCAATATATACATGAACAAAGACACATAACACAATATAAAGCTATAGAATATGGGGAACAGTACAAGTGGTCAGACAATGTTGAAGTATAATGTAATACATATAAACAAGCTCTGTGATAATATCTATAAACAAACAAAAACATATAAAAAAAAAGTAGGTCACTGACAGAAATCCTCCTACTTTCTAAGTTGATCCTGTGCTAAAAAAGTGTATTTTCCCAAAAATTTTACCCTTTCAGGACATGCAAATTTTCGTTTTTGCACTTTCATTTTTTCCTCCTTGTGTTTAAAAGGCCGTAGCACTTAAATTTTTTACCTACAGGCCCACATGAACCCTTATTTTTTGCGCCACCAATTGTACTTTGTAATGACAGACTAAATTTTTCCCTAAAATATGCAGGAAAACCGAGAAAAAAATATTTGCGTAGTGAAATTGAAAATAAAACTTTTTTTTTTTCTTATTTGAGTGGGTTTTGTGTTTACATGTCAGTTTTACCATAGGACACATGATGTAAACATACTGACTTGAGGAACATAGATAATGATATGTAACTTGTGTTACTTTTATTTTATTTGATGGCTTTTAAAAAAATTAAAACCTCTTAAAATCTTAAATGCTCCTTAAAGTTGCTCTATGACCAGGCTTATAGTGCTTTTATCCTTTGGTCTATGGGGCTTGTTGAGGGGTAATTTTTTTGCGCCATCATGTGTACTTTCTATCGGTACCTTGATTTGCGTATATGCGACTTTTTGATTGCTTATTACAATTTTTCTGGATTTGATGTGACCAAAAATGCGCACTTTTGCACTTTAAGGGAAATTTGTGCTTACGCCATTTACCGTGCAAGATCAGGAATATGATTTAATAGTTCAGGTGATTACGCACGCGGCGATACCAAATATGTTTATTTTTATTTATAAAATGGGAAAGGAAGGGGGGGGATGATTTAAATTTTTATTAGGGTGGGGTTTTTTTGGTTTTTTTTTGCACAGTAATATGGAGTCTTGGGGGGGACTTAAATATACACAGCATTGACCTCCCATTGAGATCAATGCTGTGTATATAACATAGCACCGATTCATTAGATCAGTGCTCTACTGGTCTGGCCTGCTGCAGACCAGATCAGCGTCATTCCGATGCTGAGGCCTGGCCGGGTAAGTTAAACGGAGTGCCCCTCCGCGATCTGCCCACTAGACCACCATGGAGGGAGAGAAATAGATGTTGACAGCTGCATCTAAACGGCTCATTAGTGCTCACTCGCTAATAGCCGTGGTCCTGGGCTATTAATAGCACCCGGGATTGCGGTGGTTCAGAGCGGGGTTGATGCATGGCCCTGCTCTGTACGTCCTTGGTCTGGTAGGAGAGTTTAGTTACGTCCTTGGTCGTGAAGGGGTTAAAGTGTCACTTATTTTCAAAATCTAAATCAACAGTTGATGTGAATTACAGCAAATTTGCAATATACATTTGTTACTTTTTTTATATCCTGCTGTAAAACAAAGCTGAAATTACCAGAAATCCAGGTCCGGTTTCCTGAAGGCAGATTTTCTGACTGGTGCTGATTGAAATAAACAGATTCAACACAGGAATTACAGAGAGTCACAGCTCAAGATGTCTTTCAATCACATGACTACTTTCTCTTTGTCTGCGCTCAGATGGCCAGGAATACACAGGACTTGAGGTTTTTGAGAAAAAGAGTAGGAAAATATGAAGTTCTATGTTTTCCATGATTACTAAAAAATATTGAATGTAAATTGCAAACTTTCTTTCTCACACCTACTGTTAATGTTTTGGACGTCATAACGACAGGTACACTTTAAATGAGGTTAAAGTGCATGCATAATGTTCCTCAATACCCCAAGAGCCCAGAGGTCACATCCTGTATCATTTATCCACATGCATTACTGTGTAACAGTGAAAAATATAAGCTGCTAGATCTGGGTACTTAAAGGAGAAGTCCGGTGAAAATTTTTATTAAAGTATAATACTGCCCCCCAAAAGTTATACAAAGCCCCAATACACACTTATTACGAGAAATGCTTAGAAAGGGATATTTTTTTTTCCCCCCCTGCACTTACTACTGCATCAAGGCTTTACTTCCTGGATAAAATGGTGATGTCACAACCTGACTCCCAGAGCTGTGCGGGCTGTGGCTGCTGGGGAGGATGATGGCAGAGGGATGCTCAGTGTCCTCTAGTGCCCTGTGTCCCCCTGCCATCATTCTCTCCTGCAGCCACAGCCCGCACAGCTCGGGGAGTCAGGTTGTGACATCAAAATTTTATCCAGGAAGTGAAGCCTTGATGCAGTAGTAAGTGCAGGGAAAAAGCACTTTATAAGCGTTTCCCATATGCAGTGTTTATTATGGATTCGTATAACTTTTTTTTTTTAAACTCTGTTTATTGAAGTATGTACATCCAATGACATATACACATACATGTTCAGAAGCTCAACCAAGATAAAGAATGACATACATACATCAAAGATAAATCCTAAACAGTAAGCCGGACACTTACAGAGAGGCGGAAAATGGCTAGAACACGGACAGCCTCACTCCCCCCGAACATAACAGACATAACACTTGTCCACAGAGTACAAGACCCAATCAACACCACGTACCTCACCCAAGCCATGGGCAAATATCATAACTCTACTATATCACATAGAATCCCTCGCTCTCATATAATGGTTGAATGTATAGTTGGCAACCGGAGAGGCACACCACAAATCCCATACCTTGTTGAATTTAGCAGTACATCCCCTATTCTTATAAGTGACAAACATATATGGCAACATGTTGTTCACCAAAGATTTCCATTTCCGTACAGTCGGCGGCCTGCTATCCATCCACCGGATTGCTATTGTTTTTCTTGCCATGAATAAAACTTCTCTTAAGAATATTCTTTGGTGATGTGTCCATTTCTCTTCATCTAAGACACCAAATAAGCATATTTTGGGGTCATAAGGAACTACCATTGTCATGACCTCTTTAAGTATTTTCAGCACACCCTCCCAAAATTCTGTTATTAGGGAGCACCCCCACATCACGTGCCAAAAGTCAGACACACCGAATCTGCACCTATGGCATTCAGTACTCGGGCATCTACCCATTTTGTATAATCTAACTGGCGTCAGGTAACTCTGGTGGGTAATATATAATTGCGTGAGTTTATTAGTGGCTGCTGGTGAGACCGACATATGGGATGCCAGCATATCCAGCCATTCGTCATCTGTTATATTCCGATAGATTAGTTGCCCACCTATTTTGTACTGGTAGAGTCTCCTGTTCCAATTTAGATCTAAGTAGATAGGAGTATAAGACAGAGATTAAGCCTCTGGGGCCTTGGGATCGAATTATTCCTATTAGGGGAAATTTGGAAAATGGAGGGGCCGTTGGAGGGAGCCAGGAAAGCGTGGTGTAATTGTAGATAGCGGAAGTGGGCCTCCCTAGGCAGGTTAAATGTATCCTGGAAGTGCTGAAAAGTATGAAACTCAGTATTACTTCGAACATCCCTTACAAAACTCACTCCGTGATTAGTCCAGAAACCGGGGTCAAGAGCATCTGATAAGTGAGGGTACTGTGGATTATACCATAAGGGCATTTCCATCATGTTGCCTGTAAAGGAAAGAAGTTTTTTAGTTTGCTCCCAGACTTGTCTCCCAAGTCTGTGCATGGGCAATAATTTTGTACCACGGGGCATACCTCCCTCCAGCACTGGCCAGAGCTGCCGAAGTCCCAACACATGTGCCAGATGATGTTCCCTATTGGGCAATACACCCGCCTCCACCCATTTAGCTAAATATCGCAGTTGGCCAGCTAAGTAGTATATAAACATATTGGGTAGTGCCATCCCCCTAGATCCTTGGGACGTTGTAGAGTAGTCTGTTTTAATTTGGATCTATTGGAACCCCACACAAAAGGATGAAATAATGAGTGCAGTTTCTTAAAGAAATATAGAGGAACTGGTACCGCTGAGTGTTCTAGCAGGTAAAGGCACTTGGGCATAATAATCATTTTAATCAAGTTTATGCGGCCAGCTACCGCCAAGGGCAGAGTAGCCCATATCTGAAATTTAGATTTAACATACATTAAGAGAGGTAGAATATTAGATTGCATATCCTCCGAGGAATCCCTGTTTATTATAACCCCCAGATACTTGAAGTTACCAACCACTTTCAGATCCCCAGCCAGAGAACCTCATCCCCCCCCCTGCAGCGGCATGAAGAAAGATTTGGACCAGTTAATTTGTAGGTCTGAGAAGGACCCAAAACGTTCTATCATATTTATTGCAATTTGCAATGTATGTTTTGGTTCAGACATAAATAATACCATGTCATCGGCGTATAGACCAATACGGTCTTCTCTGATCCCATTGACTACTCCTTTATACGCTGAGGACTGTCTGATAAACATAGCTAGGGGTTCAATTGCCACCACAAACAGGAGTGGGGAAAGGGGGCATCCCTGCCTGGTACCTCTAGAGAGATAAAAAAAAAAGGGGACAGAGTGCCATTCACCAATATGTTAGCCCTAGGGGAGTGATATAGTATAGAGACCCATTTTATAAAGGCGGGGCCAAATCCAAATCGTCTCAGCACTTCCAGCAAATACATCCATTCGACCAAGTCGAAAGCTTTCGCTGTGTCCAGAGAAGCCACCGCCCAGTTCTCTCCAATAGCCCCTCCTACCTGAATCACCGCCTGCACCCTCCTTATGTTTTCAGATGTGGATCTCCCCGGCATAAAGCCGGATTGATCCGAGTGTATTATGGTAAGTATAACTTTATTAAGCCGATTGGCGAGTACTTTAGCTAATATCTTATAATCAAGATTTAAAGGGATATTGGGCGGTAAGAGGTGCAGTCTACTGGGTTCTTATCCGGCTTCAGTAACACCACTATAGTAGCGTCGTATAAAGACTCAGGCAATTTACCATTCCGTAGGGCCTCTCTGTACATTGTAACCAACTCAGGTGCCAAGTGCTCTACATAATTCTGATACACTTCAATCGGGATACCATCCGGTCCTGGAGATCTCCCTTTTTTCATATCTGCTATGGCCTCCGTCACCTACTCCACCGTGATATCCGCCTCCAGTGCCTCTCTATCATCTGGTGATAGGGATAAGAAAGTCAGAATATCTAAGTATTGTACCAGGTCCTCCATATCATACTGGACCTTCGAGGCATACAGATCCTCATAGAACTGCTGAAATTGTGCAGCAATATCTTTATTGGCCAGATGGGCAGTACCCATCACGTCAACGATTTTTAGAACGGCGGGAGACTGAGAGTCACGGTGGACAAGGAAGGCCAATAATTTGCTAGACTGATTTCCCAGTTCAAAAAAGGATTGCTTAGTAAAGAACAGTTTCCTGTCCGCCTTCTCACGTACACACAGTGCGATGCCCTGGCCCCTGGGGGCCACTTCCGCAGTGCTGGTGTTATGAGCGGGCAATGACCGGGGCAGCTGCAGGGGTTATACTTGTCACGGTATAGGCCTGAGGGCGGCACAGCTGTAGGGCCGGTCTGTGGAATCTGCGGGTGATGATGGGCATGCGATTCTTCGCTGCACTTAGTCAGGGCACCAGTTAGTAGACACCAATGCCAGGGTTCAGTAACAGCGGTTTTATTATAGATGAGGTAACTAGTAACAACAGTTCTGTCCGGATGCAACCGGGTATATAGCAGGCTTTGACAAATAAAGCAGGAGTGGTGCTGCATAGGCTGTGAGAATACGTGCCGGATGATGGGAGTAGGAGTATGAGAGAAATAGCGTTGCTGGGTGGATTAGCTTGAGAATAATACTTGCTGTGAATCCTTGCAGCGATGAGGAGAGATATCGGAATGACACCCAGATGAGAGAGAAGACTCCGGACACTTGAGCAGGCAGATACAGCCGAAGACTTGTATATAGCAGCAGACTTAGTCACTCTTCTGTGGGAGAGGATAGAACCACACAACCTCCTTGCTTGGAAGCAGGGGGAAGACCAAATTGTCAGCAGGAAGTGGGAGGTCACATGGTTGCTCTTGGCCAGAGCTAGTCAGCCATTGGAGGAACCATGGTTACAGGTCACGTGATCAACAGCCTTGCATACCACTGTACAATATAATAGTACACAGGAATACATGAGAATACACATGAGAATGCACATTACCAGAGAATACTAGGGGAAAACCAGCAGCAGTTGCAGTGCAAACACTTACCAGAACAGGCATTGACACAGCAAGAGAAATGGCCATAATAGGAGTAGTAGTCTGCATGTTCTGGGACACTGCATACCTCCCTAGCAAATTTGAGCCGACCTCGGCGAATCTAAAAGGCAGCAAACATGAATAGACTGGACAATCAAACAACAGGAATGAATGATGAGAGTGAGTGTGAGGAGGTGTGTGTTTCCCACGCCCAAGGCACAGGTGAGAAGAGAGAGAGAGAATGAGAAACCCTAGTGGCAGGACTTCACCTAGGGGTGCCTAACGTACTCTGGCGACCAGGTAGCTAGTGCGTGAACCATCTGACGTGTAAGCCAGGACAACTTAACTGCTGGCGGGGGACCCTCCATATTCCAGCCAGTTAGACAGTAGGTTTTCTGTTAAATGTGTTACCCTACTGGAAAAGAGAACTGTGAAGACCTGTGTACTACCTTGGCGTGTCTGAGTAGTGTCTTGGATACCTGGAAGAGAAAGGAACAAAATAATAAAAGCGAACATACATGGGGAGCTCCCTTTCATACCACTCAATCACACACACAAGCACTCCACAGGCCAAACACACGAAAAGGTATCCAAGGTGCGATATGTATGGACCAGTGTGAATATTAGGTAAGACTATGTGTGATAACTACTGTGTTGGGACAAGACAGAGGTAAACAAATACTGGAAACAAAAGGAAGGGGAACACAACAGACAACAAATACTGCGAGGTCTTGAGGAGAACTGGCTCACATGAATCTGAATGAAAATCTGAGAAAAATCTGCATATGAACTGGCTCAACTAAATCTTTCCAGCTATAGAGATAATATAGACAATAATGAGACTGGATGAGAAAATACACTCCTACATAAACTGGACTTTCTCTGAGGTATATGTAAACTGACTTCTCTTACTCAGAGGAGGAGCTATCTGACTTAGACACTGGAAAATATACTGTTTTACAAAAGAGGCGCTCTACTCTGAGGCTATCTAAATAACCTTTTGCTTACTCAGAGGAGGAAATACAAAGACTTCGATAACACTGGAATACAATAGTACAATAAGTGCAATAATGAAATAAGTGCAACAATACCCTGTGTGGAACACACAATCACAGGAAAGTGCATTAGGAAGGAAGGGGTTAAGTGTCTCTGTTAGGGAGAGTCTCTTTTAGGCAATTGGAACATCGTCCATGTAAAAGGCTCTGGGACAGGCACTAGAGAACTTTTTGTAATGG
This sequence comes from Dendropsophus ebraccatus, assembly GCF_027789765.1. Lineage (NCBI taxonomy): Eukaryota > Metazoa > Chordata > Amphibia > Anura > Hylidae > Dendropsophus > Dendropsophus ebraccatus. The sequence continues at coordinate 101,032,983 of NC_091460.1, read as the reverse complement.
TAAGTGTCCATCAGCTCATGGCTGGTTAGTACAGGGAACTTGGTCAGGAGGACCAGGCACGAACCTTGAACGTTGCATACACTGGAATAATTAAACAGTTAGACAACAGAAACAGTTAAGGACTCTGGTCTCTGTAGCGAAGTGGAGGAATTCCTCTGGTAGAGCGCTCAGACCGTCTCAGCGGAGGATCCTCTTCAACAGTGATTGGTGCAGGTACCGGTGGAAGATCACCCCCAGTGTCTGGTTGTAGAGATGGAGTTGTTGGAGGCACAATTGGAAGTGGAGGGGCCACTGGAATGTGCACAGGGACCGCTGGATAGCCTATGGCCATGAGGAACGGTTCAACTTGGAACATTTCTTCCAGAGAGAGAGGTTTAGCTGGAGCTGCTGGGGGAGCCGGAGGTGTGGATGCAGGTACCGGACACGGTGCTGTAAGGCCCTGTAGGTCCTCCTTAGTGCAACGTTTTATCCTATTCCGGTGCACCGTCTGCGGGGCTAGCCCTGGTTTTTTGACTTCATACACATCAGTCTCTGGGTAAGGGATAGAAGAGATGACATAGGGCTCAGGCTCCCAAAGGCTTTCAAGTTTGTGAGAGCGATGATATTTCTTTAGCCAAACTTTATCTCCCACTTGTAGTGGTGTGGCATTCGCCCTTTGGTTGTAGGCATCCTCTTGGCGCTGCTGAGCCTCCCCCATCCTCCGGTCAACAATTTCCCGGGCATCCTGGATTCTCCTCTGATGCTCCCGAACCCAGTCAGTTTCAGGTAGGGGGTTGAAGGTGTCAGGAGCTTGGACTCCAAGAGCACGGTCCTGAGGGAGTTGGCCTTGGCGGCCAAACATCAGGTAGAACGGGGAGTAGCCAGTGGAACAATGAGTGGTATTGTTATAGATCTCCACTAGTTCATCCAACAAGTGGGGCCACTCTACTCTCTTCGTCACTGCAGCCGTTCGGAGCATGTTGATAAAGACCTGGTTAACTTTTTCACACAGACCATTCCCTTGGGGGTGATAGGCCGTGGTACGGAGCTTCTTACATTCATGGTAGGCACACAGCTCCTGGAAAAGTTGTGACTCGAAGGCCGGACCCCGGTCCGTCAGCAGAGACTCTGGGCACCCATAGTGCTTTACATACTCCTTGTAAAAAGTAAGGGCGGTGGTCTTGGCGGTCAAGTCCCTGACAGGTACCACGACTACCCACTTGGAGTAATGGTCGACCATGGTGAGGGCGTAGGTGTACCCGCATCTTGTAGGGGCCAGCTTCACATGGTCCAGGGCGACTAGCTGATTCGGCCGGTGGGAGGTGATTGGGTGCAAAGGGGCCCTGACTTCTCTTCCCCCAGCTTTGGAGATATTACAGGCAGGACACTCGGCACACCAGTTCTCAATGTCAGCCCTCATCCCGATCCAGTAGAACCGCTGTCGGATAGTGGCCTCCGTCTTGTGTACCCCGAAATGACCGGACCGGTCATGGTAGGCATCTAGCACCATCTTAGCGTCTCGTCGGGGAATGAGGATCTGGTGGCACCTCTCCCCGGAGACCGGGTCAAGAGAGTTCCGCAGGATCAGTCCCTTCTGTAGGAAGAGCCTCTTTCTTTGCCTCCAGAGTCGCCTTAGCTCGACATCAGGATAGGGCCTCTTTATCCGCATGGGGACCCGACCAGTAGAGAGGTAGTCATAGATCTCCCCCAGGACGCGGGACTCTTCCTGGATGGTCTGCCACCTGGCCAAGTCTTGCGGGGCCCTAGGTGGAGGCGAAGGTGCTTCAGACCTAGCTGCATCAATAGCACTCTGGGTAGCAAACCTTTGGTAGAAGGGAGGCATTTCTACATCTTCCCAATCGCTGTCCTCTGGGGCCTCTTCGCCCTTGGGTAGTCGGGACAGGAGGTCTGCATTGACGTTAGCCTTGCCACTGCGGTACTTAATTTCAAACTGGAAATTGGCCAGTCGAGAAGCCCACCGCTGTTCCAGGGCACCCAGCCGAGCAGTGCTGAGATGCGCCAACGGGTTGTTATCCGTATAGATGGTAACAGGGGTGGCAGCCAGGTAGTCCTTGAACTTTTCGGTGACGGCCCACACTAGGGCTAGGAACTCCAACTTGAAGGAGCTATAATTGTTGTCGTTCTTTTCAGCGCCCCGAAGACTCCGGCTGGCATAAGCTACAACTCTCTCTTGGCCATCTTGAACCTGGGACAGCACAGCTCCCAGGCCTTGGAAGCTGGCATCCGTGTAGAGCCGGAAAGGAAGGTTATAGTCCGGGTAGGCCAGTATAGGAGGCGTAGTCAACAGGCGTTTCAGGGTTTGAAAGGCAACCTCTTGCCGTTCGGACCACTCTACGGGGAGCCGTCGGTTGTAACTTTCTCGAGGGCAACCCCGGAGTAACTCATTGAGGGGCTCGGCCACTTGGGCAAAGTGGGGAATGAAGCGGCGGTAATAGCCGGCGAATCCCAGAAAGCTTCTCACCTCCTTGACGGTCTTAGGGGTATCCCAATGTTCCACAGCCGAGATCTTCTCTGGATCGGGTCGTATCCCCTCAGCACTCACAACATGCCCCAGATAGTTCACTTGGGGTTTGAGAAGGTGGCACTTGGAGGGCTTAATTTTCAGGCCGTGATCGATCAGGACCTGGAACACTTCAGCCAGATGATGGACGTGGTCTTCATAGGTACGTGAATAGACAATCACATCATCTAGGTAGAGCAGGACACTCTGAAAGTTGAGATGGCCGAGACACCTTTCCATCAACCGCTGGAAGGTAGCGGGGGCGTTGCACAGACCGAAGGGCATGCTGGTGAATTCGAAGAGCCCCATGGGGGTGGTGAAGGCCGTCTTCTCACGGTCTTCGGGTGCCATGGGCACCTGCCAGTACCCACTGGTGAGGTCCAAGGTGGAGAAGTAGGCGGCTGACCCCAAAGCAGCAATAGACTCTTCGATCCGGGGCAAAGGATAGGCATCCTTGTGGGTGATTGAGTTTATCTTCCTATAATCCACGCAGAAACGGATGTTACCGTCTTTCTTCCTCACGAGGACAATAGGGGCAGCCCACGGACTCTGACTTTCTTGGATAACGTTAGAGTCTTTCATCTCCCTGAGCAGTTTCTTGACCTGCTGATAGCTGGCAGGAGGGATTGGCCGATGTTTCTCTTTGATAGGCAAATGGTCCCCAGTGTTGATCCGATGCTGGACCAGATTGGTCTTCCCGAAATCGAGGGAGTGTTTGCTGAAGGCCTCGTGATACCTTTTGGCCACCTTGAGGATGCCGTGGAGGTATTCAAGTGGGGTATTGGTATCGCCAATATGGAGTTCATCCCACCAAGGGGCGAGAGCCCTGTTTGAGTCCCTTTGAGTGCCACGGATGGAGCTCTGATAGGCGATGGTCTCCTCACAGACGATGTCCTCAGGATCGAGTTGGTATAGCATGGCCACGGTGGTGAACTTGGGTAGGTCAGCTGGGGAGTCTCCAAGGTTCACCAGACGGACAGGGACCTGACCATTGGAGACGGTCACCAGGCTTCTAGCGGCCCTGACAAGAGGTTGCCCCTCAATTTCAGTAGCATCCAGAAGAGCCACATAGTCAGCATTGTTGAGGCCCGGACGGACCCTGCACCAGATGAGGAACTCACTGTTAGCTGGGATGGTGATTGGACGAGCATCTCTAGTGCGGACACGGCAGATTTCTCCTCGAGGATTGGCAAATTTCCACTGAGCGGTGAGCACTTTTATGGTCTTCTGGACGGCTTGCCTGTACTGAGGAGAAGCACAAGACATAGAGGCATTCAAGGCATCCAACACTTCAGTGAATACATGACGGATAATATTCATGCCTAATACCACGGTCCCACTATCTCCCTGAGCCTCAGTAACAATGATACCCTGACGTGCTAGCTCTCGCTTCCCTATGCAGACAGTGGGTTCCCAGTAACCTAGTTGCACAATAGGACGACCATTACTAGCAATAAGTTTCAGACGGTATTTCTCAACTGGACCTAGGGTTCTCAGATCCCAATGTTCTTCAAACACATGCCTCGGGATAGTGGTAACCTGGGAACCTGTATCCACCAGAGCCTCCAGGGGGACTCCGTCCACCCAGATAGTCACATGCGGGCATTGTGAGAGGAACCTTGAGAACCACTGTGCTTCCTGCGGGCCTGGATCTCGACCTCCTGGGTGTTGGCCCTCGGACCCAGGGGTAGCCCGTTTAACTGATAGCACTGAGAGCGGTAGTGTCCATGTCGCCTACAGTGGCGGCAGTAGGGGTGCTCAGGGGATCTACGTCTCTGTGGAGGAGGCCGATCGGGAACGGCATACCCAGGGCAGGGGTCCTGTGGTGGTGGAGGTGTTGGATAAGCCCCTTGTAGCCCCCTTAGGGCGTGGCAGAGAGAGTCAACCACTTGCGTAAGGAGAGCAGGGATCGCTGGAGAACTAGCCGGGATAGACTGTTGGGCAGCTTGTATAGCGGAAACCGGCGGAACCATAGCGGGCACTGGAGGTGAGGGTATAGGTCCCACCGGGTCCGGGCAATCTGAACCTGGAGTACAGCCGGCACAGGGATTGTCAATGCCAACCACCCTCAGAGCCAGAGTCTTGAAGTCCAGGAAAGGCATTGTAGGGTTTTGGGCAGCTAGCATACGCAGTTGGCTCTGGATGAGTCTAGAGTCCACCCCCTCTATGAAGCGGTCAGTGATCATACTCTCCACAGCCGAGGGGGCTATGGTATCAACCTGTCTCAGGGCCCGGTAGGCAGATTGGAGGGCTAGTGCATAGTCTCTGAGGGTCTCACCTGGCCTTTGTCGTCGGTCATAAAACTTAAGGCGGACCTCCGTGGGTGTCTGTACCTCAAATTCTTTACTCAGCCGGGCCAGGATCTGTTGTACATTAGCTTTCTCCGTAGCTGGCCACGACCGCACCTCCTCTGCAGCGGGACCCTCAAGTTGTCCTAGCAGCAACTGCACCTGCTGAGTGGGAGAGAGTGAGACAAGTTCAAGGGTGCGGGAAATTTTTTCCTTGAAATCAGCCAACGTGTGGGGTTCCCCTTTATAACTGGGAAGATTGTTGGGCCCAATGAAGAACGGGACCGCTGCGGTAGCCATAGCAACGGGAGCCGCAGGAAGTCTTCGCCGGGCCATCGGCGGACTGCCGGACCCGTCAGAGTCACTGTGATGGCCGGTGGACATGATGAGGGGTTCTGGTGTAAGGCGTCTGGAAGAAAGCAGAGGTGAGGAGAGCTTGCGGGAACAGCAGGCACCAATAGGCAGGGTGTCCGGGACCAGAGAGGGATAGGGCGGAAGTCAGCACCAACGCTTCCGGCGGTCCGGGCACAATCTCCTTCCCTCCTGCAACAGAGGCTTGGATACTGCAGGGCCGGGGCGGAGCTTGGGCGGAGCGCGCGTGCGAAGATAGTGCGTCACCAGCTGACTTGACCCCTTAGCAGGCCGCAGCGCGGCAATAGCAGAGTCTCTGAGGATGATGAGGGGTAGCAAATATGAACACCGCGGGGTGTACGCGATCCTGTTCGTGACGCCAAAAATGCGATGCCCTGGCCCCTGGGGGCCACTTCCGCAGTGCTGGTGTTATGAGCGGGCAATGACCGGGGCAGCTGCAGGGGTTATACTTGTCACGGTATAGGCCTGAGGGCGGCACAGCTGTAGGGCCGGTCTGTGGAATCTGCGGGTGATGATGGGCATGCGATTCTTCGCTGCACTTAGTCAGGGCACCAGTTAGTAGACACCAATGCCAGGGTTCAGTAACAGCGGTTTTATTATAGATGAGGTAACTAGTAACAACAGTTCTGTCCGGATGCAACCGGGTATATAGCAGGCTTTGACAAATAAAGCAGGAGTGGTGCTGCATAGGCTGTGAGAATACGTGCCGGATGATGGGAGTAGGAGTATGAGAGAAATAGCGTTGCTGGGTGGATTAGCTTGAGAATAATACTTGCTGTGAATCCTTGCAGCGATGAGGAGAGATATCGGAATGACACCCAGATGAGAGAGAAGACTCCGGACACTTGAGCAGGCAGATACAGCCGAAGACTTGTATATAGCAGCAGACTTAGTCACTCTTCTGTGGGAGAGGATAGAACCACACAACCTCCTTGCTTGGAAGCAGGGGGAAGACCAAATTGTCAGCAGGAAGTGGGAGGTCACATGGTTGCTCTTGGCCAGAGCTAGTCAGCCATTGGAGGAACCATGGTTACAGGTCACGTGATCAACAGCCTTGCATACCACTGTACAATATAATAGTACACAGGAATACATGAGAATACACATGAGAATGCACATTACCAGAGAATACTAGGGGAAAACCAGCAGCAGTTGCAGTGCAAACACTTACCAGAACAGGCATTGACACAGCAAGAGAAATGGCCATAATAGGAGTAGTAGTCTGCATGTTCTGGGACACTGCAACAGCAAGTACCGTCTACCCACCCCTAGCCATTTATTTTTATTCTCCTCTGTCGGGTTATTCACATACATCCTCTCAAGATCCACACTTTGCTGCGCCATCTCTCTCTGTTCCCTCGCACTTTCCCTCTTAATATAAGAAATGGAGGATTGCAGACAGCCCCTCAGATATGCCTTCAGTGTTTCCCACATCATCAATGGGTGGTCGTAATCATTATGAGCCGCCAAGAACACTTGCAATTGATCCGGGATCCTATCATGTTCCCCAATCAACTTGAGCCAGAATGGTTGGACACAATGTGATCTGGATCTAGGCGTCTCCGCCAGAGTAAGCTGCATAATGACAGGGCTATGATCAGATGGGCCTCTGGCCCCGTAATGTAAATGCGACACCAGGGGAACCACTTGAGAGCAACTAAAAATGTAATCAATTCGTGATAGCGAATTACAGCCTATATTATGACAAGAAAACGTCCGAGTAGACGGTGAGAGAAAACGAAAAACATCTATCCAAACCATATCTCCAAGAAATGTGCACAGAGGGGTGGTGGGTTGAGGAGGAGTACTAGCATATTGGTCCATAAGTACATCCACTACCATATTCATATCTCCCATACATATTAATTTAGAGCTAGGGTAGGATGCAGCAAACATAGCTGCCTGATGGAGGATTCTCATGGAGGCAGGGGTGGGACGTACACTCCCATAAGGACATACGGATCGTTATCTATCAGTGCATGAATAAACACATAACACCCATTAGGATCAGTGTGTACCGCCCGCAATTCCCATTTGATATTTTTGTGAATGAGCAAAGACACTCCCCGGGAGTGAGAGGACCCGCAAGAGTGTGCTGCCCATTGTACCCAAGGCTTTTTAAGCCATTTAATGGTATGAGGTGTAAGATGAGATTCCTGCGTATCTGAGAGGCGATCATTACTCGTTTCCTCGGGCTTCCCATTCCTCGAATATTTCAAGAAAGAATCTTTAACCCCGCCATTCTACTATCTTAAAAGAGAATAGGGAGAGAGTCATAACTGCCCATGCTCCGCACATTCCCCACCATTCATGACATAAAGGGTCAAGCACAACAGTGCACCCATACATAGTTTCATACATCCGGCATACATTTAAAGGTTCAGTGCCCTCTAATGGCATAAAACAAAACCAGCCAACAGGGCTGTAGTAGTAACACAACCTGAGAAAATGTAAGGCATGAGTACGGCACCTATGAGGCCATGCCTTCAAACCACATGGTGAACACATTTGTGGCAAAATGGTTAAGGGGGAAGGCCGCTGCACACATACTAACAGTCAGTGTCCCAAACATTATCAGGTATAGCAGCAGCAGGATCATGACCCAGTGAGCAAACATGACATTGCAGCTGCAATGCCTCCAATATAGTGATCTCTTGCATCCAGGCACATAGGTGGGCTCAGAGTCTCGACACATGCACCAAAAGTGCAACAGGAAAGTACAGGGAAGCATTCAACATCCGCGCACATGTGTTTGCATCAAAAAACTGTAAACGGATATCCCCAACACTACGTAGGGGGTAGAATGTGCAGACGCAACAGGCGCAGAACCAACAGCAAATTAAGTCCCCGGCATCCGGGAGTTAGGCAGGGGGCTTTAAGGTACAGGCAATGTCCGCCGGTCAATCTCGGCCTCTGCGATCGGCACCCCTATGGCACGCGGCCCACTCTTCCGCCTCCTGAGGTGTTGTGAAGAAGATAGAGAGCTCTCCGTCCACCCCACGTAGCAGTGCTGGGTAGGCCATAGAGTAGGGGATCTCAAGTTCTCTCAGGCGCCTCTTGACCGATGTAAAAGTAGCCCTCTTTTTTTGTAGCTCAGCCGAGAAATCGGGAAAAATCGAGACGTTGGCTCCATTGAATGTAATCTCTCTTTTTTGGCGCACTAGGCGCAACACATAATCTCTGTCGGTACTGTTCAGCAGCCGTGCTAGGAATGGTCCAGGAGGAGCCCCAGGTGGTACAGGGCGTGCAGGCACCCTATGTGCGCGCTCAATAGCAAAGGCCGCTGTGAAACGTGCCTCAGAAAAACTGTTCATGCAGCCATTTTTCAATAAAAGAGACAGGATCTTGCCCCTCAGATTTCTCAGGCAGGCCCAGTATTCTCAGGTTATTTCTCCGGAGCCTGTTCTCCAAATCATCAGATTTCTGCCTCCATAACTCAGCAGCCTTTTCTAGTGTTGTGAGGGCATGAGGAACCGGGTCAAATCTATCTTCCATGTCAGAGATCCTGTCCTCTGCTCTCTTCAGCTTCTCCCTCATATTTTGCATGTCCTGTCTTAAGAGGCTAACATCTATCTTTACCTCATCAAGTTTGGTAGTGAGGGTGGCCTTACATGAGGATATGGCATTCATCAGGTCCTTCAGGGTCACTTCTGGACTCTCCTCCTCACTCTGTTCCCCCATCTCTGACCTGTTAGCTGAGGAGGCCGCTCGGCTGTGCTGCGGTCCCGGCGCGCGGGCGCCATCTTGGTTTTCCTGCCGGGCAAATTCCCGGAGTCTTTCTGCTGCTGCACGGGTCCCTTTGGAAGCCATTGCAGTCTAGGGGTCTCAGGAGATTCTCCGGTCACCGGGATAATGTAAGTCTGGGCTCAGGATGTCAGCAGGATTATGCTATGTGCGGCGCCTAGACGGAGCTGCTCTTACATGCGGCTGCTCCCGCTCGCGTCCAAGCCATGCCCCCCGATTTGTATAACTTTTGGGGGGCAATATTATTCTTTAAAAAAAATTTTTTGCTGGACTTAAGCTTCTTTTGCATATTTAGCAAAACTGCTACCTATGGGAAATGTCACTGACCCAGACGCTAAGGCCTGTCTGCCCAAAGCCATCAAATGTTTGGCAGATAATAGTAAGATATCTGACAGATTTTTTTAAGTCAAAGCTAGAAACCGTGTGTGTAAAAGGACCTTTTACTGTCCTTTTACACACAAAGATATTTGGCCGAAAATCGTTGCAAAGGAGTGCTGATCTTCAAGATTGGCACTCGCTTGCAGTTCCTTTACAAGGCATGAGTAATTGCCCAAATGGGTTGCAAGAACAATAGTGATGATTTGTGCGGCCCATCTGGGCAATTACTTTTTTATTACATTTAAATGCATTGCTAATGGCCACATGTCTCCTGTTTACATAGGGATTTGCGGCCAATAACTATGATCTTTTGTGACGCACAAAAGATCAAATTGGGTGTTTGCTCACTCGTTGTCTGATCTCTGACGCTTTTACATGGGCCAATTATCGGATAATTGAGCTTTCCTAGGACTTTTAGTTTATCAACTAGCTGCTGATAGGTCTTCTTTAGTAAAGGTTATCCTCTTACACAAGTACCAATTCAGTGTAGTCTTCTTAATTTGTGTAAAAAAATTTTTTTTTTAACACCGTTTAAAAATGCAGTTTAAATGCTTTGGAACTGTAGCTATTTCCAAAAGGTCATCTTTGTTTCATCTTTTGGTTATATTTTGTATTGCAAAATGACAGGAAGAGAGTCAGCAGTCCAGGAGGATGTGGTTATTTACTAAGAATAAACCAGCTTGTCTTTTATATCACACAGCACCAGTATGTTTTAGAGAGAAAAAAAAAATGCAATTCAAAATGGTAATAATAATAATAATAATTTTTATTTATAAAGCGCCAACAGATTCTGCAACACTTTACAACTCTGGGGGTACATACATAGACAGAAATCAGACATTGCAGAAATATACATATAGTTATCCATACAAGAGAAGTGAGGTCCCTGCTCGCATTGCACATGTGATTGAACTTTATCCTATTTTTATATATATTTTGATTTGTTTATGCTCCAAAGAAGATAGGGAACCTAAAGCCCTCTAGATGTTGCCAAACTACACGTCCCATCATGCCTGGACAGCCAAAAAAGCTGGAAAATGTACAAAGGTGGTAACTGCACTAATAAGGGGCCTGGAGCATTTTAGTTATGAGAAAAGAATGGAATGGATTTAGTCTTGAGAAGAGATGTTTAAGAGAGGATATGATCACTTTATAGCAGTATATAAATGGCCTTTACCATGAGAACTTATGAGGCCTTATCCACACATATATAAAACATGTTCACAATTGTGTACAGACAACGGACTCAATCACACACCTGTACGTGCTTTGGAGCCTTGATCTGTGCTGTAGAGAAAAACAACAAGTACTTGTACACTCGTACAAAAGTGTGAATATGGCCTGAATAGGTGGAACAGTCACCTCCAGGACTACACCAGGGCGCTGATCTGTTCCACCTCTGGCCGGCCTGCTCGGCTGATATTCAAAAGTAGGGGTGGGCCAGCCAGGGGCGGATCGGTGCATTGGGGGCAGTTATCCCACCCCCAGTACACTAATATGCCAAATTAGCATAAAGATTAAACAGATTATCACAGAAATGAGGCCAAGGATGAAGGTAAGAAACTTACCTTCCTCCTCAGTGCCCTATATGGAGCTATCTGCAGGTTAGATTCTTCTTTTTTTTATAAATTGTTTATTTATAAAGATTTTTCAATAAAACATACATTACAACAAACAAGAAGAGGTAAATTGAATCAGGTAAGACTAGGCGGCCAGAGGCAGCGTGTGGCTACCACATTGTACATCAGCAGAAGGTCGCCAGTATTCGCAACAATAGAACCATAAATCATTCTTCCAACATTAAAGGAACAAACCAAGGGTTAGATTCTTCTAACCTGCTCATAGTTTCCCTTTAAAGTGACCCTGTCACCCCTTTTTGCATTATGGCTACCGCTCCGAATGCCTGGAAAAGCTAGATCCAATCCTGGGAAACTTCTCATAGTTTCCCAGAACTGGATACAGCATTTCCAGGCACCCGGAGAGGAACAGCATGGAGTGGCACAGAGTCTAAAGGCAGCCGACTGATAAGATGTGCTTCGATGTGCTTCACTAGTCCTGTAAATTTGCTCATCCGCGTAATGACCCATGCTATAAAATCATAACATTACTTATAAATAATAGTGAACGCTGTCGCTTTAAAAAAAAAAAAAACTGTAATCCTGGCACAGTTTTTTACGCTCAACCTGTGTCCAAAAAATATATTTCATATACAATTAAAAAATGACATGGCTAAAAGCTATATATTTACTAGAATAAAATAAAAAGAAGAAATTCCATGATCCATAGCTTTTCTTAAAGTGACACTGTACACCTGTGTAGAGCAGTCATAATGCAAAAAGGGGGTGAAAGGGTAAATTTAACAGTTTTCATACCTCATTTTCTATCATACATCACGGTGCATGTTCCTGTAAAAAGTGATTTTTTTTATAATCTGGGATTGGGATACCTGGGCAGGGCTTCACAGCCGAAGCGCCACTTAGTGAACCATTACCAATTTAATTACAGTTTAGATCTTGATGTTGCCATCATAAATAATGTACTTGAGAGTCTAGAAAACTAATAAGCATTTGTTTGTAACACACAGCAGGATCTCGGTGAGAAGCTTAACACAGGAATGTTTTGTCGTGGAGATGGAAAGTTCAGTTCTTAAAGGGGGTTAATATGGCAACAGTGCATGTGAAAACCAACAGTTAGTACTATTGGGACAAATCATGTGACTCTTGATTGAACTGAGCATGAGTGGTGTCACAAGAAAATGGATGCCTGGCGAACCGTAACCAACAAAACAGTGTCTTAAAAGAAAAAAAATGATAGCAGTTTTTGTTGGACGGCCGTCAATTAATGCAAAAAACAGCTGTTATATTATAACAATAGACGTTATTTGCCATTAAATGATGGCTGTCCAATAAAAGCCGCCATGATTTTGACGGTGTTTGTGAACATGGTCTGAGCGCTGTTGTCACACACAATTTTTTTTTTTTTTTAAAGCGACTCTGTACCCACAATCTGACGCCCCAAAACCACTTGTACCTTCGGATAGCTGCTTTTAATCCAAGATCTGTCCTGCGGTCCGTTCGGCAGGTGATGCAGTTATTGGCCTAAAAAAATACTTTTAAACTTACAGCCCCGTGCCAAACAGGAGTATCTGTGCCCTAACTTTGCACAACCTCTCGATCCCTCCCCCACCTGCCGAACAGACCCCAGGACAGATCTTGGATTAAAAGCAGCTATCTGAAGGTACAAGTGGTTTGGGGGGTCAGATTGTGGGTACAGAGTTGCTTTAAACATTGTGGCGAGATGTTAACTAGAAATCAGTAAGCAAATATAAAAGCCTCTAGGCGTAGTCTCGCACTTGTTTTTTTTGTGTGGCGATTTTCTGGGTTTAAAAAAAAAAAAAAAAAAACACCTGAGAAAATGCCAATGCGGCACATGGTGGTTTTTTTTTTCATGCATTTGTGTTATTTTTGACTTTTTTGATTTTGTGTGAATAATCTTTTTGGGGATTTAGGTGTTTTTGTGAGAACCAAGATTTCTTCTGCCATCACATGACATAGTTTCTGGACCAAAAGGGTACAAAAACGCCAGAAAAAAACCCACAATGCACACACCAATGGCATTTTTGAGTCTATAGGGGGGGGGAGCCACAATTTCCAAAGAGCCCCAAAGATGCCACATCATTTTTTAGGTGCACTTTTTTTTTTTTCTTTCAAATCTGCCTGTTTCGAGTATTCACCCAAAATTAAACACCAATGGCCATCCTTAGTAAATGTCCCCCAAGTGTGTAAAGACATCGGTCTGCTGCTGTTTTTGCAAAAAAAAAAACCCTCCTTGTTATAACTATCTATGAAACGTTAAATTTTTTAAAAAATTTTTTAATCCATTATATACATAAATATTTGTTTATATATTTGTTAGGTTTCCCTCACACAAGTATTTGTGCCTTTTTTTCATGGGAAAAAAAACAAAACTACTATGCAGTTTTTGCCCAAAATAAAGCGGGAAAATGTATTGCGCTTCCTATAGTAAGGGCCCTATTCCGCCGGACGATTATCGTTCAGATTATCGTTAAATCATTTGAATCTGAACGATAATCGTTCGTTTGAATAGCAGTTAACAACTAACGACCAAACGAGAAATCGTTGACCGTTTAATAAGACCTGGACCGATTTTTATTGTTGCTCGTTCGCAAATCGTTCACGTTGAATAAGAAGTCGTTCGGTCGTTCGCAGTAGTGACGAACGCAATAGCGACGACAAGAAGACCGCAAAAACGATCATAAGTACCGATTATCTTTCCATGTAAATGGGTGAAAGATTTCAGGTCTTTTTTAATAGCGGTCTTTTGGATCGTTTATCGGTAACGATTATGCGAACGATAATTGTCCCCAGGAATAGGGCCCTAAGACTTTTTATTTCCCGCTGTAATTATCAGAACTCGACTTTCATTTGCTGGTAAAATGAAAGCTGAGCTGTGAATGTTTCTATGAGATATTATAAGGTTACGATCCCACTTCAGGAACATATCAGGGGAAGGCAGCCATCTGGTAATATAGGTGGCCGCTAATAATAAATATGATCATTATTAGTGGGCCTCTATATAGCAACACTGCCGCCTTCCCCCCCATATGTTTCCAAAGTGGGTATATAGCCCAAGACAACTTGATCTGCTGTTTTTTTCAGTTGTGTTTTCTTCATGCGATTCTTTGATGATAAGACTCAAGAATTTTTACTAAAGAATGTCCAAACATATGCAAACACACACCTGCAGTCCTTTTAGATTGCTGATTAGGAACAGACAGAAGCCTTCACTGTGGATAATTGGGCTGTGTAATGGTGCGTTTACACAGAGAAATTTATCGGACAGCTCTTTCAAGCCAAAGCCAGGAACAGACTATAAACAGAGCAGGTCATATAGGAAAGACTGGGATCTATCCTCTTTTTGCATCTATTCCTGGCTTTGGCTTCAAAAATCTGTCAGATAAATCTCTCTGTGTAAACACACCATTAAAGTCCATTTACACAGAAAGATTATCTGCCAAAGATTTGAAGCCAAAGCCAGGAACAGACTATAAACAGAGATCAGGTCCTAAAGGAAAGCCTGAGATTTCTCCTCTTTTCAAATCCATTCCTGGCTTTGGCTTCAGATAATCTGTCAGTCTTTCTGTGTAAATGGACCCTCAGAGTGCGTTTACACAGAGATTTATCTGACAGATTTTTTAAGCCAAAGATAGGAATGGATTTGATAAGAGGAGAAATCTCAGGCTTTCCTTTAGGACCTGATCTCTGTTTATAGGCTGTTTCTGGCTTTGGCTTCAGAGAACAGGTCATAAAGGAAAGCCTGAGATTTCTCCTCTTATCAAATCCATTCCTGTCTTTAGCTTCAAAAATCTGTCAGATAAATCTCTGTGTAAACGCACTCTGAGGGTCCATTTACACAGAAAGACTGACAGATTATCTGAAGCCAAAGCCAGGAATGGATTTGAAAAGAGGAGAAATCTCAGGCTTTCCTTTAGGACCTGATCTCTGTTTATAGTCTGTTCCTGGTTTTGGCTTCAAATCTTTGGCAGATAATCTTTCTGTGTAAATGGACTTTAATGGTGTGTTTACACAGAGAGATTTATCTGACAGATTTTTGAAGCCAAAGCCAGAAACAGCCTATAAACAAAGATCCATCAGATAAATCTCTCTGTGTAAAGGCACAGTAATTAGCTGACAAACGAGGAATCTATTGTTTGCCAGCTAGTTGCATCTTTTGTACGGACAATAAAATTGACAGTCACATCTTTACAATGATATATACGGGAGTCTGTATATATGGCATGTGCCCGAAATGTGGGAATAATGCCCTACACAAGCATTTTAATAAAAGTGTTTTTGTTTTTTTTCAAATTTATGGAAGCCTGTGGGGGGGAGGAAGAACTCCCAAACTAGCACAGGCAAGAGCAAGCAGCATATCGGAATAACTGCGACTGATCCAAAATCCACTAAACAGAGACAATAAAAAAAACGTTAAACCATAATACATTGATAGGCCACTTCCACACAATTTTTTTTTTTGCCCATTTGATTGTCTTTTTTTTTGGGGGGGGGGGGGGGGGGGTCTGTCCATCATTGCAGGCGAAAATACCTGCCGCTATTTCAAAACAATGGCCATCAAATGGGCAACAAAAGACATTGTTTTCGCAGCAGGCAATTTTTTTTATTTTCAGGTTATTATTTGTCCCACTTTTCTCCCATAAAGCTTCATAGGTATGTGTAAATTTATGTTTCATTTGTTGCATTGTTTTATTATTTATAAAAAGAAGTTATTAAATTACATGATTTATTGATTTGTACTGCAGAAAAATACAGCCCACATAAATGCACAAAAATGACACTATTTTGGTACACCACAAAACATAAAAAAACTGAATTAAACTTTAGGACCATTTCACACATGCTGCTTTGGTATAGTTTTTTGTCTGCAGTTTTTGAACCCATTACCGGTTAGCAGTTTAACATAAATTGAGGTAAGATATAGGTTGTTTTTGCAATTTTTTTTTTATTGACTCTTAGCATTTGTTTAAAAAAAAAAGTTTAAAAACAGTATGTGTGAATCTCATCCTAACCTGTAAGGAACTAATATATTCCTTTTATTCCACATTGACCAGACAATAAACACTCAAACACCTCTAATTTGTCATATGATCTATTACATAACACAATATAACTATACTGGGGCTACATGGCAACACTTTGTCTCCTCACTGAATTCTTCGGCAGACTCCAATAAAATTTCTACTGAAAAATCTGTTCCATACTGCTGACCAGTGATGTTTCTAGAACATTTACAGATTTCTTTTAAAAACTATCCAAAAAAGGCAGCACATATCTGCAGTATATGAATATACTTTTATAATCTTCACAGAAGTAGATCTCAAAATAGGAACCTGGTTAATAAAAAAAAAATTAATAAAACACAGAGCACAAAATAGTGAAAAACAAAAATAAAATTAAAAATATTGCTACCTGAGAAGAATATTTGCCTCCGTGTATATTTAGATACATTTAATGATTTAATCTGTTAAATATTATAAACTATACACTTCCACAGGTGTGTATTTTTTATATTGCACTTTTGTATATAATATTTGGTATCGCAACATAAATCACTATTTACAGTTCTACCATTCATTCATAAAAAGATATAATATATATATATATATATATATATATATATATATATATATATATATATAGTGCACAATGCCGATTTACATGCTCCTTCATCTGGAAATTATATATCTATATACACCAAAGCTCTACAGTAGATCAGAGTCACAGGGTAAGGAGCTCTGCTGACTTCCAGGTCTACCATAACTTCTAGGATACTCTCCAGCTGTCACATCCATGGGGTTAGTGTAAGATCTGGGACTGGAGACCACAGAGTTGGCCTTATGCTTGTAGTTGTCATTCTCTATACTGTAGCCAATGCTGTTGGAAGAATAGTCACGGTTCTGGATGCTGTAGACATGGCTGATGGGTTTCTCCTGGTAGGGGCTTTGCTTTTTGCTGTAGTACATAGCAGATGTAGGTTTCCCCCTGTTCTTCATGTATTTCTTGCAAGGTGGCACAAAGCAAAGCATAAGCGAGAAGCCACCTATGATTTCCAGGCAGCTCCCCAGGTAGCCAAGGACCAGAGCATACCCCACATTAGTGCTCTGCTGGTTATCTGGAGCAGGCATGTTGTACATTATATTGTTATACCAAGCAATAGGTATGAGGCTGAGGATTCCGGAGACGAAGATCACCAAGCCACCAAATGCTGAGATTAGGAAGTTGGGTACATCTTCCCAGCAGCGTACCCCCCAGGAGGCCAAAGCGATGCCCAGTCCATTGACAACCAAGGAGGCGATCATTAGCCCCCGGGCAACCTGCACCACCTGCTGGCTGAAATAGTCACTGTTGGCCTGTCCACATGTCACACCCTGACTAATGCTTGAGGTCAGGCAGATATCCCAAATGCCCTGATTGAGGATTTTATCTGAAGGTTGTGAAGCTAAACCACTGAGTGTCCTCCAGGCTGGTGCCACAGTAGAGGTGAGGTTCAGCACCAGTCCACAGGGGGCCAGCACCATGCCAACAATCATGGCTGCAGGGGTCCTCATAGTGCAAGGGTCTCTCTCCAAACCAAGGACTATCCAGCAACAGAGTCTGTAGTGCAAGGTATAGGGAGTGCCCAGAAGTAACCTGCACCCCTCACCTGAGATGACCAGGGAGGATTAGAATCCACACGTCTCCTGCTGATCAGATCCAGGCACAAGGCAGCCTTGCTTCCAGCTTCTCCCTCAGGCTGCATGCAGATCAGGGCCCCCCATGTAATCCTCCAGCAGACACTCTGAACCTCTCTTTAGCCTCTTTTCACACTTTGTGATCTTTCTGCTTCAAGTGTAAAGTTCCCTTTAAATGCAGCGAAACTGGCTCGACAGAAACTGCATTGTGTTTAAAGCAGGAAGAAAGGAGGGGCTGCTGGGTACTAGAGTCCCGGATAGGTATTCTGAAGGGAGGGACTGTGACCTGGGACAATAAACTATCCTGCAGCCTACACATAGCAATACACCTGATGGGATTGCTCAATTACATTCTAATCAGTGACCCTCCCCCTGACTGACACCTGAAGTATATAGCAAATATGAGAGCAATCTGCTACCATTGTGTTAGGATAACATACAAAAAAGAGGATATACATTCTATAAATTCCCCTTTTTAATCCTGTCTAGCTTTTTCTTCAAGAGGCAGTTTGAAAAAATAAAAAATAAAACTAGCAGATGTAAATGTTCTTATACGAAGAAACGAAAATCTACTTTTTCCAACGCAATATCTCTTTCTTGGATTCAATCATATCTTTGTTCATAAAGGGGTACATCAGCGATTTTTATCTCCCCCCCCCCCCCTGCCCCCTTTAAGATCAACTGATGTCATAAAGTTAGTAGTAGAGGGTTTCCATAGGGATTTGCTTCTGGATAGTTCCTGACATGGACAGAGGAGGCAGCAGAGAGCACTGTGTCAGACTGGACAGAATACACCACTTCACAGTTGCAGCAGATGACTGGCTGTTTTTATTAATGGTGCAAATTGTATTCAGATACATTGTGGACTAAGTTGTACATTCTGAGGACAAATGAAAAATTATTATTGACAGACTCATATACAAAGGCTGTATTAGTGGCACAGTTTTTATCCAGGGGCACATATGGGGTATTTATTTTTTATTCAGGGGGGACATTTGGGGCATACTTATTCAGGGATAAATCAAAGCACAGTGGCTGTGGTCCAATATCACTGAGGTTTGCTCCTGTACACTGCTGATACTGACATATAAACACCACTTGGCACTTTACTCTTACGAAAGCTTTCCATTTACTTTTGCAATTCAGTCCCACAATCAACAATGTCAGGAAATTGAAGCTGATTCTCCCTGGTTCATTATAAGGCTGGGTTCACACTACGTATATTTCAGGCAGTATTTGGTCCTCATAGCAACCAAAACCAGGAGTGGATTGAAAACACAGAAAGGATCTGTTCACACAATGTTGAAATTGAGTGGATGGCCGCCATTTACTGGCAAATATTTGCTGTTATTTTAAAACAACTGCTGTTGTATTGAAATAATGGCCGTTATTTACCATTATATGGTGGTCATCCACTCAATTTCAACATTGTGTGGACAGAGCCTTTCTGTATTTTCAATCCACTCCTGGTTTTGGTTGCTATGAGGACCTGACACGAGGACCAAATACTGCCTGAAATATACTGTGTGTGAACCCAGCCTAAAAAAGACCATTAGCCTAAGGCCTTATTTACATGTCGATCATGGACAATTTTAGGGCCCACTAAATTCTGTCTATTCAGAAAAAATATGACATGTCCCAGCGCGAAGTGGGATCATGGTATTCCCAATTACTATGGGATCAGTTTTTTTTTGGGATTCCACAGATATGGGTAAGAGCCAATACTGGAAGTCTGCAGTCCTCCACAGTAGGTAAGTAAAGCATTTTTGTTTTTTTTTGGCATAAATTAAAGTGACTACAGGGGTGTAGGGAGGTCGGGCACACCGGAGAGGATGGGGAGACAAGGGGTGAGGTGTACTGTGCTGGCTAACTGACAGGGCCTAATTTGGGGCTACAGTCCACTTGGGGAGCTTTGTGGGGTGTATACATGTGTAGAATATACTGGGGGGGATGGGATGCTTACATGTGGTGAAATACCCCAAAGAATTTAAATGTCAATTCTTTGGGTTGAAAGCGGATCTGTGGCAGAATATTATGCACGTAAATTCCACCATGTAAACAAAAGAGCACAATGGGACATTGCTCTGTACATATTTTACGGGCGTAATTTTGAGTGGAATATATGTAAGCGCAGATTCCGCATGAAATTCCTCACCTATTCCTCAGTGTGAACTAACCCTTAATCTATGGAACCCAACTCTTTTACTGACACAGAGCAGGGCCGTGGTCCTCTCCAGGCTCAATCTCGGTATGCGATTAAAACTTTTGACATGTCTCTATGATATACTAAAACAGTAAAATGCAACAGCAACCTGCAAGTGCCCGGACTTACCGCACATACTTCCTCCAACGTACACACAATAAAAACCTGTTCTAAATAAAGAAATGAGGTTCTTGGCAAACATTTGATTAAACAGAATGTGCCATTGTGGTGCCCCACCACGGGTGTTACTAAATGGTTATTGTTTCTGTGACTTGTGCACCAATGAGAGCTCTTTATCTTCTCTACCTATCTCCTTTCTTCTCTTGCACTCTCTTCTCATCCACTTACAGCACATATTACATATGCTGTAGGAAGTTGTCACATGGGGAGAGGAAGTGTAGCCAGACTTAGTGAGTCTTACTCTGGTTTCTGTAGAGGAAGGGCGAGAGCCAGAACGGTCCCTACAGCAGTGAAGTTGGGCCTTGGCTTATGCCAGGTCCCCTGCTAGAGGACAAGTCCAGTGTAGTCTGAGGTGCGGTACAGAACAAACGCACATGGGAACAAACACTCTTTTCTTGAAAGTAGCACTTATACACACTATGCAGTGCTAAACGCTCAAAGAGAGGACAAAGTCAGGGATCCTCTCAGCCCACGCCGTGAACAAGTCTAAAGGCGCAGGACAAAATCCTAAAAAAAGAGGAACTGATCCAGATAGAGCAAAGTTGCTAGAAGCCTACGTACTTTCACAGTGCGGGTGTAATCAGATAACTCTGACCACTCTGCTCATCCAAGGTTACAAGGTCTGGAGCTTGTGTCACCCTCATATAATAGGTTGCCCGACACAGGGGGGGCAATAGGTAGTGCAAAGACCAAAGAGTCAAAATATGAGCACAATTATTCTACTTCTAAAGTTCCAGCAGAGCACAGTACTACATTGGGTTGGGGCTCTCTCGACATCCTCCTCTCTACGGGTATGTTCACACTGAGTAAAATAGGCGCAATTCCCCAGCAGAATCCCGCCTTTCTTAGTGTTCTATAGCCCGTCTATGGGAGAGCACGTGCTCTTCTGCAGCCGCTGCTCTTCGCTCAAAAAAGTGACATGTCACTTCTTTGAGCGAGGAGGAGTGCGTGCCCTCTCACTCACAGTGGGACACTAAGCAAGGTGGGATTCCGCGCTGGAGAGATCTGCTATGGAATTCCCCTGTATTCGCTCAGTGTGAACATACCCTATTTCTCTGAACCTCTTCTACCTCTCAGCACACAAATCAGCCAGCACAGCTGCACTATATAAGCTCTCAGTACAGATCCTGTCACTAAAGTCTAAAGTGTATTATCAAGACAGAAGTCCACTGTACATTACTGTATCAAGTATTTTTAAAGTAAAGGAGGGCTGGAGCGTGGCCGCAGGCCTACGTGCAGGCCCGCATGACTGGGGTTTTGAGGTGGGACCTGCACGTGGGTCTGGGTGGGCTAACAACGGAGGGCATATTAAGGGGCGGGGGATGGGCGGGAAAGCATTCGGCGGGAGACCGTTGTACAGTCCCTCCCTATTTTTTTTTTTCAGAAGGTTTGGGTTGGTTGAGGCCGCAGCGGCTGGGGTGTGGAGGGGGGGGGTGCTTTGGTTGATTGGGAGTGTAGGATGTCATTGCAGCCATGGCGGGGGAGTTCCTTGTAGTTGGAGGTCAAATTGGTGGGGGGATGGGGGGATCATCGTGGGGTATGACCCTCCTCCTCAATAATGATTAAAGCATTTTGGAGGTCTGGCGCATTAAGGGGCTCTCTTAGGTGTAGCACCAGAGAGCAGGAGTTGGTATCGGTAGCCATACGTGGCCTGGTGCCTCTGAGTCGGGCTGGGCGGCTGGAGGCAAGTAACAGCAGGGATTAATAATAATTAGAAGTGGGCGTCAGACTTATTGGTAACTACAAGGACCTCCTCCAGGGCTATGGTAACCTGTGCTAGTTTTATAATAAAGTTATCTGGGTTAGTTGCAATAAACTTACGTAAATTGTTTGTATATTTTGAAATAAATAAACATTGGCTGCTGTGGCCATATTTAGCCAAAACAAGTCCCGGTGTTTTTTTGGAAAAAGGGGGGGGGGGGGGGGGGGAGGGGGGGTGGAAGGGGTGAGTTGGCATTGTGGGGTGTGGTTCTCTGGGACCAGACTCTACAATACCAAAGTCAAGACTTTGGTTATTCTCTAAGCACCTACAAAGCCATTGCATCTTCCTTAGGTCCTCTCCCCTATATGTGGGTGGCGGTACCCATAATTGGGTTGGTCACAACTCCACTCCGGACCACTGTGATAAGCGCCCAAGGGACCCCCAAACAGCCCAGCAGGTTACTGACCACAGGGGAAAGGGTATAGCCAGTCTCGCTAAAATAAAAGCAGAAGTGCCAGCATACCTGTGTGCCCAACCACTGCCCATGCACTGGCATCACAACATAACACCTGGCTGAGCTATTCCCGACCAACCACTACTGCAGTGGAGTCACACTTCACCATCTAACAAGTGACCGGTCATATACCCCACCAGTAGTGCACCACACCAAGGTGTCCTCAGAGGTTGGGCTCACATTAAGCTTACAAACTGGGCATGAAGGATTTTTGGCTTGGTGAGATGGCACATTCTGTTTGATCAAATAGTTTAAGAACCTCATTTTTACATCTTTAGAACAGGTTTTATCGTGTACGCACAAGGGAGTTTGGCGGTCCTGGCATGTCCTGGCACCTGCAGGTTCCTGTTTTTGTCTGTATTTTAGCCAGGGCAGCGTGCAAATATCATGGCAGCGTGCTGGCCAATATCTGCATTTCGTGTTACATGTCTCTATGACATGTCAATTTTTTTCTGAATGACAGTGACACTTTAAATCAAGGGACTTAAAAATCAATGGATGTGTAAATTACACGTCCAGTGATTTTTTTAAGCACCACAATCAAATTCTACTAGCTAGCTCCATGATCAGTGAAAAAGCGCCCGTGACTTCAGCCGTTTTGCATACGGTGTCTGCTTTAATTGTGAAAATTGTGTTTGTAGCGCTGGATAACCCCTTTAATCTTGTGTTAACAAGATGGATAGCAGCTCAGTGAGAGATCAGATGACATGCTGCCAATACAACTGCATGGAGAGGGGAGGAGGGATAAGGAATGAGTTCAGAGAGACAGAGACTACAGTATTAGATCTCACCTCGGGGCTTGATCCAGAGCATTGACTGTTCACTACTGATATTCATGCTGCTGCAGCTTCATAGGGTGTGTATAGAGACACAGAAGAGCAGGGCCCTTTGCTTTGTGTGCACGACCGGTGTATGGGAGCCATTGTAGAGGTTAGCCTCCACCGACTAGCTTAGGGACAACTAAAAATTATATATAACACCTGCAAGGCAAAAATCTGGTGAAAAATTGCATATACACATTATATAATGGCCATAAATACCACAAATCTTAATGTACACACATAGCTTATCCTGAAAAGTTACCTGAAACAATAGGTACACCTTTATAAAAGTTATATGTACCCCAAACTAGTGGCACTAAAAAGTACATGCACAAAAAAAAAAACATCACATGGCTATGCCAACCGAAAAATATGAAAAAGTTACAACTGTTGGAATGCAACAACGAAAACAAAAAACCCAATAAATATTGCTTAGTCATTAAAGGCTCAAAAACATCCAGGAGGAAGGGTTAGATTTATATTCTTGTGCAATTTAAAAAATGCAAACACTAAACACAAGAAGTGACACGACCAGCACACTGAGTATACTCTCTTTTCTGTTCTCTATATCTGGCAGTAAAGGTTACATAGTTACATAGTCATAGTAAAGGTAGTAAAGGCAGTAAAGGTACATTGCAAAACCAGTTGTTTGAGATTCTTAGACAAGTGTATGAGTTCTTGAGGAAATAAGTTTGGCTGCGCCTTGACAGGCTATTTTTTATTTGTACAAGGCAATGCATTAAAACAGAAGCCTAGATGACTAAATAACAGAAGCATTAAGCGGCAAGGCGGATCCATCTCTTTCCCCATTTCCCCTTCTTCCTGGTTTGAAAATTGAAAATAGTCTTTTTTTGTGTTTTAAATCTATCAGTACAAGTACAGTGGTATCAAGTTTATATAGTCCCTTTTTTTAAGTTTTAAGTTTGTAGTATGGTACAATAGAAAAATAGTGTCACTTGTGTGGAAGTTTTCTTGCAGATATATATGGCTTTTTTTTTTTTTTTTTTAAAGTTCTATAGGAGGTGGATTAAAGGGGTTATCCAGCGTTACAAAAACATGGCAACTTTCTTCCAGAGACAGCACCGCTCTTGTCTCCAGCTTGGACGGGGTTTTGCTGCTCAGTTGCATTTAAGTGAATGGAGCTTAATTGCAAACGGCACCTAAACTGGAGGTAAGAGAGGGGCTGTCTCTAAAAGTAAGTTGCCATGTTTTTGTAGCACTGGATAACCCCTTTGAAGGGGGCTATCAGGCTTATGAAAATGCTTCCTTCCGGAAATAGCACCACTCCTGTCCTTAGTTTGGGTGCAGGTTTTGCAGCTCAGTTCCCCTTAAGTGAATGGAGCTGAATTTGTAGTTGTAATACCAAACACAACCTGAGGACAGGGGTGGTGCTGTTTTAGCAAGAAAGTAGCTGTGTTTTTTCTAATTTTGAATAACTCCTCTACATCAAAATAACATCATTCTCATTTTTTTAATGTTATATCATTCACCGTGCATGAAAAATAATGGTATAGATAGGTTTGTTGCAAACTTGGTGATATTAAATGTTTATTTTTTTAATTGTTTTATGGCTTAATTTTAAGCTGTATTCTTTCCAGTCTGGAAAGCAGGAGAGGTTTTCTTTGAAGATTTGCTACTGCTCTGGACAGTTCCTGAGATGGACAGAGGTGGTACCAGACTGTGTCAGACTGGAGAGAATACACCACTTCATGCAGGACATACAGCAGATGATAAGTACTGACAGACTGGAGATTTTTTGTTAAATAAAAGTAAATTACAAATCTCTCGCACTTTCTGGCACCAGCTGATTGGAATTTTTATTTTGTCAACTACCCCTTTAACCCCTTCACATCAGCAATCTGTATATATACGTTCTTACTGCACATACTCCATGCTGTAGGAATGTATATATATACGCTCTTGGCGTGTGACTGGTTTGATGTGTGCGGGACTGTTGCAGTGAGAGCGGACCTGCACACATCAGTGTCCTGGAAGCTAAGGATAATGAGAGGCAGCTGTGATCCCGAAGCTGCTACTCATTAACCCCTTAAACACCACAATCTATAGCGATCGCGGCATTTAAGGTACTCAGTGACAGGACAAGCTCCTGTCACTGAGTGATTGGTACCCGATCACTTGTACCGACAAGCAGGGGTAATCCACTTACCTCCGTCCTGTCGGATGGGCAATCTATAACCGATAACACTGATCTGTACATGCAATCTAATGATTGCATGTTATACTGTAAAATAAGAGTAAAAAAAGTAATAAAAAAGTTTTTAAAAGTATAAAAAAAAAATATATATGGCATTTTTGAGAAATCAAAACATTCCCATTAAAGTGGAAAAAAAATGCCACAACCTCAGCATGCTGTGTTTGAAAAAACTGCCACAGAGCCACAAAAACACCAGAGAGGTGAGAACCCCCCCCCCCCCCCCAAAAAAAAAAAAAAAAACACCATGGGGGAGATTTAGCAAATATGGTGTAAAGTGAAACTGGCTCAGTTGCCCCTAGCAACCAATCAGATTCCACCTTTCATTTTCCAAAGAGTCTGTGTGGAGTGAAAACTAGAATCTGATTGGTTGCTAGGGGCAACTAAGCCAGTTTAACTTTACACCATGTTTGATAAATCTCCCATATCATAACTATATCATATCATAATCTCCCATATCATAGCCTTCCATTGACTTCAATCTAACATCTGATTTTAAGGCAGTGTGAAGCCAGCCTTAGGCTATGTTCACACAACGTATTTTTTTTAATTAATCAATTAAATTAATTTAAAAAATACTTTAAGGGTACAAACCCACACACCGTATACGCAGCAGATACGCAACAAATACGCAACAAATATGCAGCAGATTTGATGGTGAAGATGTGATGCTGTGTTCAGTTATTTAGATCTAATCTGCTGCGTATTTGCTGCGTATCACAGCAGTAAATACGCTGCATATACGTTGTGTGGGTTTATACCCTCAATGGCAAAATTAATGGGATCCCGGACGGAGTGTATACACATAGTATACGCTCCGGCCATTATCCCTAGCGCTCGCACCGAAAACTGACGTGTCAGTTTTGTGCAGCTGCTATTCATTAAATAGCGGGTGCACAAGCCTGACAGGTCATACAATGGAGAGTGCAGCTCCGGGATAATGCAGTACTGGCTAGGATAAACTTCCCTGACACCAGCCGTTCTGTGGCACGGCCGGGTCACAGAACGGTCGCTGTCTTACATAGTGTGAACCCAGCCTTATACTGTAACCTACAATGTAGAGTAAAGATAAACAGTTACAGACACATCTCCCATGAAGGAAAAACTTGTATATCAACTAAAGTCATCCCGTAATAAATGAACTGGATGTGCCAAAGTCAATGAGACTTTGCTCTTTTGTCCAAGATTTTGTCAAAGGTCATAAATTGTTGTGTGTATTTATTTTGCCGCACCTTGACATTTACTGGAGGGTGCCATTATTTTACCCCTGCATGTCTTACATTTTTCATTATGAACCAGTTGAATATTCTGACAGATATGTGGTATTTACTTAATTATGGATACAGACCTGTAAAACACGTTCCACATTTGTAATCGTCATAAGAACCACATAAAGAATCCACTGTTGCTAATTTTTTTTTTTAAAGAAATCACCAGGGGTTGTGATCAAACAGTTTTGCAATATAATCTTTTTTTTTCTTTTGCAATATACTATTTCAGCTGCGATATCAAGTGTCCGACTGATCAATCACCCAGTCAGCCAAACAGTGACTGGGGCGAGACACTGCTGCAGTCACTGACTGACGACTGATAAGTATACATTGTTTATTAATTTCCTGCACTCCCTGCCTCTCTTATAATTTACATAACTTGTCTTTTGAAGGAGAGGTCCGGCAAAATTTTTTATTAAAGTATTGTGATACCCCCAAAAGTTATACAAATCACCAATATGCACTTATTATGGGAAATGCTTATAAAGTGCGTTTTTCGCTGCACTTACTACTGCATCAAGGCTTCACTTCCTGGATAAAATGGTGATGTCACGACCCGGCTCCCAGTGCTGAGTGGGCTGTGGCTGCTGGAGAGGATGATGGCAGAGGGATGCTCAGTGTCCCTCCAGTGCCCTGTGTCCCTCAGTGTCCCCCTGCCATCATCCTCTACAGCAGCCACAGCCCGCACAGCTCTGGGAGTCAGTTCGTGACATCACCATGTTATCCAAGAAGTGAAGCCTTGATGCTGTAGTAAAGGGTAAAAAGCACTTTATGCAGAGTAAAAGAGTAAAAAACACTTTATGTGCATTTCCCGCAATAAATGTATATTGGGGATTTGTATAACTTTTGGGAGGCAATACAATTAAATAAAAATTTTCGCCGGACTTCTTTAAATCAGCATTATACATATGGACACATGATGTAAAGTGAAACCTTTCATTCCACACAGACTCTTTGGAAAATGAAAGGTGGAATCTGATTGGTTGCTAGGGGCAAATGAGACAGTTTCACTTTACACCATGTTTCATAAATCCCCCCTATGTGTCTCCCTTCACTGGTCATGTATACAGCTGCTGCGGGTCCACATTTAGTAGTAGAGAATCCTGAGGGGGCTCGCATTGTATGGTCAGCTCTCCTGTCACACAGCACCAAAACCTCTGTAACCACACAGTGACATTATACTGACTGAATTGTTACATAACAAAGAGCATTGTCTCCTGGTAAGCTGCATAGCTGATAGTTTAATTAGCAAAAGTTAAAGAGGTTGTCCAAGAAAAATGTACTTTTCCCCTATACACAGGATAGGAAAAAAGTAAGAGATCTCGGGGGGGGCGGGGGAGGGGGTCGGGGGGCAACCTCTGTAGCCCCCACCATTCCCTGTATCTTGCCCCCGGCTTCTCTGTTTTGAATAGAGCTGCGGGCACATGCCCCGCGGCTCTATTCATTCTTATTGAGCTGCCTGAAAAATGATTACTTGGCTCTACCCGGCGGAGGAATGAATAGAGCCGCGGGTCACATGACAAAACCGCTGCTCTATTCATAACAGAGTAGCCAGGGGCCAGATATGGAGATCGGCGGGGGGTACAGAGGTTGCCTCTTAATTTTGCCATATCCTGTGGATATGGGAAAAGCTATTTTTTCTTGGACAACCTCCCAAAAATGATAATAAGCCTAAGTTAATTTCTCTCGGTTGATAAATAACCTGTATCATGGACAGGTGTCCATACAAAAAATTGTCATGAAGGTATCATGGAGCACAGTTGGGGTGTATGTAAAACATTGATTGAGACATATAGGGGGAGATTTATCAAATTGGTGTAAAGTAGAATTGGCTCAGTTGCCCCTAGCAACCAATCAGTAAACCCTAGCAACCAATAAATCCCCCCCATAAAACTTAAAAAATAAATAAATAAATAAATAAAGCAAGTATATTGCAAAACTGCTTGTGATCACAATCCCTGTTGATTTCTTAAAAAAAAAATGTGTATAGCATCCCAGCATCCCCACTTAACTTCCCAGGGCCCAAACAGTAAGCAGCCATCTGTAAACATGTTGCATACTGTAGAGGAGTATTGCACCTGTCAAAATAATGGTGTTGTGCTCCTCAGCACAAAGCTCTTACTCCTCCATGCTACTGGTTCTCTTCAGCTGTATTCTAGTGATGGTCCTCTAGTGATGGTCACGTGATTATTAGAGGCTGCAGTACTAGGAATATGCCATACAGACAGGAGTAGGAGGGGGCAAGTGTTGGGCTGCAGTGTCAGACTGGGCCATTGGAGGACCGGAGGATGCTCCAGTGGGCCCCAACGTCCGTGTACTGGCCTCTGCTGAATCAAGGTGCTGTTGTGCAATCAGAGATACTGCCAGACAGTGTGCGACCAGTTAGATCGCACAAAGCACCATCCGCAGGGGTGGAACTGCCGCATCAGAGGGCCCGGCAGCCCGTTACTGTAATGACACCATTTGAACCCCACTTGTTGTTGAAAGGGGGGGGGGATATTCTGGTTGAATAGTGGGCCCAATGTATTACAGTCTGACACCGGGGCTGTGTTCCCACTTAGCATTATTGTTAAAAACACAATATGGGAACACAGCCTATCAGCAAATTGCAGACACTCCTACCTTCTGCGATATTCGCAGTGGCAACTGTATGTGCTTGTGAATTGCAGGTGGGACCTTTACTTGAAAGTAAACTTATTTTGCATTTGTTATGGACACTTATGTGTATTTTTGGAATACTACTGTTGCACTTTATTACTATATATATATATATATATATATATATATATATATATATATATATATATATTAGATAGATAGAGATAGGTCTAGGTGTCTAGGTATATAGCAAGTGTAATATTGTTGTTAGTGTAAATTGAGTTATGCCACTAAATCAAGGCCCCAAAAACATAGGCTTACCCTTATGAGAACTGTAGCCTCATAGAGTCTGTATGGTGGCACACACAACTGTAATTGTTCCAGATTTTAGAGCTGCAGCACTCATTGTGCTGGTAAAATTCTCCTTGCTGAATTGTTGGTTACCTTCACAACCAATGTTAAAAAAAAAAAAAAAGTCTAAAAGACTTTCAGGTGTTTTAAATTCCTGATAGGGAGGATACAATATAAGAAAATATATTTATTCTTGGGTAAAAAAAAATGAATGCACATATAAAGCAACATTAAAAATGATAAAAAAAAACATGTGACCATCTTCTAAATCATGTCTGTGTTCCACTAATGAAATGGACTCAAAAGGGGTAAGGTAAAATACTAACAATTCATTCCATACATGTCATTACATTTTCAGTCTCGTTACCCCAGTTCTGAGCTACTGGTTTATGCTGAAGACACAGAAACTGTGTGTGAGCTACTCAGTCTGTCTCCACTCTGTACCCCATCCCTCCCTCTCCTTGCCAAGACGGCTCTTGTGTGTGACTGATTGATCTTCCTGGCATTACATAGTACAGAAACAGCTGGACAAGGACATAGTTTACATGAGCCATCTCAGAAGGGAGGGGGGAGAGCAGCTCACACAGTTTTCCATGTCTTCTGCAGAAAGCTGCAGGCTCAGAATTGAGGGAAGGAGACAGGAAATGTAATAACTATAAGGCCCCGTTCCCACTAAGCAAAGGTAGCGGAATTCCGCGACGGAATTGTCCACCGCGGAATGCCGTTAGCCTCCCGCTCATAATGGGAGTCTTTGGGAGGCGCGCGCTCCTGCTCTGTACGCGCTGGAGAATGAACATGTTCATTATTCAGCGCGTAAAGAGCAGGAGCGCGCACCTCCCATAGACTCCCATTATGAGCGGGAGGCTAACTGCATTCCGCGGCGGACAATTCTGCTACCTTTGCTCAGTAGGAACGGGGCCTAAGTATGGAAGGTATTGTTACTCTCCAGGAGGGGGGATGATTCAACATCTATTTTACTTGAGCAGAATACCCCTTTAACAGATAAATAGATAGATAGAACAAAATTACATGTTTGAAAGGTAACATATATCACTATATGCATTTCAGGCTCTTCTTGATCCCATTCTCTGTAGCTGATTTGTGTATCAACCAGCAAACTGTGTAACAAACCAGTTATTAAGGAAAGGGTAAAGAAGACAGTGAAACATGTTTAGCGGTGTTTAAAACCCATTTGACTTTATCTACAACTTCCTCTCCTCCACTATCCACAAGGGCATGTGCACCACCCAGCGGCATTAATCCGTTCTGGTCCAGTCATTCAGTGCACCCTGGAGATCATACGGCATACAGCAAACATCAACATGAGGGAGCAGCGTCTCCTGCTGTATGCCACAATAACATACATAGGAGCCGACATCACCATCCCATCTTGGAAAGGGTCAGCCCTGGTTTCCACCTAACACAAACAAGTCTATTAACGATTGTTACTCCTTACAAGAACCACAGCAACCAATCACAGCTCATCTTTGTAATTTGTTGCTATGGGTAGTGTATATTTTACAACGTTTGACTTGCATACTACCTGGCAAGAATACAATACAAAACAATTAAAGGAGAATTCCGGGCACGGACATTTTTTTTCGAACCGGGGAGGGGGTGGCTCCCTGGCTCCAGCACTGGTGTCCGTTGTTCCGGTCCCCGGAAACCTTTAGGTCTGAGTGGGGACCTGGGATGTGACGTCTTAGGCCCGCTCAGCCAGGCAGCGGCAGAGGTGGGACACTGCTACAGCCGCTGATTGGCTGAGGGGGCCTGACTAGGGATGGTCCGAACCTGCCGTGGTTCGGGTTCGTACGAACCTGAACTCTCGGCAATGATTCCTGCTGTCTTCCACCTCCATGGAGAGAGTAGATACAGCCGGAGGACCGCCTGGAAAACGGTGATACAGCCATAGCCATAGGCTGCATACCAGTTTTCCAGGCGGTCCTCCGGCTGTATCCACCCTCTCCACGGAGGTGGAAGACAACGGGAATCATTGCCGAGAGTTCAGATTCGTACGAAACCGAACCTCGGCAGGTTCGGACTATCCCTAGGCCTGACACATCACATCCCAAGTGCCCTTGTGGTGTGTACTCTACTGCGGCCAGTCCCTTGCTAGGTGGTGATGTGTGACGCCACTTCTATGGTGGATGGTCGGTGGAATATAGCTCAGCCGATTAGGAGGTGGTTGAGACGCCAGTGCTAACTCAGCACACAGGTGTGATGGCATACCTACTTGTTGTGTGTGGCTGGCTATACCCTTCCCCAATGGTCGGTGACCTGCCAGGTCCCTTTGACGCTTATCACGGTGATTCGGAGTGGGGAGATAACCCCCCCCCCCCCCCCCCCCCCCCCCGGCTCTCGGCACTGCCACCCACAGAAAAGTTAAATGACCCAAGGACGGTGTATCTTGTGTGTAGGTGCTGGTGCAAAGATCACTGAGTCCTAGTAGAATAAGTAAACTTTCCTTTACTAAAAAGTCTCTGGCAATACAGGATAAATAGTGACTGTGGAGGTACAGACTTGCGTTCACTGAATCTGTGCTGAGATATACTGAGGTAGAGAGTAGATTAGCAGTGTTCACTTGGTTACATGCTGAAAAGAGTAGAGCGTTCAGAGAAGTGGAGAGGAGTTTGTCTTGAGAGTCCCAACCCAATGTAGCACTGTGCCCTGCTGGAACTTTAGAAGAAGAAGAATACTTGAAAGAAGAATAATACTTGTTTCCGTGTTTAGAAGAAAAGAGTCTCATTGGTGCACAGAATCACAAGATACAATACAGTAACCCTTACATGACTACAGCTGTGCAACCACTTTCATCACCACTTTACTTTTGAAGTACCAGGTTTTTGCGAGGGGTGTTCTAAACAGAAACACCTGTGGTGGGACACCACACCCTCTCTAGACCAGGAAGAGGTAAGTGCCGGGGAGGTAAGTGCATGTGTTTTTTTTTTTAACCCAGCTCCTCCCCAGCAGTATGGAAAAAATGTTGGTGTCCAGAATTCTTCTTTAAGTCAGGGTTTTACATAGTGTGTCACAAGGGCCCTGCCATCATACCAAGCTGACTGTCATTGTGTGTGTATATATCCATTTCATTAGGACTGCATAGTAAGTATGTGACAGAGATAGCACTAAGTACATCCAAGCGTGCATTGCATCCATGTTAACCCCTGCTACTGCCTCTACTCAGCTGAGTACAGACTCAGTACCCTCCAAGTGTACAGGTGTGGCACAATGTGCATAGAGGTGGAGGCCACTTCTCTGGACTACATTTTTTGAAAAGTTGGATGCAGCCCAAGGGAGTCCTGGGCCATAGGCTGTATCCATGTTTTCCAGGCAGCCTTGGGGCAGCATCCAGTGGTAATTAGAGATGAGCGAACCTCAAGCATGCTCGAGTTCATCCAAACCCAAACTTTCGGCATTTGATTAGCGGTGGCTACTGAACTTGGATAAAGCCCTAAGGCTATGTGGAAAACATGGATATAGTCATTGGCTGTATCCATGTTTTCCTGACAACCTTAGAGCTTTATCCAAGTTCAGCAGCCCCAGCTAATCAAATGCCGAACATTCGGGTTCGGATGGACTCGAACCTGAACCCGGTTCGCTCATCTCTAGTGGTAATCAAATGGTGACTAATGGCACTCATCTCTACTTATTATATGAGTATTACATTGGATGGCATTTTCAGTTTCTCTGTTGGAACAACATGCCATTTATAGTAATACACACCCTACATTTATTACTTGCAGATAAGGCTGTATCGATATCTATATAATTCTGGTAATCTGCTGCATTTGGATTGGTCCAATGGAAGAATCAAGCAAGCCAGGCTATAATGTCTGACCAGGCCCAGTATCTCACATTTCACAGTTCTCATTTTCCGATTGTTCTATAATCAAGAACCACCTTTCTTTGAAGTCAACCAGTCTTACACATTCACACAGTTTGTTTTTATCAAAAGCTGGTGTCTGCACCCTGTAGCATTTGCACATTGATTCTCTCTAGAGAAGAGCCACCATTTTACTCTGTCTTTCTCTTGATCAGGCTTTCTCACTTTCTTTGAAGGAGACCCAGCTTACAGGCCCAGACAATTCCACATGTAGTGCATGGCTAGACTGAATGTCTGCCTTCCTCAGGCTCCATCTTCAACG
Source organism: Dendropsophus ebraccatus (assembly GCF_027789765.1). Taxonomy (NCBI): domain Eukaryota; kingdom Metazoa; phylum Chordata; class Amphibia; order Anura; family Hylidae; genus Dendropsophus; species Dendropsophus ebraccatus. The sequence goes on along the minus strand of NC_091460.1, from coordinate 100,999,435 downwards.
CCCAATTAGCAATCTCTCTTGCTGCTAGCCAAACCCAAAACCTCCAGTGGTCCCTGACATTCTCTTGACAACGCTCAGGTACAGAAGTGCAATGAGTGTTGCAGCTCGGTCTTTCTAGAACTAACACACTTCTGTTGACTCAAAGCATCCATGCCCCTTACTAGCCCTCAAAATGAGTTGTTTTAGAGGATTCCACCCCCTCTAGTGGCCACTGTGGTACACAGCTACAATGGCACAGTTCTCCTCTGACGTACATTGAGCTCCCAGACGACTAGCTTTAAGCCCACGAAGAAGCCTACAATGGCAGCCTGTAATAGTGTCCTAGATTTACTATTGTAAATACAATATAATTTTAGTGCAATGTCTGCTGCACATTGTAAAATTCTCATTGGTATCTGTATCTTCTTTTATGTGAAAAAAAAAATTCTCATCAGTGAACATTGTTAGCAAGGCGGGGCTTCTTGGCTGTATAATTCACACCTTATTGTGACAGGTTTGGAAAAGGGATAGGGCACAATACATCAACATAGATTTCATAAGTTATACAAAAACTTATAAGATTTACTGAAATCACACACATATAAATGTATTACATCTTTTGAACAAAGACTACCAGTTAAAGGATAGAAAAGATAAACCTCCCTGGTGGCAAGGTAAAAATGGAAATAGTGGAGTACTGGATTATCCTTGTCAAACCAAGAATTGGCGAAGTAAGAGATTTTAACAGTTATTTGCACTATACATACAGTGATTTTTACAAGGGTTGTCTTCTATCCATGAATTCACAGACAGAATGTTAACTATATTTACAAACTATACATGCAGTGGGGCGCCGAATAAAAAGGTTGGATCTGGTTGTTTGTTTCTTTATGTCTTATTATGTCTCATGGTGCTTCGGAGATCCGCAAAATACTGCCATTGTACGAGTAGTAGACCAGCACTCGGAGCTCTCAGCATCAGCATTCATTATGATGCTGGGAGCTCAGAAACTGTTTAAATCTTTGTGCTACTGTACTGACACAGTGTTAGGATATACTTGTCTCCACCTTAAAGGGGTTATCCAGTGCTACAAAAACATGGCCACTTTCTTCCAGAGACCGCTCACTCTTGTCTCCAGCTTGGGTGGGGTTTTGCTGCTCAGTTTCATTGAAGTGAATGGAGCTTAATTGCAAACCGCACCTGAACTGGAGACAAGAAAGTGGCCATGTTTTTGTAGAGCTGGATCACCCATTTAAGGCCCTTACACGTCCATAGTGCTCTGAAATTTAATTCTGCAATTGGAGTCTGCACTAGGACTGTCTTTTTTTTTTTTGCAGCACAGATCTCCGCCCTGTACACACATATGTGAACAGGGCCACTGAAGTGCATTGGTCCTATGTTCTCTCCGCAATAAAGCCTGAGGCTTGGTACACAGAGTGTGAAATGAGTACAAAATAACAGAAGTAAAGTAGGTATAAAATGTAGCAGTTTTTTTTTTTTAAATCTAATAATTAGAGAAGAGCAAAGCATGCTTCATTTAGCTTTGTACGAAGCTTAACGATCGGCTTTTGAATCCCACAGTCTGGCCGCTCTGTATTTGAAACCCTCCCAAAAGGGAATGAGTGTCTTCTGTTGTAAATATTCATGTATCGTCGTCGTCGTCACTAACTCCCATGTCATTGTCTGTACTTCGGAGATCCTCTTTACTCTTTACATACTCCTGTTTTATGTTTTCCAATTCAACAAGTTCTGCTTTCAGTTTTTCCATATGGGCTGCTCGACGATTCCTCACAAGCTTTATTGGGAAAGGATTCATTTCATTGAATGCAATATTCATTAATTTCCTTTAAAAAAAAAATGTAAAGAATTCACAACTTTAACTTAAGGAGGCAAAGTAAGGATGATTTTGGACACCTATTTATCTATTATCGCTAACATCTTCCTTTCCATGGCAGCTGCCATGTATAAATCTTTGCAGTCTGCCCATTTGTGGAGATGCAACAAGGAAAATAATTACCTACTTTTTTTTGTACCAGTTTTCTTTTGCCCTGGAGTAACGATAATTGATTAACTTTACATACTCCCTCCAATGACTGACTATAACAATTTGAGGGTATCCTCTACTCCCAGCTTTGACTTCAAAACTGGAGTTGTCACAGTTAATATGCTTTGATTGAACAGGCTGTCTGCAAGGAACAGTTTTCTTTCTAAAAGAGCTTGTACCCCTTTTCAGTGTCCTCATGTTTTCAGTGTCCTCATGGAGAGCGGAATGCTGATACCCAAACAATACCAGAAGTGTAGTTGAGAGAAACTTTATAGAGAGATTACACATTTCAAAGGCTTGACCACCTTCTTCCTCAGATTCCCCTGAGGAAGATGGTCAAGCCTTCGAAATGTGTAATCCCTAAATAAAGTTTCTCTCAAACTACACTTATGGTGTCATTTGGATACTAGCATCTCACTCTCCATCAGGACCCGGAAGCTGCGTTTGAAGGCTTTTAGAAACCAACCCCTAAACAGCTGGTGGTAGCTGCTCTTTGGCTTGAGATACTTATACTATATAGATGTTGTGCCTGTAGGTCATGAAATCTAGAAACATGAGAACCTAAACCAGTCCACTACATCACATCACATCAGTATAGCGGAGAAAAAAACAAAGCAAATGGATTAGAGACTAAAAATACCTTGTTCTTTTCAAAAAACCCCAAATAGATACTAGCCAGTGTCAGAGTGAGCGCTGCTTATAACATTGGTTAATAAATTAGAATCCAAGACATAAAACAACAACAACAACCCACATATGTAGTTCGCAAAACTATCATCATAACCTCCAATTATACAAGATATCCAATAATTCACATGTATGCCATCTGTTGGAGGGCATCAGTCCAACGCTCCTTTTACAAGCCGCGATTTGGCGGCCGCTGGGGCCGCAAACAATCGCCGAGATCGCTGCTCGTTTGCAATGCCTTTACAAGGCACGACAAATCAAGGGGCCCAGGATCACAAGTGGCCCAGGCTTGTGATCTTTTCCCAGGCTGCACTAATGATATAAGAATCGTTCGTGCAGCTTGGGAAAAGATCACAAGCCTGGGCCACTTATGATCCGGCATGTCTCCTCCAGTCCCTCAGTCAGGCCACCAGATGAATCTTCAGACCCGCCTCCTCCAGAATGATTTACAGATGGAAGAGGCAGGGCCTGAAGATACAGCCGGTGGCCGGACTGGAGGAAACGTGCCGGATCACAAGCAGTGCGGATGGTAAGTATAGACTTCTGCTTGTGATCTTTAAACTGACAGCACAGACATATACATATTCTATATGTACAGTATATCCTATACAGTATACATATCTGTGCTGTCAGTTTACTTTTATTGTTTTTGGGCTCACATGACAACATGTGCCTGACAGCGATACATTTTAAAGCCTGCTCTAAACAGCCAATCAGCCAAGGATTGGGCACGTTCCCCGTCCTCAGCTGATCGGTGTCATTTTAACATGTGCCGATTATGGGCAGAAGGAGCATTTCTAGCAACACACCCTGATGATAATTGGCCTGTATAATGCTGCGTTTACACGTTCATTTTGATCTTTCAACATGTTCTCAAATCGTCGTTTGCTAAAAATTCGCAGATCGCTTCGTGTAAACAGTCTTTCAAAGATTCACCCTATGTGAAAGATGGGCTTAAACGATCTTAAAAATTCTTAAGAAATATCGTTATTGCGATCGTTTTTAACGATTTATTCGTCTAAACGCTGATCGTTATAAAAACCAAATCGTTGCTTCAAAATCGTTAAACGATTAATTGGGTGAATTATCGCTTCGTGTAAATGCAGCATAAAAGGTTGCAGTAACCAAACTCTATAGAGTTGTGCAATTTGGGTAACCAATACCAATATGATAGAAAACTATCCAAATTTCCTTTATCAAAGAAAAACAATGAATGTCAAATTACCTGCCGTCACAAATGGTCTTGGTGAAAAATGAAAGGTACTCATAGATGTCTGTTTCACTGGTCAGTTTTAAGATCTCCTCTTCATTGTATTTAAATATTGCAAGGGCATACCGAAAGATAACCTGTTAAAAAAAAAAAAAAAAGAGCAAAGGTTTATAACAAAGTAAAAAGAAGCTAGAGTCACAGGCTTACCAGTGTTACCAACTGTACAAATAGATCCATCTTTCTTGTTACTCTGCGTACAACCACTCGATCTCTTTGCATGTGAATGAGTTATTGTAATACCTACGATAGTGCTTCCCATTTAGCTGTGCCTAGGAATTGTAGCCTGTAAGCCCTGTCCAATTGTGGAAGCAGTGCTGGTATTCATAATGAAGGAGCTGTGACCCTCCAGAGAGCCAATAGAGAAGCAATGGAGCCACGTCATACAGGGCCGGTTTTAGACTAAATGTGGCCCTGGGCAAAGTTGAAGGTGGGGCTTAAAATATTTTAGAAACAATTTAAGGTCCCCATACACTTGTGTCAGCGATACCCGCTGCTTGTGGGAGGTTCAGGTATTATACGGCTAGAAATTCTGGATAAGTTAGCGCTAATCTAACCGATCTTGCTTACAGAACCTATTAGACATCTCGATTATCTCGATTATGTCTGTGCATCCCTTGCTTTATATAGTAAATAAAAAATCCATTACTTTACTTTAGTCATCACGTTCCTCAGTTTTCTCAGGCCTTGTCTTTGCGACACTCTGGTCACCACAGCTGCAGCTCTCACTTCTGGTCCCCTCTCTGAAGTAACAGGCCAATTACTGCCCGAGACAGGACACCACCGGGCCAGTGATGGGCTGAGGGGCTGTTACTTCAGTGATGGGACCAGAAGTTAGAGCTGCAGCTGCGCTGACCAGGGAATCCCACGGACAAGGCCTGGGAACGTGATCAGGTAAGTAATAGCCTTATTATTTTAAAGACACGATCATCAGCTATCTGCCGTTCTACCTGTAGCAATGATTTTTAAAGTTGTCAACAACGATCATCCGATGATTGACTGTTCAGCTGATTATTCTCCTTATTACACTGAGCAATATCAGCCTGATTCAGACAAGTATTGGTCCATGTATTAGGGCCGAGGTTCAAAAAAAAGGACAGTGGCTTCGGCATCCGCGTGCTGCCGCCAGTATATCCATGTAAAAATCAGAAAAGCGATGTACCGGTGATAGATTTGCTTTAAAAGCCAATCTGAGCCTAGGAGCAGTGTAGACAAGTGAGAAGAGTGTCAACCAATCGGTGGGGGATCGGTGAGTGCACCTATATGCTTTTGTGCATCTTATTTTTTTTTTTATGAGATTCCTGGAGTTTCCCTTTAAAGAAGCAGATAACCCCTTTAATGCTGTGGTTGGTCAGTATAGATACATATTCAGTTAGTTTCCTAGCTCCTGGCAAAAAACGCTGATTAACCATTAAAAAAAGAATAAAAAGAGGAAGGGCCTGTATGTACCTACCTTTGTCCCTTCATACAAGAAGGCATCCCATACCCTAAGGAGAATATCACTAACTAGGCTGTCAACAAATACCACAAGGAACCAGTTGAAAGTGATAAGCGACAGATCAATTTTGTATTGTTCCAAGTGTGCAGTCACACGGGGTAGTTTTTCCGACAAGAAATCTTTGAATACTCTTTGATCTACCTAGAAAAAGAAGAGAAGCTATTTTATGGCATATATATATTATAAGTCTTGCAACATAAACTTTGTATCATCCCCTAAAAAATCCACTAATCATCTTCAAAAAGCTTACCTGTGATCCTGACAGATTATTGCTGTAATATTCTGCTGGCATTATATTTTCAACAATGTCCACTAAACAATAAAATGCACTCTCCTCATCTTCCAGGACTAAAAGGGCCAGGGCGGCTAACCTACATGGGAAAAGAAGCTGCACTGTATTAGATTGTAATAAGGCCTGTCTTTATTATCTGTGCATACATATCCATAAAAGGGCATCCGTCACTCATTTAGTGCTGCCTTAAAGTGTCGTGAATTTTTTTTTTTGCAGAAATCAATAGTCCAGGCGATTTTAAGAAACTTTGTAATTAGGTTTATTAGCCGAAAAATGCATTTTTATCATGAAAAAGCAGTTTTACGCCCCCCCCCCCCCCCCCCCCCCGTCTTCATTGTTCTCCTATGGAGAGAGCTAAATAAAAGACCAAAACAGGACAACAAAGAGTTAATCTACAAATACATTGCCCTCTATCTCCTCTGACAGTCACCACTGACCTCCCTGAGCTCTGATTACAGCTGTCACCCAGCTCCGTGCCTGTAATCCTCTGTTATCTGCTTTCTGCTGTTGGTTAACTCCCTCCTTCCTCCTCCCCCCTCCCCTCTCTATAGACCAGACTGGGTACGTCTGATGCAACAAGCCACAATTTCCTGATTTTTTGCAGTGGATGGAAAAGAGGAGGGAGGGGAGGACCTGGGAAAAGACTTTTTAAATGCAGATAATGGCATATTTGGCTAATAACCCCAATTACAAAGTTTCTTAAAATCGCCTGGACTATTGATTTCTGCAAAAAAAAAATAATAATAAAAAAAAATATATATATATATATATATATATATGACAGTGACTCTTTAAATCAACAGAACAATGTATTACTTACATCATTCTGTTCAGCTGTTCTCCTGATATGCAAGTGAAAGAGCTTTGTGCCACACTACAGGTCATGTTTTGAGGATTTCCTTAGTATTTCACAGGTGATATAATTATACTCAGTGCATCAGGTATTATAACAGGTATTCTTTGTATAGGAAATCCTCAAAACATGACCTGTTGGTGAGGCCTGAGGACTGGAATTGAGAAGCACTGGTGTAGATAAACACCTGCCAATCAGTGCATGTGGGTAGAGGAAGCTGGTGCTCATAAATATCGAGGACTACTGAGCTAATAATTCTAGTGACTGTGGTGCTTCTGTAGGCCAGCAAAAAACCATCTGATTTACATAATAAATAATCAGAAAACAAGCTAAGTTTATAGTCAGCAGCCATTGAGATTTATAGGTCTACATAGGAACTGTATACATAAAATGAAGGATTTTTTTATTAGGACAATTTGCCATGTTGCTAAACTTTAATTTTAAATGCAATGGAGCATTAGAAACTTTTTTTTGCAAAAGTCTACAATCCAATGGATGGGCTTGAAATAGTAATCAGCATATTATAATACAATATTATAAAAAAATACCCTACAAAGTAATGTTCACAAACAGTAATAGCAGGAAAAAAACAGCCATTTTTTGCGAAGGCAGGTGGGAAACAATGAGCATGTTAATTACTTTGATAATCAATCATAATCAATTATGGACTGTTTTCTCTACTGTGTGTGCACTGATGGTTAGAGATAAGCAAATTTACAGTACAAGCGAAGCGAAACGCTTTTTTATCTCTGCTATTGGCTTATGAGCCGGCGGCCTTTGAAGTCCATGCCGCTCCGCCTTGAGTGCCTGGAAAAGCTGAAGTTTCCCAGGACTGAATCAAGCCTTTTCAGGTTCCCAGGGTGGAGCGGCACCTCTACTGATGGTAAATATCCCAAAGACTGCAATACAGCGCATTATTACACTGAAAAAACAGGGTGGCAGGGACAGGAACTACCTGCTTTATATGATGTTCCTGGAAAGTCATTTTTACGGCAAGGGGTTAACAGCTGTAGCATCTTGGTTTTAGATTAACTGTATGATTGTATTATATAAAAGGTTATATATTATATAAGGTTATAACGATGTATGCGCTTAAAACCCTTCCCTGCCAAGCCACTTTTCATTTTTTCATTTTCATTTGTTTTCCTCATGTTTAAAAGGCCATATCGCTTGCATGATGATGAGTGAGTTTACTTGTTCAAAATTTTCTTTCACCCCCCTCCTGCCGATTTTAGTGTTCATGGGACTTCCTCTTTAAGGTCCTTTTAGATGGCCCAATATGGAGCTGTCTACAGAGGCGAACGGGTGGAGGTCAGCGAGATCAGCACTAGTTTGTAGTGTCCTCAGAATGTGCTGCCGGGCCGCACAAACAAACAATCTCTGTATTATTTCAACGGCCCCATATATATGTTACTGTCGGCTGCACATCCCCTATTTACACAGGGAGATGTGCAGCTGAGAGCGATATATTTAAGTGCTGCACAAAAGACTAGCTAAGGAATGGGCAAATTTACCGCTTCTCGGCTGATCGCTAACACTTTTACTTAGTCCGAATGACATTTCTAGCAACACTCCTTGCCTATAATCAGTCAATGTAAAGGGCCCTTTAGTAAGATCCTGGTAATACTAGTACTATTTGACAATTCTGTCCACATGGACCTTTGTCAACATAGTATTGGAGGTATCTGGAAAACTTTTAATTCTTTACCTGTTCAGTCCTTGACAGTAGCCAATGGTGGGGTTTTGCCATGATAATGCAAATAGCACCCTTCTTAGCCTCTGAATGAAGTCAGAGTTAGGGCTGTTGAAGTGCTTGTTATTGGTCAAAGTGCGATGTATATCAAGTTCTATCTGCTGAAAGGCTGGATGTTGAGCACTCTCACATTTTCTCAGGAGGTCTTGGTAATGATTGGCAATGATACGAATCCTTTGACTAGTCAGCCATTTCCAGACACGTTTGCGGTGTTCAGTTGGAATGCCGCACCTCACCAAGGTTTTCAGTTCTGTTGAGTGAAACAACTCTCCAATGCTGTTCCATTTTATTCGTAAGGGCTTGTCTACAACCTCGTGAGTGAGCAGCTTGTTGGATCGAATTTCCAGCGCCTGGATTTTAGCAAGAAGTTTCAAGTGTTCAACCTCATATTCGGGAATTATCATGAATCCATAATCATCATATTCGCTGAAATGAACAAAGAAGTGATAAAAAAAAAATAATTAACAAAAAACATTAGAATCCACAACACTCTTTCTGTAGCCACGGTTACATGTATGCCTTTTTCCAATTGTTTTTAATGAAAACAGGAATTTACAATAGCTAGGAAAGAAAAAAAATGGCTGCTGGGTCAGAACCTAAAAGTCAAGAATTTCAGAACACAAGAAGATTTATTGCAGGTATAAATGGTGCAATGCATATCTTCATACAAATGTAAATTGGCAGAATTAGGGAAATAAAATTAAAACAAAACATAGATTGGAGTTCAGCATTACAAAAGAAAATGGAATATCTTTAAACTCTTTAACTAGGCTAGTCTTACCTTTCCATGCTCTCCTGGTGTCCTCCTAGATCATCTTTGGGTCCCGGCTGACCAATCCTACCTCCACATTCAAGATGGACTCGTCTAGCAGTGACAGCCGGCTCAGTCAATCACTGACTGGGACAAGAAATCACCATGGCCTGTGATTAGCTAAGCGGCCTGTCACTGCTAGAAGAGTCCGTCTAGAAAGTGGAGGCTGGATCGGTCAGAAATGGGACCTGAAGATGAGGTAGGAGGACACCGGAGGAATACGAAGTGGCATTGTTATGTTCTGCGCCAGGGCAGCAACGTATTAAAAGTTTAATTTTAGCAGAATACCCCTTTAACACTGAGGAAGATAGAAATAATTCTTCTCTATAATTTATTAGATAGCAGCCATTTCCCACTTCCTCCTTCTCTTAATCCTCTTGTTGTAAGACACCTGGCTGCAGCAGGAGCTTCCCCTTCCTTCTGCCCTGTCTGCAGTAGAACACAAACATTATTAAAACAGGTTTTTGGCTAAGTCCAGCCCTAAACTGGTAAAGGGGTTACCCAAGATTAAAAAAAAATCTAGCAGCTTTACTGATTTTAATGGAATACTGCAATACCACAAAGAAACTAAAGAAGAGAGTGGTGCTGTTTATGGAAGAAAATAGCTTATTTTTCTAATCTTAGATAACGCCTTTAACCCCTCCAAAACTGATAAGCCTTAACCGGTGTGTTCTCTGCAGGACTGATCAGTAAAGAATCATGTATAATATCCTGCAGATTGGCGTGACAGTGTAGGGAAACGTATATCATATTTAATTTTATCATTCATTTCTTAGTTTTTAGAGTTTCTTAAAGTGATCCTTTTATTTTCTTTGACTTTATATTCATTCCCTTCACCCTCTTACCTGACAGGACTAAACTGTACTGTGGATGGCTGGAGCGGTGATTTTATATCAGACTGTAAGGCGTCCTCTATTAAACGTTTTATGACTTCGCAGTATTCTGCATCCAGATATGGAAGCGCTTCTTGCAGCTTTCTCAGTACAATTAAATATTTGCTTTCTATTTGACAATTCCTGGCTTCCAGGTATGAACACTGTAAAATTAAGGGGTTTCAAAAGAGCGTTAGTTGGTCATTGTATATGCAAAGACGGTCAGGTTTATTAATTAAACAAGTTATAAAGAAATCAAATGGGTGGTGTCAGGGCCAGAATAGGGCAAGAAAGCAGCCCTGGCATACAAAACACCTATCCATCCCACATATCATACATGCTCCTGTCCCCCTAAAATGGGTGGGGGGAAAGCACAAAATGGCAGTGTCATGTGCACTGCGGCAAATCCTGTTGTTTTGGCTCACAATGCTTAAAGGGGTTATCTGCTTAAAAGCAAAAAAATGAAATGCTGGCTGGTTTGCCTTACTCACCAAGTCCCAGTGAGTATTTTGAAACGTCTCTGATCTTTTTACCTGCTGTCATTCCTGAGGTACAAGTTTTTCTAAAAGCTGATCTATAACCAAGATAGGAAACTACATTTCCCATCATGCATTTGCCTGATTGGTCCATTTGCGTACTCACCCCCTTAACTTTTTTTCTTGCCCACTGCTGTCATTACTATTGCACAGTAAACACAGGACTGTTCTTTTCACTGATTTTGCATCACATCACCCCAGTATGTATCTCATACTAGCTGATGATGTAGCAGAGCTGACCCGTGCATGGTGTATATATGTGCTGCATAACAGGTATCTGTTTACCAGGTTTAGATCTCTGCTTGCTCTGAATGAAAACATTCTAGTTCCATCCAGACTCTATAACACTTACAATATCCAGAGCAAGCAGAGACAGAGCTAGAACTTTTCATATTACAGAAACCTAGGCTCAGGGACACATGTAAGTCTATAGAAGCAGCACAGGTGCATGGAGATGATGCAGATAATGTCTCCTGGGGGTCGGGTTACAAGTTCAATAGGCAAGCTAACCCGGCCCCCAGAGAGAAGATCACATGTCCTCAGACCACAAAGGAGGGGGGAAGAGGGAGTTGTGCGTGGTCTGAGTGGACCGAGAGTAGAAGATTTTAGACAACAAGAGCAGATAAGAATGAGAAAAAAAAAACAGGGAAAGGGTGCAAGATAGGTTTTACATATATATTAGACATAGGGTGGTATTGGAAAGGGGGATTGTTTAGAATATTGTTTTTGTTACCCGGATAACCCCTTAAACACTAGTAACATAGTAATATAAGTCTTCATCATTTGCACAACTTGCTGCAGACCTGCTGTACCATATTTCTGCACCAATAGTAATGCATTTAAAATGTGAGTGCCCAACTGTTGAGAAGCCCCGCCTTGTTGACACTGTACACTGTTGAAATGAAGAGATTTTAAAGCAAACAGAAGACACAGACAAGTTTTATACAGGAATATATCACATGTGCAGCATATAAGCCTGTGGATGGTGAGGAGAACCACACCAGTAAGAGAAGTGACAATATCTCTTTAAAGGGGAAATAATACTTTACTCCAACAGTTACATACAGTTACATACTGTAACATGCACTCATACATGTGGGAAACATGCAGTGTTCATATTTATACCAGCCATGGGCAATAATTCGCCCTTGGGTCTTATTTATCGGCTTTGCAAATGAGAACGTAAATAGATACTCTTATACACACACACACCCTGCTTCATTGCACCGATGGACAGTGTCATCTAGGCGGGGCTTCACAACAGATGGGCTTCCTCTAAACTGGGGTAAAAGAAAGATGAATCAGTTGCATCTATTAACCAATCAGACTTCAGCTCTTGTCTTTCCTAGGCCCCCTTGGGAATGAGTAGTGATCTATTTACTAAGAGCAACAGATTCATTGTACCTATCAATCTAGGATTAGCTAGTAAAGTGCACTAGCTGCTACTGCCATAAAAAATAAAATAAAAATCCAATAACAAGCATTGGATCATATAGAATGCGTCAGATGAAGGACAATTTTACACTGGTATAACAAAGGCCATTTTTGAGCCCATATGACTACAATAGCTCATGTCAGTCAACCCCTATATAACAGTCCTGCAAAACAAGATTAACAGTAAAACTAAAAAGGTCTTCTACCTCTTCCAGTATATAATCTAAAATACTATCATGCTCTTAAAACAAAGTAGGTCAAGAATTTCTGATCATGGTTGATTACAGAGTTAGGCTGCGTTCACACTACGTATATTTCAGTCAGTATATGTATATTTCAGTCAGTATATTTCAGTCAGTATTGCAACCAAAACCAGGAGTGGATTAAAAACACAGAAAGGATCTGTTCACACAATGTTGAAATTGAGTGGATGGCGCCATATAATGGCAAATATTTGCTGTTATTTTAGAACAACGGCTGTTATATTGAAATAATGGCCGTTATTTACTGCTATATGGCGGCCATCAACTCAATTTCAACATTGTGTGGACAGAGCCTTTCTGTGTTTTTAATCCACTCCTGGTTTTGGTTGCAATACTGACTGAAATATACTGACTGAAATATACGTAGTGTGAACGCAGCCTTATAATAATGATGATAAAAACAAGAGTTAAAAAAAACCTTCCAGAACAGCTAATGTACATACATGCCACATCTGAGGTCAAATGGTCAGGCACTTGGATGCCTATAAAAGGGCCAACAATCTGTGATAATGGCCGTTAACAGCGAAAAATAATAAGTGAGTGTGGTAAATGTCTGTCAAGCTTAGGAGTCAAATGGTTCAGGCATGTACACACCCTATAAGGGTAGCTTCACACACACCGCATTGCAGTGGATTTCCTGCTACGTATCCGCAGCAGATTTAACTAAATGAATGATCACAGCATCAAATCCGCACTGTAAAATCTGCTGTGGATCCGCAGCAGATTTGATGGTGCAGATTTGATGCTGTGTTCATTTATTTAGTCAAATCATCGTATCTACAGCAGAAAATCCACTGCGATATGGTACCTGTGAAGCTACCCTTATAGGGTGTGTACATGCCTGAACCATTTGACTCCTAAGCTTGACAGACATTTACCACACTCACTTATTATTTTTTGCTGTTAACGGCCATTATCTATTATGCAAATCTATATAACTCTAAATCTATATACAGTGGTACCTTGGTTTAAGAGTAACTTGGTCTAAGAGCGTTTTGGTTTAAGAGCTCACAGTTTTTCAAAATTGTGACTTGGTTTAAGAGCAATGCTTTGGTTTAAGAGCTCCCTGTACTGGGAGGGCGAGTTGGTAAGGGACATATTCTGTATAGAGGGGTCTACAGCAATGTACTCTGATCCAGAAAGTCTCCCTCACCTTCCAAATCATAGCAGATCCACTTCAGGCTGGGGCTTACATCAGGGGACAAGACTGTGGAGGTAATCTCGCCATAGCTCTCGCTAACCCCTCTCTCCCCAGACAGAGAGTGATGTATACTGTGCTCACATATGCCCAACTCATTTCTTCATGCTCCCAGCAGTCTCTGTCAGTCCTAATTAGTCCATGCTGACCACCCACAGACCTCTGACAGCAGCCCTGCTTCTCTATTCTAGCCTGTTGTACTATGCTACTCCATTATGGGGATCTGCACTTCCATCCTGTATCTACAAACTGCTGCTGTTTTTCAGGTTTATGCCCTTACTGTATATTATACTCCACACACTGATTGCTATGCTGTACAGTAACTTATAATATCACATATTCAGCTGTTTCTCCTTGTTTGTTTCATCTGTTCTACATGTTATTCAAAATATAAAATCATTATTTTTGGGGTGTGGAACCATTTGTCTGCATTTCAATGATTTCTTATGGGAAATTTTGCTTTGTTTTAAAGAGAGGATTTGGATTACAAGCACGGCCCCGGAACGAATTATGCTCGTAATCCAAGGCACCACTGTATATCTATATAACTTTTTGACACCAGTTGATTTGAAAGAGTACCCCTTCAATAAATCAGGAGTACGCTAAGGCAGAGGAATTCCCCTCCCCCAATATGTATACCATGAAATGCAATATAACTTCCAATATGGTAATCACATAGAAAATCCTTCACAGTCAACTGAGATTGTATGGGTAAATTCAAACATACCATACTGTATTGAATTTCACACTGAAATTCATTGTGACAATTTAGTGCCATAGAAGTGTAAAAATGAAGCTATAGCACTGCTATTATGGTTAAAAATAAAAAAATAAAAAAAAAATAAATAAATAAAGTAACCACTCTTACCTGTCCATGCTCCCCCGGCATCTCTTGGTCCCCCACTCACTACCAGCCCCCTCAGCCAATCACTGCCTGTTCTGCGGCACCCAATGCTTGGCTAAGCGGGCTGTCACTGAGCCAGGGTCCCTGCAGGAGGGCACCACAGGAGCGCCAACAGGTTAGAATGGCTTCTTTATTGCTTTTTTACAATAAACATATCTTATGTTTTGTAATACTATGGCACTCCATTCTCGTCTGCCATAGACTTTAATGGTAATCAGTATCATAGCAGACTTCCTGAAATCCACTGTGATGCGGTACGTGTGAACATTTTTTTTAATCCATTTTTTGCATAAAACAGATAAAAAATGGACTGCATAAGTGTAGTGTGAACACAGCCTTTTTCAACTAAGATGTGATGGTGGGAACACAGCCTATGTGGTCAACCAATCAATACATAATAAAAGGCATATATTCTTTGGACACGTGTACTGCTGGATTACCCTGTAATGTGTACTCACACCTGATCAGCATGATGACCGTTACCTTCATTAGCAGGGCAGTCTCTTTTTCAGCTGTGTTTCTCCATAGCTGTGTCACCTGATGGATTTCTGAGTTTAAAAACTGGTTCTGTGTCTTGTAGGCACTGATGTCATCCTTTTGAAAGATAACAGAAGTTGTTAAGGTTATGTTCATCTCGTACAATAGGAGCTCATATGACACAGTTTGCAACCTTACCTGTTTGCACACTCAATTGTCTTACCATTAAGCTGTCAATCTTCCTATATTGCCCTTGTAAGGTCGCAATTCCAATATTGTTTTCAGTTTGGCTAAGAAGCTGCTCGCTCTGCTTCAGGATAACTTGTTGTTTTGCACTGTTCTTTTCCATTAACAATTGTACATGCTCCTTCAGTTCTCCTATATGAAAATCCTTGAAGCTAACACCCTGTTCCAGGTCCTGCTTTTCTTGTTCCAGGGCCTCCACGCGTTGTCTCAGGTCCTCAATCTGCCTAACCTTATGTCGTATTAATTCCAGTCTGTCTTTCTCCTCTGGGGCGCCTAGATACTCAGTGCATGCTCTTTTTTCCTCTTGAGCAGACTCAAGAGCACGGTGAAGAAGCTTCACAAGATCCTGGTGGAAATAACAATAAAGGGGACAAGGTTACATTGTGTGAATTACATGGAGAAAGGGCCAAGAAACGGTGCAGAACTGACCTGCCAATAACAGTGATTGCCGTTATGGCGGGAGCTCATCTCCCCCTAGGTGACAAGTAAAAGATGGCTTTCATTTTATTTTACTTATTTATTTATTGTATAATGTATTATAAATATTACCTGTTTTGTACTTATATATTTAAAAAAGCTCTGCAGAATTTGCAGGCGCTATAAAAATAATTAAATATTATTGCTTGTTATGAAGAATAGCAGCCATCTTTACCTGATCACTGTGTCTGGACACAGTGAAGCTGTAAAACTGTTGTGTACATGTACACCACAGTGCGCTAAAGCCCAGACGACCGTGACCTACATGTACAGCATATGTTGTTAGGGTGCCTTCACACGTACTGACTCGCAGCTAGGTCCTGGTCTGAACGACCGCTGCATTTATGTAATTCTGCCAGCCACTTAACCCCTTCTGATGCCGCCCGCCTCCTGCTCCACTCTGTATACATACCTCCTCGCTCCACGGGGTCCCAGCGTACTGCTCTCGCGCCCGGCCAATCAGTGTGTTGCCCTGCCGCAGCCACTGATTGGCCGGGCGGGAGAGCAGGACGCCAGGACCCCGTGGAGTGGGGAGGTATGTATACAGAGCGGAGCGGGAGGCGGGCGGCATCAGCAGGGGTTAAGCGGCCGGCAGAATTGCATACACGCAGCGGTCGTTCAGACCGCTGCGTGTATGTAGTGACAGTGATCTGCCAGGACCTAGCCGACTCGCACCCTTGAGGGGGTTAAACAATGCAACAGGCAGGCAATTTTTAATTGCACAGCACAGCTAAAAGCTGATTCAGTTCATACTGCCTTCATTAACCTAAGGGCGCTCTTACACAGTCTTATGCTGCGTTTAAACACGGAGCGATAATTCGCCCGATCTTACGATTTCGAAGGACCGGGCCAATTGTCACTTTTACGTTTTCATTTTTTTCTCCTTGCCTTCTAAGACCCATATCTTATTTATTTTTCCACCTACTGGGCCATGTGAGGGCTTGTTTTTTTCAGGTGTACTTTGTAATGGCGAGAATTTGGGTTAAAAAAAATGAGATTCCTCAAATTTTGGGGGGGTTCCACGTTTACATAATGCACTTTAGGGTAAAACTGACATTTTTTTGTTATTCTATAGGACAGTCAGCGATATGCATGTTTACTAGGTTTTCTAAAGTTTTACAATTTTTATTAGCAGTAAAACTTTTTTTTTGCAAATAAGTGTATTTAAAATGGCCCTACGGTGACTCTTAAAGTGCTTTTATTTTTTCACCCACGGGGTCATATGGGGCATCATTTTTTGCACCACGATCTCTAGTTTTTATTAGTTACATTTTTTTCTAGATCAGATGTGTTGATCTCTTTTTATAAATTTTTTAATACATAAAATGTAATTTAAAAAAAGCAATCTCGGCAGTTTTTACTGCTTTTTGTTCATGCCGTTCACCGTGCAGGAATAATATTGTTTTATTTTAATAGATCGGACGATTACATATGCTACGGTATATAATATGTTAATTAACTTTATTATTTTTGTATTTTATGTATAAAACGGGAAGGGGGGGTGATCTTCACTTTTATTGGAGGAGGGGCTTCAGGACATTTTTTTAAACTTTTTTATAGATATTTTTTTTTGTTTACACTTTTATAGTCCCCTTAGGGAACTATTATATACATTTATTGGATTCTATACATTGATCACTGCTATGCCATATGCTATACCAGCAGCGTTTAAGGGGTTAATGGCAGGCGGCCGCGTGATCGTGGCAGCCCCCCATTGAGGGTGAGGGCCTGGCTGCTAATAGCAGCCGATCCTCACCCGCTTTGGAGCAAGCTCAGCTCCTCAGCACGCTCCATAGCCCTGTACCACGGTGGGGTGTACATTTACGCCCAGGGCCGTTTCTGCCATGAGGCGGAATGAGTATTCCGCCTCAGGCGGCAGATTCTGCGCCCCTGCAGGGGGCGGCAGACAGCAGCCCTGCGCCTGCAGCCGCTCACCTGTCCTGCCGCAGCCGTCCAGTCCCGCCGCCAACGCTTACCGCTGTCCCGCGCCGTCAGTCAGCAGCTGTTATCGCCCTCCAGCGAGTCGTGAGTGCCCGTGGTCAGCGGGGGCCGCGATGCCCCCGCTGACCCCAGGCACTCACGACTCTCTGGAGGGCGATGACAGCTGCTGACTGACGGCACTGGAGCGCAGAAAGGAACAGCGGTGGGACGGGACGGCTGCGGCAGGACAGGTGAGCGGCTGCAGGGTCGGGAGACAGCGGTGAGCGGGACGGGACGGCTGCTGCAGGACAGGTGAGTGCGGGGCGTCCAGGCGCGGGTGATTCGGTTACGGCGGGGTGGGGGGGTGCGGGGGGTGCAGGCGCGGGTGATTCGGTTACGGCGGGGGGGGGGGTGGTTGGTGCGGGGGGTGCCGGCGCAGGTGATCCGGTTACGGCGGCGGAGGGGGGGGGGGGTTGTCAGGGGGCGGCCGCCTGAGGTTTGCCTCAGGCGGCAGAAACCCCAGAATCGGCCCTGTTTACGCCCGTTTGCACCAAGGCCCAGGCTGCGGGAGTAAATGTACCCCCCATGTCGTTAAGGGGTTAAGGCCCCCTTCACACAACCAGAAATCTGCCCTGATTTCTTAGAGGTGGAGAGAGAGCGCAGCATTAGCAGCGTGGTCCATCCCTCTGGTGCTCTTGCATTTGCAGTTGCTCTCCCTCCCATGCATTGTGTTTTATGACAAAGATGTGAACGAAGAAATAACGCACCAGAAGATACGGTGAGTGCAGGAACAGATTAACTGACTATAGGCCAGGATTGATGATTTTTATTACAATTAATTTAAAATAAAATGAATAAAAGTGAATCAATTATGTCTCATCTACACAAATATGGTATTAATAAAAACTAGACATGATGGTGCAATAAATGACACCCCATACACCCCCGTACGTGAAAAAATAGAAACGAGCCCCTACATGGCCCAGTAGCTGGAAAAATAAAAGTGTTATTGAAAAATTGTCCCGGTCCTTAACCCTTTAAGGACGGAGCCAGTTTTAATTTTTGTGCTTTCGTTTTTTTCTCATGCGCTTGCATATTTCTCCTACAGACCCATATGACCCCTTATTTTTTGCAACACCAATTATACTTTGCAAATACAGACTTAATTTTTCTATAAAATATGCTGCAAAACCAGAAAAAAAATTATATGTGCAGTGAAATTGGGAAAAAAAGGTTTTCGTGTTTACGCCGTTCGCCCTAGGGTAAAGCTGACATGTTATCGATGTTCCTCAAGTCAGTTTAATTACGATATGTAACTTGCATGACTTATTTTATTTGATGGCTTTTAAAAAATTAAAACCCTTAAAAAAAAAAAAAGTGTTTAAAATTGTTATATTCCCATCCTTATAACGCTTTTATTGTTTGATCTATGGGGCTGTGTGGGGTGTAATTTTTTGCGCCATGATCTGTTCTTTCTTTTGGTACCTTGTTTGCGTATATGTGACTTTTTGATCACTTTTTATTCAATTTTTTCTGGAGTTAATGTAAGCAAAAATACACAATTTTGCACTTTGGCGGGTTTTTGCACTTTTTACTGCGCAAGACCAGGAATGTGATAATTTAGATTTATTTATTTTTAATTATTTATAAAATGGGATAAAGTGGGGGATTTAAACTTTTATTAGGGGAGGGGATTTTTTATTGATAAAATAAAATGACATTTTATATTTTTTTTTACATACAGTAATTAGAAGCCCCCTGGGGTACTTCTATATACACAGCACTGATCTCCTATCGAGATCAATGCTGTGTATATAATAGAGCAATGATCTATCAGATCAGTGCTCTATTATACTGGTCTGCTGCAGACCAGATGCACTGATTGCCGAGCCAGGATCAGCATTATTCCGACGCTAAGCCCCAGCTGGCTCGGTACAAGGGATCTCTCCTCCGCAATCGCATGGCGGGGGGGGAGATCCCCCCACTAGACACCAGCGAGAGGGGCACAGATACTATTTAAATGCAACTGTCAGCTTTGACAGTTGCATTTAAATAGTTAATTAGCCTGAAGCCGTGATTGGCCGCGGCGGCTAATACCTGCGGTCCCTGGCTGCACATGGCAACCGGGGACCGCGGGCTGCAGAGAGGGCTCACGCAGGGAGCCCTCTCTGTTTACCCTTAACGGCAGCATGCCGAGTATACTCGTCATGCGTCGTTAAGGGGTTAAGGCCATTTTGGCCTCTGTCCTCAAGAGGTTAAAGGGGTATTCCACATAACTTTTCATATGTTGGTGCCAAAGGTGAGACTACCCATTTATTTCATACCTTCCCCCAGTTCTGCGCTGCTGCTGTAGACGAATCTTTGTTTAGGCTTTTCTCTCAGTCTCCCCCTCCTTTTTGAGAAAGGGTTATTCACAGTGAGGTCATCAGCAGTTTGACCTCAGATTATCCCTCCCAGCATTACAAAAAAACTACAAAGTTGCTGATACAGCTGGCCAGAGACTTGTTTACATCAGTTGTCTCAGAAGGGGGGGGCTCACACACAGATTTTTGAGTCTTTAGCAGAAAGCAGCAGCTGAGAACCTGGGGAAGGAGACTGAATAGATAATCAGTATGGAAGAAACCCCTCTGATCCTTAGTTATAGCTGGGTAAAGAAACTGGCATAGACTTATATTTTAACCCATGATTGGGTGGTCAGCCAGGGTAAAACTAAAAAAGTAACAACAACAACAACTTAGTTTAAAATACAGTGATAATACAGTAACTGATGTTACTTTCTTGCGGTAAGGAATAAGCTTGGTGGGAAACAATTGATATAATGCAGGTGTACCTTCTGAGACTTTAATTCCTCAGTTACTACTTGAATCTGGAGCTGCAGATTGTTCATCTTTTCCAGAGAAACATTTTCATGATTTGGCGGCAAGCTTCCATTCAGTTTCCTTGCTTTCCGCGCAAAGTTTAGTGATGGAGACATTTTCCCAAATTGTTTTGCACTTGTGTCTGCTGTAATATAAAGAAGAAAAAAATATAAAAATCAGGAAAATAATTACTGTAACCCAGCGTCATAGCAAACCTTACTGGCATACCAGAGAACCTTGGACTTTGTAAATAACAGTAATTCCTTTTTATGACATTTCCAATAAGCATTGTTAAATAATTATGGAGCAGGTACAGTAAGTAAATAGCATTAGGAAATCATCTGTAACTCCAAGACTACATTTGTGCCGCCCATTCAATGCATCATTTGCGACCGCTCATCAGCCGTTCTTATAGGTTATTTACAATGCACTGAACAGGCAGCACAAAAGATCAAATCAGCTAAAGAACGAGTTGACTTGCTTGAGGATCGGCCCATGTAAAATGACCTTTACACACAAAAGAAAGCAAGCTTTTAAACTAGATAGTGGACTGACCAGTCATCCATTGCACTAATGCTAAATAATATGACAATCAAAAAATATACTATATACACAAAAAAAAATTTTTTATTTAAACCTAGAGCCCTAAATATAACACTGATAACCACTGATCTGACTAATAACAGGCATGGTTTTTATCATACAGTAGCTAGTCCTAAATGTATGACTACTGATGAAATTGGAATCTGACAGTTCTTCCATACTGCCCAAACCACAGGCAGCGTAAAACAGGGACAGGGTGAAGTAAAATGACAAACTATCATTTACTCTGTAGCATACCTGTTATAGCCACATATCAACATATCAGAAGTTTGTATCAGTGGGGGTCCAGGTGCTGAGATTCCTGCCAATTGCTAGAACAAAGAGGCAGAACTGCTTTGCACACTCTGCCCCATTCATCTCTGCTCTCACTTGTAAAGTAGCAGTTGAAATCATTATGTTATGACTGTTTGCAAGTTTTGCAGTCAAGTTTTGTTAACAAACTTTGGCAATACTACGCTATTACTTGGCCAGCTTAGCCCCTTAAGGACCGGGCCAATTTTGTTTTTTGCGTTTTCGTTTTTTCCTCCTTGTGCTTAAAAGGCCATAGCACTTTCATTTTTTCACCTAGAAACCCACATGAGCCCTTATTTTTTGCACCACCAATTGTACTTCGCAATGACAGGCTGAATTTTTTCATAAAGTACACTGCAAAAGCAGGAAAAAAAATAAATGTGTGGTGAAATTGAAAAAAAAAACAAAAAACGCATTTTGTTTATTTGGGGGTATTTGTTTTTACGCCATTCCCCCTGGAGTAAAACTGACTTGTTATATATGTCCGTTATGTCATTAAGATTACAACGATATGTAACATGTATAACTTTTCTTGTATGTGATGGCTTGTAAAAATTCGAACCATTGTTAACCAAAATATGTTCCTTAAAATCGCTCCATTCCCATGCTTATAGCGCTTTTATCCTTTGGTCTATGGGGCTGTGTGAGGTGTCACTTTTTGCGCCATGACATGTACTTTCTATCGGTACCTTGATTGCGCGTATGTGACTTTTTGATCGCTTTCTATTAAAATTTTTCTAGATTTGATGCAAACGAAAATGTGCAATTTTGCACTGGGAATTTTTTGCGCTTACGCCGTTTACCGTGTGAGATCAGGAATGTGATAAATTAATATTTCTGGTGATTCCACACACGGCGATACCAGTATTTATTTATTTATTTTTATTTATAATATGGGGAAAGGGAGGGGTGATTCAAACTTTTATTAGGGGAGGGGGCTTTTTACTAATAACAACACTTTTTTTTTTTTTTACACTTATACTAGAAGCCCCCCTGGGGGACTTCTAGTATAATTACACTGATCTCTCATTACGATCTATGCTGTATAGATATGCAGCATTGATCGATGAGATAGGCACTCAATTGATTCCGGCTGCTGCAGCCGGAAGCAACCGAATGCCGAGCCGGGATCAGCGCCATAGGGCGCAGACCCCGGACTGTAAAGGAGGTGTGGACGTTGTCCCGGAGGAGCGATCCACCCCACTAGACACCAGGGAACGGCTCCAGAAGGTAATCTGATGCAGCTGTTAACTTTGACAGCTGCATCTGATTACCTGTTTAGCGGGCACAGCGATCGGACTGTTCCCTGCTAATAGCGGCGGTCCCGGGCTACATGCGGCACCTGGGACCACGGCGGTTCAGACAGGGTCGCCGCGCGGCCCCGCTCTGAACTCCCTTAACGACTGCAGGATGTAAATATACGTCCGTGGTCGTTAAGGGGTTAAAGAGGTACTCCGGAAATTTTTTCCTTTCAGATCAACTGGTGTCATAAAATTATTTCGATTTGTAATTTCAAATTCTCCAGTCTTCCAGTACTTATCAGCTGCTGCATGTCCAGCAGGAAGTGATGTATTCTTTCCAGTATGGCACAGTGCTCTCTGCTGCCACCTCTGTCCATGTTAGGAACTGACTAGAGAAGTAGCAAATCCCCGTAGAAAACCTTTCCTGCTTTGGACAGTTCCTGTCTTAGTTAGGGGTGGCAGCAGAGAGCACTGTGTCAGACTGGAAAGCATACAGCACTTCCTGCAGGACATATAGCAGCTTATAAGTGCTTAACAGTCTTAGAGTCTGAAATAGAAGTCTATAACTTTCTGACACCAGTTGATTTTAAAGAAAAAGAATTGCCGGATGACCCGTTTAAGGTGGCCAAGTAATAGCATAGTTTTGCCAACTTTTTGAAACCAGTACTCCTTTAATCTAGCTCTAACATATCAAAACAGAGAGTCAGTCTCGTATGTGTATCTGTAGATGATCTGACAAAGATCTGTGGTGTACACAAGCATAGTACAGCAATGATACAGCAAGAGCAAATAAACGCAACAGGTAATTTGTTTTATGTCCTGGAAACCACCGAATGGCGTAACTTTTCTAGGTATTCATGTAAAACCACACAAGCAATCCAGTTATGAGTCATAGGTCATAGTAATATTATTGTACAATAATTGTTGCTTTTCAAGGCAAATGCTGGTCAATAAATGGCATGTGGTTCATCTGTTCCAACATGGAGAATTTCTGCATATCAGTTATACAATAAACTAAAGCTGTGCTTACCTCCCTATTTGAAGCTACTTTAGATATTTACAACATGGTGCAGATGGAGTTTGGATTTCTATGTGTGTCTCTGTATAGAGAACAACTGATCTGAATAGGCCTCTTACCAATATCTATGCACCCCACCAATCATGCTGCCTGTGCCCTTTCTATATAGCTCAAACCAAATGGCAAACAGACATTCTGCGACATGTCTGCTGACGACTGAAAAGATGTTACTGATTATTTTTCCCTCATTCGTAGTCTATCCTAAAGACTTATTGATGTAGTACATGGGTCTCCAAACTGTGGCCCTCCAAGTGTTGTAATACTACATTTCCCATCATGTCTGGACAGCCAAATCCAAAGCTTTAGCTGTCTGGGCATGATGGGAATTGTGGTTTTGCAACAGCTGAAGGGCCATAGTTTGATGTAGTACAACCTTCTCTATAGGGTCTCTTAAACCCTTTCTCTCTCTTTCAGAGTTCTCTCACCACTTGTATGTTTACTTTGTGCCACGGATATATTCGTTTTCTGTAACTACAAATGTCTGTTTTTCCTGCATATTTTTATTCTGCGCTAGGAAGTGGCTATAATGGCGTGGAGGTCACATGATATTCCTACTCCCTCTCAGTGAACAAGGTTGGCCAGTCATTATATCCCATTCTATAAAGTGTTCTATATGAATCGAAGAGCCCACAGAGATCGGAATAGAGAATCCGGCTATGGTGCATGTGGGTAAAGACTGAATAGTTAAATTTTTGTAAAAGAGAAAGCAAGGACAGCTGGAAAGTGGAAGGAGCTTGTGTCATTGGTCTTGTTATTTTGAAGGGTCTATGTATTGTGTTTGCCACCACATGTATGGTGCAGCACTATGCCCTTTCTCACGATTTTGGTGGCGCATATCACCATCTTCAATGCTGATAGTCTTGGCTCTTTCAGAGTGTTTATTGTTTTGTAATTTTTCCAAGTGTTAAAATATAAAACTCAACTAAATCTGTGATTTATACTGGATCTTCATCAGGCATCATATGTAAAAAAAAATAAAAAAAGGCTGACACATACCTTCTACAGCTTGTTCTGCTTCCTCAAAATGAAAAACACTCCTGCTTACTCCTGCTGTTTGAGTAGGCTTTGAACTACAGATATTACGAACAGTGTTCCTGGAAAAAAAAAGAACATTATTCATTTATCAAAATGGAAAAATGATGGGTATGATGACATGTATTGCATCACACTAACAATCATAGCAGTAGTTACACACCTACTCTACGCATTATAATTAAATACAGTGGTCCTTCAACATACCATATTAATTGCTTCTGGGAGGACCATTGTATGTTGAAAATATTGTATGTTGAGACCAAAATTCTATGGAAAACTGGTAATTGGTTCTGAATCCCCCAAAATGTCACCCCAAAATGAGAAAAAAATAAGATTTAAAGGAAAATAAGCAGATAATTAATATTGATAAAACAAATCCTTACATATCAGAGTCATAAAGAGTGACTGGAGACTGTAAATGGCTTTTTAAGAAGAAGATTGGAGCGATGCTAGCATAGTGCCCCAGGTATACTACACGCACTCCTCTTCAATGATATGAAGTGCAGATGAATGACTTCTGACACTGGGATTCTGTGAAACAACTTTAACTTTACTTAAGCAGTTTGGGGGACATTTATGAAGTCCGGCATTTTTTATACCTAGCTTACAAATGTCCCTGCAGCTCCAGAGCTCAGGGGATTTAGAGGCAGTGCGCCTCTACATAAATCCTGATCGCACGGAGCCCGTCCGTAGGAAAATTTCGAAAGGTTTCAGTATAATTTTTCCACCAGAAAAATGATAAATGCGGCGCATGCAGAGGCCGCAGGGGCCGTAACCCCTTGTAACGCCCCCTCTCCACCCCACTGGCGAAGGTGGCACAGATGCGAAAAAAATATTCGCAAAAATACCATTTGCAAATATGTTTACGCCGATCTGCCCCATCTGCGCCTTAAAAAGGCATTTACCCCTTTTCATACATATCCCCCTTTGTGTGCAAAAATCCAACAATTATACAGTCTCGTAGGACAGATGACGATAGCACAAGGTAGATACCGTTTACTTGGGGATAAGCATATTTGGTCACTGTCCCTTTGGTTACTACAATTAGCAGGTTAAGGGAACTGAGTTTGTTATAAACACTTTAGTAGGTATATAGCCTGGTCCCTATGGGTTACAGATCTACTTAGTTCGACTAATCTTTGCTCACGAGAAAATTCACAGTTTGGCTGACTGTGGTTAAGAACATTTGTACTCAAAGAAAAACTTTGCAGATCTGTCTCACAATACTCAGAGAGATGCATGCAGGGGCACAATGGCAGATGTGGAAGTGAATCAGCACTGTCTCTGACCAGAGGCCTAATAAGAGAATGGCAATGCCGGGGGGCCCTGGAGCAAATTATCTAATCCCAAACTCCAAGATAAAAGTTGCAGGCCGTAGAACTGATCCTCACAGTGTGGACTGAAAATAGTGTCTTGCTTCATACAGCTTTAGGGAATGCTGTAATAGAACCTGAGACGCTCATAGTCATCATATCTTGCTTGTTGCTTGTTCTTGTCACATGCTTCTGAAATACATGGCTTGACTTAGGATGTTAAAGAGGATACTCATTTCTTTGTAATGGAGGTCACTGTTAGGTAAATGCACATTGCGGAAATCACAGGGATAACTTGTCATGGATTCTGTCGCTCGACCCTCCCCCGTGCTCCCACTTGTTTTTCCGCTGGTCCCATAGGCTCCATTCTGTGGTCAGACGGACTCCGCTGTCTTCTTGAAGAATGAACCTGTCCATTCTTCAGGCGGACGGCTGAATCTACCTGACCATAGAGTGGAGTATATGGGACGGGGCGAGAGTGAGGCGGGAGCACGCGGGGACGTGCGGCAGAATCTGCAGCAAGTTATCTGCGAGAATTCCGTAGTGTGGACATACCCTTAAGCCTAATTCACACATCCGTTGTTCTGTCAGCAATTGCGTACATAACATGAAACCAATGTTATCCTATGGCCCCGTTCACACGTCCGTACGTGTACACGGGGCCGCGATTCGTGCCGCGAAAAAACGGACATGTTGTACATTTTTGCGGCACGGATCGCTGGGGTAATGGTGTGTGAATGTAGTGCTCCGTGAAGCACGGAGCACTACGGAGGCACATCCCGTAGTGCGGTACGCGGCCGCGGGTATGTGGCCGCGTCCTTACTCAGTAAACTTTTGAAAACTAAGAGAATTTACAGCTGAATAAATGGTCTCACTAGCTCAAGTTGAGCTAGCAGACATGTGCACTGGCTAGGTTAGCCTGAGCTGGACTAGGGACTGCTCTCATTGGTTGAGATGCATTATGTGGACAAAACATCTTACTTCCATACATGTGAGACTGCGTGTGGTAAAGACATAGCAAAAATGTTAACCCTTGCAAGGACCATATCCTTTTGTGTATCCTGTTAAGTATATATTAAATGGATTTTTAGAATAGGGAGATGAAAAAAGAGCTTGCTCTGTCCTCTTCAGGCATTGATCTGGTATTGCAGTGCCTCCAGGTTCAGTGCAAAAAAAAAAAAAAAAAAAGAATATACAATACCCCAACAAAGTTTAGAGTGCAAAGCAAAGAATTCCTCAGCCAAACAACAACCGTATACATACCGTAGCTAGGAAACAGGCTATAGACTACATACTTATAGGCTTGTGGGCTCCTTATATTTGGCTCTCTAACTATAACAACTACATGTGTATACTGTTGTTTGAATTTTAAAATTCAAATGCATGGAGATCACCCTGGTCCTTATCCATTTAAAGGAGAAGCCCCTTGAAATTGAAAAAAGGGAGGAAGCAGGGGAGGCAGGAAAGTAATAAACAAAAGTATTTTTACCTGTCCCTTTTCCCTGTATCGCCGCTCCGGGGTCTTCTTGACAGCTGTCGGCCACCTGCAGCACTTCGGGATGCAACATCACATACCCTGGTGATTGATTGCCTGCTCAACCAATCAGTTACTGGGGCTAAACAGTCACTGATATCACAGGACTTCAGCGGAACATTTAGGTAGTGATGAGCGAACAGTAAAATGTTCGAGTTGAACCTCGAACAGAAGTGAAGTTCATGTTCGAAGTTCGACTCGAACTCCATAAAAGTCAAGGGGAGATGTTCGGGTTAATTTTTATATCTACACAGGCGAGGGGAAGCTGGAATTACCATCCAGAAGAGGAAACTGGATACATCGAACAACTTAGTGAAGAAAATTTGGCTCTAAGAATTACAGAAAAAAAATTAAGAGGGTAAAATACTTCATTTCGTGATGAGTGAATAGTACGCTATTCTCGCTAGACCGAAACATATGCTTCAATTTAAAGGGGTATTCCAGGAAAAAATCAATAAATTGCTAATGGAAAGGGTTAACCAACGTTAACCCTTTCCTAATATACTTACCTGTCCTTTTTTGGCCCCCCAAGGAGATCTCCGGTCCGGTCACGTGATATTCCAAGTTGCGACTAGCGGATCCTCTGTCCTTCCGGTCCGTTGACGTCACTATACCCGGCCGGCGTCCGCTCTCCGTCTCAGCAGCAGATGTCACACAACAGCACCCTGCAGGGACCCCTCACAGTAACCTGCTGTACAGTTAGCAGGGTGCTGATCACCCGGCCCCCTTCTCCTATATCATTGCGATCCCCCCGGCCCCCTCCTTCCTGTATCATTGGCACCGCGATCCCCCCGGCCCCCTCCTTCCTGTATCATTGCCACCGCGATCCCCCCGGCCCCAGCAGACCCGTGGTTTACAAACAGTCAGTGGACTGTGCAAAATTGAGGTTCTTGACTCTATTCTCAATTGTATTTTCACCAAGGCGATCAACAACCATGCCAAAATGTACTGGTTACAGCAGCTGCAGCAAAAGAGATGGGAATACTGTAACAATGCATCAAAAATCCATACTGGAATGATGTCTTCACATGTTCCTGATAGTAAAGACAATGCAGGTACGTATAAGCACTCACCCTAATGTTTTTTGGATTACACTTTTGCATAATGTTGCATAATGCATTGCCTGTCTTCAAACATTAAAAGCTATATAAAATAATTTATGTATCAATATCTGTAAAATTACAGACAAACAAAGAAAACGTCATTTGTATTTTAATAATTATTGTCTTTAAGGGTACGTTCACACTGACCGACTAGCAGTGGAAATCTTGCTGCGAGTTTTGCAGCGAGATTCTCTAAGAGCTAAGGTCCTGGCAGGTCCTGTGCATACATACTCGCAGCGGTCTTTCAGCTTCCTGCTCTGACACCAAGGGCAACATCTGCAAAGAGTTTGTATGTTCTCTCTGTGTTTGTGTGTGTTTTCCTCCCACACCCAAAACATACAGTTAGGTGAATTTAGATTGTGAGCCCTAATGGGGACAGGGAGCAATAATTGGCAAAAACTATGTAAAGTGCTGCGGAATCTGTGTGCGCTATACAAATAAAAGGATTATTATTATTAAGGGAGGTATTTGTTTGCAGTTTGGACAGCTTTTATGATGTTGTCCACTGTAACGTTGGGTACCACCAAAGCCCAGTATGAAATGCCCAACTGTACACTTTCGTAGGAGTATTTAGAGGTCAGCCACCGTTGGTAATTGGTAATCTGCTTGTCTTCCAACTGTGTGGTGCTGTTCAGGTTTAAGAAGGGGTCTGACTAGTCTTTGTCAGAGAAATTCTGTAAGATTTTGTTGATATAGCTGTAGGCTTGAAGGTAGTGAAAGGGATGGGGGCCTACCACATCAAGTTGCTGCCTGAGTTCATTGAAGGTGTATGGGCGCTTGCTGGTTGTGTTAACCATGGTTTCCAGACAATTTAATCCCCCACTCAGCCATCTACGGAAAATAGGGGGTTGCTTGCTTTGGTGGAAGTTAGGGTTGTTTTTCAGTCTTAGTCGGTAGAACTTTTCATTAAAGTGTTTTTATTTGCATAATTTATTTTGGTATACCAATGTTAGCCGTGTTTTCTTTCATTTGTGTCTACATTTCTCCAGATTTCCAAGTATTTGAAATATTGCAGTCTGATTTTCCACTGATCTATTTTTGTACTTTTGTGGAATACTGAACCTCTGGTTTATACATATTTCTAGGCATACAATAATACTTCCCCGATTACACAATTATATAGTTTCATATATTGCATCATAACTAAAAATATATTGCATTACATGCCACACAAGATTAATAAATAAATCTGGCAAAAAGGCACCCTCCCTGTCTAAAGAAATGGAGGTTTCACAATCATTACAGATGGGAATTCTTTACTGTAAGAGCAGTGAGACTGTGGAATTCTTTGTCCCATGATGTTGTGATTGTACTCAACTCCTGTTCATCAGGTGAGTATGAAGCAGGCTCTAGAGCTGAATCCACCCTAAACATGGTCAGTGGCGCCTGCTATTGTGGTGTCCTACCATGGGTGTTCCTTATATGGCACCTGTCGCAAAGTTATCCCTTCAGTGATGATGAAGGTGCATTCTTTCACCACTAGGTGCCAGTATTATGTTACGTGTTACACAGCTGTAGCTTTGAAAGGGTTGTTGTTTATGTACCATCTGGTCTGTACTGACCAATGGGAGATGCTTTCTCTTCTCTTACCTATCCCTGTTCTCCACACACACACATACAGCCCCTGAAAAAGTAGTTAGTTTGTCCCTTACAGTCTAGTCAAGTTGAGTTAGGAGAGTGAAGAAACATGTTTATGGAGAACCCAGAGACTTTCACTTCTAACAGTATCACTATATACACCATAGAGTGTAAGACCCAAAAAAGAGGACAAGTCAGAGATCAGCCCAGCCCACACTGGGAATCTCTAGAAATAGTGCAGGGCGGTATCCTAAAACAGGGGAACTGACCCGGATAGAGCATAGCAACCGTATGAAGGTCTACGTACTCTGTCTGGCAGAACAGGTGACACTGAATAATTTCAGACACTTATATACTCTCAGGTAACCAAGACCGGCCATCACTCGGGGTGGCCGCCTGAGGTTTGCCTCAGGCGGCAGAGACCCCAGAATCGGCCCTGGGTGGGTGGCCAGATCGTTGCACTGGAGGTGGTAGTCCTGTCCCCAGTGCTCCAAACCAACGTTTTTGCCTAAGGCAATAACCATCAACTACAGGGAAGCCGATGATGAAGGTAAGAAACTTGCCTTCATCCTCAGTGCCCCGTGCACAAAAGGGACATATCAGCAGGAAAGATTTGTTAGATTTGTAACCTGCTAATAGTTTCCCTTTAAAAGTAGCAAAAAAGTAAAATAAGGTTTAAAACATTAAAAACTGCTCCATTGAAAAAATTCTAATCAACATTTCTGATTTTCCAAATAAAAAAAAAATCTAAAATATAATTATATACAGTATTTTGCATTACCTTGTGCGTAACCATCTGAACTATTAAAATAGTTATGTTAACGTTATTGATCCCACGCAGTGAACAGCAAATGCAAAAACTGACATCCCTGAAAATAATTGAATAAAATGCAATCAAAAAAGCCCATCTTCCCAAAAATACTAATATAAATGAAAGATCACAGTGCAAACTGGTTCTACAGTGTGTGTATATACACTGCCTGTCTCACAACAGCTTATACAATGTAGACACACTGCCTGTGTCACAACAGCTTGTAAATGTCTGTTTTTATATAGTTTCAGCCCTAACAAGGGTTTTTGAGGGTCCCTTCCTACCTAACTTCACCTAAAACCTTCCTCTCCCTGCGTTACAGACTGTCCCTCTCTAGTTCCAACCAGCAAGTGACACAAATCTGAAATCACTATTCTTTTATTCAGGAGGTCACATGGTTTAGCCAGCCAATCACAGTTAGAGGGTTTTTTTAAGCCCTGCCTACTCCTAGGGACTGTCCCTACCTGCATGTCAGGCGCCAGGGGAATACCTTGAATAGCGTACTATTCGATCGAATACCTGTTCGATCGAATAGTATTCGCTCTTCTCTAATATCTAGCTATAGTATACATACACTACATCTCTAGACATCTACATATCTATAACTATCTACATCAGTCCGACTTAGACAACAGGCTGTCAACAATGGGAAGGAAAGGAGCAAAGTTTGCTAAATGAATGTATTTAAAAAAGTACTGGGTGATAGCAGTGTCCCAGCACCCAAAGCAAAAGTTTATTCAGTTTCTCCCACTCCGGCGGGAGTGGGGGGTGGGGGGGTGGAGAGAGAGCGCTGCACACACAGTTCTCCTGTCTCTCTCTCCTCCCTGGTTCCCGTGCCGAGACTTCAAGAAAATGGCGCCGCCACCCACCCCATGTACTTCAGCTGTGTACTGCGCATGTCTATGCGCATGCGCAGTACACAGCGACGGAACCTCAATGTAAGTGAACCAGACAGACTCCGTCGGTTCACTCTAATGATGTGGAGGTGCCGTATAGCGTCTGTGTGTGTGCCGTGAAATGACGTCACACACAGACACTATAAACATGGCAGCCTCCTGTGCAGGAGTAAATTTTTTTTAAAAAATAATCCAACACTAAGTTAAAAAAAAAAAAAAAAAAAAATCCAACACACTTATTTGATCTTATTACTTTTCATAAAAAAATTTCCAAAAATGTGACACTGTCCCTTTAAGTTTAAAGGGTACCTATCATTTTGATCGCATGGAAGGATATCCTTTCAAAACCCTGCCAGGTTAATTGTCCTCTCCTAAATTTAGAACAGTACAGAGTACAGAACTGCCAGAAGCGCCTTAGGCCCCGTTCACACAGAGCAAGAGGGGTGGAATTACGCGGCGCTAGCCTCTGTGTCATAATGACACTATATAGGAGGCGCACGTGCTGCATCTCTTGTTCATGTTCATTCTTCAGTGCTGAGAGAAGCTGAGCGATGCGGCGGAGGCTAAAAGCATTCCGCCCCTCTTGCTCTGTGTGAACGGGGCCATAGACTTGCATTGTCATACACTTATAATGCAAGTCTATGGTGCTTTCCTCAGTTCCGCACACCATTCACTTTAGCATCGGGCTGCGACCTGCAGAGCTTTGAGAGGGTATCCTGCTGCATGATCAAAATTACAACTATATTAGTTGATATGGGAATACCCCTTTAATGCCCCTAAAGAGCAGTAATGGATTCCACTTACTGTATTTCTTTCCACGGGTGCTTAAGGGAGATATTTTGAAGGGATGTTGATTCCTGGGGAGCTGGCATTGAGGCCACAGTTAACCCCACTACTTCAGTCGGTGTTTTCACAGGAGGTAAAAAGTCTCCATCTACTCACAAAAAAAAGATGAGTAAAACATTGATTTCGGTACAATTACAGGTGTTGTTCACCTAAAAAAAAAATATTTTAAAGCAACTGGTGCCAGAGATTTCCAAATAACTTCCATTAAAAAAAATATCCAGCCTTTCAGTACTGCAGGATCAGCTGCTGTATGTCCTGCAGAAAGTGTCCTATTCTTTCCAGTCTGACACAGTGCTCTCTGCTGCCACCTCTGTCCATGTCTGGAACTGTCCAGAGCAGTAGCAAATCTCCATAAAAACCTTTTCTGCTCTCCAGACTGAAAAGAATTTACTGCTTCCTGCAGGACATACAGCAGCTGATAAGTACTGAAATATTGGAGATTTTTTTTTAAAGAAATAAATTACAAATCTTTAGCACTTTCTGGCACCAGTGGGTTTGAAAAAAATTTCTGTGCTGAACAACCCCTTAAGGATACGTTCACACTGACCGAGATCTCCGCTGCGAGTTTTGCAGCAAGATCCGCTACGAGCTAAGGTCCTGGCAGGTCCTGTGCATACATACTCGCAGAGGTCTGAAAGACCACTACAAGTATGTAATGCAGCCGCCCCCTTAACCCCTTCATAGGCTCTCACTCGACTCCCGCTCTCCGTATATATTACCTGTCTCCTGCACAGGGTCCCGTCTTCCTGCTCTCCCGCCCAGCAGTGGCTGCGGCTGGGCAACACAATAATTGGCTGGGCGTCAGAGCAGGAAGCTGCGAGTATGTATGCACAGGACCTGCCAGGACCTTAGCTCGTAGCGGATCTCGCTGCAAAACTCGCAGCAAGATTTCCACTGCTAGTCGGTCAGTGTGAACGTACCCTTAAAGACAATAATTATTAAAATACAAATGACGTTTTCTTTGTTTGTCTGTAATTTTACAGTTATTGATACATAAATTATTTTATATAGCTTTTAATGTTTGAAGACAGGCAATGCATTATGCAACATTATGCAAAAGTGTAATCCAAAAAACATTAGGGTGAGCGCTTATACATACCTGCATTGTCTTTACTATCAGGAACATGTGAAGACATCATTCCAGTATGGATTTTTGATGCATTGTTACAGTATTCCCACCTCTTTTGCTGCAGCTGCTGTAACCAGTACATTTTGGCATGGTTGTTGATCGCCTTGGTGAAAATACAATTGAGAATAGAGTCAAGGACCTCAATTTTGCACAGTCCGCTGACTGTTTGTAAACCACGGGTCTGCTGGGTAACATTAAATCATATGAAATAAAAATGCATACGAAAGTGAGTGGATAGTGTGAGTGGATGTCCTTTTTTTTTTAAAGGACATCCTCGCCTATTAAGAGCCATAGTTCTTTTTTTTTTTTTTTTTTTACCAACTGGGCTGGTTGGGGCCTATTTTTTATTGGTATCATATTGGTGTAAAAAAAATTTGATTGCTTTTTTTTCTTTTACACTTTATTAGTCCCCCTAGGGGACTTATATATGCAATTATTAGATTGCATATACTGATCAATGCTATGCTATTGCAGGCGGGCAGAGGTGGGGAGGTAGTCATCTGGGCGGCTCCCCGCCCTTGTCTAGTCACTGCTCTCTGCCTGTCAGCACACTCTGAGGGGATGATTTACAGGGAGAGAGGCCTGTTACTGACAGGCAGAGAGCGGTGACTAAACACGGACAGGGAGCCCCGGTAATAAAACCTCTTTCTTCGGTATACAACAGCTTCTGCTGCAGGTGCGGCCGGTGCGTGCTGCTCAGGAGCTGTACACTGTGCTTCAGGGAACCATATTAGCCCAGTTGGGCTGATTGGTTCCCTTTAAAACTCCTTCACAGCAGGAATGTTTATACACATTCCTAGTGCAAGGGACATCGGCAGTATGAACGTGTATAGCCGCATGGCTTACGTGAAGGGGTTAAACAGGCAGCAAAAATGCCATCCAGCACAATCCCTCCTCCTATACTTCAGACTGAAGGAGACACATGCAGTTTTTTTCTGGACAGAATAGCACAGAAGTCTGTGTTTTCCTATCCAGGAGAATAAAATGCAAAAGAATGGAAGCTATCAAAACATTTTGGACATACACTTTATATTAGAAAGTTATGTATCCATTAAACAGATCCATCACAAGGGTCTCTGCGCTCTTAAGATATATGCGCCCAACGGAAACAAAAATGTAGTGTGCAAAGAGCCCTGAAGCCACATTTCCCAAGTTACTGGTCTATTTTACTTCTGGTCAATTTGTGTTTTAACTTCAGTAAAATTTGGAGAAATGATTACGTATGGTTACGTACCTTTAGTATATATGGTTTTGTTGGCGTTTTAATTTCAAATATTCCCTCTTCAGCTTCCATGCTGAAATGAAAAGTAGCTGCATGCACATCTATTGTCCCGAGTGCACAGACATCTGAAGCCATTCGATAGTAAAGTAAATGACATTTCTTGTCATCGTAACAGAAGAAGCGGTATTTCCATGCTTTCAGGGGCCCTTTCAATCCTAGCTTATGCAAATATCCACAGAGCCTTTTTGGCTTTTCTTCTTTACCTTGTTTACTTGGAGCAAGGAAAGGAACATCAACAGTACCACCCGTGGTAAAGGAAGAACCATCATTGGTAGCTTCTATGGTGAGGGAAGAACCATCACTGGTAGCCCCTATGGTAAGGGAAGAACCATCACTGGTAGCCCCTATGGTAAGGGAAGAACCATCATTGGTAGCCCCTATGGTAAGGGAAGAACCATCACTGGTAGCCCCTATGGTAAGGGAAGAACCATCATTGGTAGCCCCTAAGGTATGTTCTTCACAATGTATATGAGTCTCTGCAATTGACTCATTGTTCAAAGGTTTCTCTGGAGCTCTAGTTTGTGGAAGATTTTCCTCATGGGCATTACCTACTTTGTCAATTTCTTCTGTTTTGTTCATCTTTAAAAAACCGTCCTGAAATAAAGCACATATCAATAACTGAATGCTCCTCTGTGAGTATTTATATGGTACTGTTACTTAATTAAATGTTTACAGCGGAAAATATAATGACTAAAACAACATTGAATAGCGGCCACACAAAACTGTCAGTTCACACAATGGAGAGTGCGGCTCCAGCTGCACTTCCCATTGTGTTCTATGGTGAATTGGGATGCGGGCGCACACCGATGCATCTGCATCCCAATTTAATAGAAATGAAGTTCATCCAGCCGGTACTGCAGTACCGGCCATTCTGTGACAAGGCCCGGGTAACAGAAATGCTGGTGTCATACGTTGTGTGAACATGGCCTTAAATAGAAGAAAATTCAAATCTTTATAACTTTCTGAAACCAGTTGATTTGAAAGAAAAATATTTTTGCTGGACAACCCGGGTAAAATAGGTCAATACTTTGCTTTGAGCCATTTTTGGATGATTTTTACTGTGTGTTTGGGGTAATTATCCTTTTGGAGGAACCATGGCCTGTGACCAAGCTTTCTGACACTGGGCAGCACATTACACTTCAGAACGCCTTGATAGTTAGATTTCATTGCACCATGCAAAGATTCAAAACTCATCCATGTTCAACAGTAGATACAATGGGGAAGATTTATCAAACATGGTGTAAAGTGAAGCTGGCTCAGTTGACCCTAGCAACCAATCAGATTCCACTTTTCATTCCTCACAGACTCTTTGGAAAATGAAAGGTGGAATCTGATTGGTTGCTCGGGGCAACTGAGCCAGTTTCACTTTACACCATGTTTGATAAATCTCCCCTAATGTTCCTTTCTTTGTGTGCTTTATTATTGTGTCTGTAAAACCTACCAAAAAGTTCTTGTTTTGACCTTGCAGTTCCAGGCTGGGTTCACACTACGTAAAAAAAGCGGCCGTATTTCATAACAACGGCCGTTATTTGTAAAATAACGGCCGTTGTTATGAAATACGGCCGCGTTTTTTTACGTAGTGTGAACATAGTCTAACTCTCCATGGAAGTCTATACTTATTAGCCATGCTGCTTGTGATCTGGTTTCTGCTTCTCGGATCACTGCTGGAACCTCAGGCCACAGCCTTCTCCAGAATGATTGATAGCCAGAGGAGACAGGGCCTGAAGATACAGCTGCTGCAAGGACCAGAAAGCCAGATACCGGATCACAAGCAGCCGCAGATGGTAAGTATAGACTGCTTGTGATCTGGAAACTGACAGCACAGATATACACATATCCTATATGTACAGTATACCCTATATACATATCTGTGCTATGCAGTTTCCAGGGATACTTGAGCAATACAAGGATTGTTCATGCAGCCCATCTGCCTGATTTGTCGTGCCCTGTAAAGGCACTGCAAACCGGCTGCCCCCCTCCCTCCCCCCGGATGAGAAATCTATCCATCTAAAAGGAACATGCCACTTCTTTTGGCGGATAGCGGAATACGCCGGCCCATAGAATGGTGTCTATGGAGCCGACGGAAAGGCGCGTGGCCGTGCGAGCAGAAAGACAGTGGAATTCCGGACATTATCCGCGAGAATTCCTCAGTATGAACCCACCATAAGGTTGTATTTGTCTTTGATGTCTTTGATCATGGACAATTTTATAGCCCATTGCTTTCTGTTGGGCTACTCACACGTTACGTTTTTTCACGGATCAACAATCTGTGAAAAAATAGGACATGTCATAACTCGGACAATGTTACGGAACAGACTCCCCAATAGAAGTCTATGAGATACAAATCTCTGACATGTTAGAAGTTCGCCCAAATGATAAGTACTCTGTAAAGAATGGTGAGGCAGCCACAGACTGTAAAGCGTGTACAGGTAAAATACTTTTTGGAACACTGTTTTTCCTGTCCACCATTTTTCCCCAAATTTCAAACACAGAACAAACAACCTAACAAAAAAACAAGCATTGTATGAATCCAGCCTGATGTGTGTTCTCTAGGTCACGAGCAGGTATAATTACAAAATCATTTCAGCTAAGGGCATGTTCACACAGGATACAAAACTGCACATTTTCCAAAAAGCAGCATAACAACCACAGCAAATTGTGAAGATTAATGGTGTGTTTACACATAAGGATTATCGTACAAATTTGCGCTATAACGATCTAATTCGAACGATAATCGTACATGTAAATGCAGCGAACGATCAAACGACGAACAATACATCGCTCATTTTGATCTTTCAACATGTTATCAAATCGTCGTTCGCAAAAAATTCCCAAATCGTTCCGTGTGAACAGTCGTTCGCCGATTTAACCAATGTTTGAGATAGGCTTAAGCGTTCGCAAAACGATCGCAAAACAAATTTTCTGTACGATATATCGTACCGTCTAAACGCTGCTCGTTATGAAAAAAAAATTGTTACTCATTACGACATTGTTAATCGGACGAACGGGCCAATTATCGTTACGTGTAAACGCACCATTAGGTGCAGATTGTGCGGATGTTGTAAAAATAAAATGAATTCTTTAAAATCTGCATTGAGGTCAGTGGGGACAATTTCCAAGTAGAAATTTATGTCCCCACTACAGCAATATATACATGAGTTTCCTACAAATCTCATCCCCAATGCTGCTATTGCATGCAAAACTTCAGTGGAAAACC
The DNA here is from genome assembly GCF_027789765.1 of Dendropsophus ebraccatus. Classification (NCBI taxonomy): domain Eukaryota; kingdom Metazoa; phylum Chordata; class Amphibia; order Anura; family Hylidae; genus Dendropsophus; species Dendropsophus ebraccatus. The sequence goes on along the minus strand of NC_091460.1, from coordinate 100,961,109 downwards.
TGCTGCCTATCCAACCAGTACGAACATGGTGGCAATGAACATCTTGTCTAATGGTGCGTTTACACGTAACGATTATCGTGCGAATTTGCGCAATAACGATCGAATTCGAACGATAATCGTACTTGTAAACGCAGCGAACGATCAAACGACGAACGAGACATTGTTCGTTTTGATTTTTCAACATGTCATCAAATCGTTGTTCGTCGTTCGCAAAAAATTCGCCGATTGTTCTGTGTAAACAGTCGTCGCGCGATGCGGCCGCCCACAGCCCAGCCCCCCGCTCTACCGCAGCCCCCAGCGGGTGGCGATCAGAGCGGCGGCGATCAGAGTGGCGGGGGTGGCCATCGAGCCGGCGCAGGGGGCTGCGGATGAGCGGGGGGCCGGGCTGCGGGCGCGCGATCGCAAAACAATTTTTCGGTACGATGTATCGTACCGTCTAAACGCTGATCGTTATGAAAAAGAAAATCGTTACTCCGACATCGTTAATCGTACGTTTCGTGTAAACGCACCATAAGTAAGAAGATAACATATAAACTGTGAGAGAGAATGCATAGCTGCATAACGTATACAGGTAGCTACCTGTCTGGTATATGTCACTCCGCCTACAGGGCTTAGAGAGATACAAGTATATAGCCTAGAACAGTGTTTTCTGAGATCTTGAAGCCAAGGAACCCAAGTAAAATAAACGTCTGGTAGCCAGTAGCCACTGTCAGGTTACTATCAGCACCCCCAGCACACAGGTATATAGTAAGATATAGCCAAACAGAACAAGAACAATGAGATAGAAGTGTACCTGGCTCCTGGAGCACCAGCCCAGTGTCTGCAGACTTCCTGCTCTGGGCTGTGAATCACCTGGACAGGCTCCTACAGATCACATTCACCTTCTAGAATTCCTCTGGAGTTTAAAGGAACTCTCCAGTCTCCTAGGCATGACGCTTGTCCTAGATTGCCAATCCTTCAGGGCTGCATGTTTCAAGAACATTCACACACATCTCCATAAGGAAGAGAGCGCTAGTGTCAGGGGAGACTGCTGGTGAAAGGGGAGAGTGGTAGTGTCAGGGGAGACTGCTGGTGAAAGGGGAGCTTGCTAGTCTCAGAGGAGAGTGCTGGTGTAAGGGGAGAGTTCTGGTGTCAGGGGAGACTGCTAGTGTCAGAGTAGACTGCTGGTGTCAGGGGACACTGCTAGTGTCAGAGTAGACTGCTGGTGTCAGAGTAGACGGCTGGTGTCAGGGGACACTGCTAGTGTCATAGTAGACTGCTGGTGTCAGGGGAGACTGCTGGTGTCAGGGGAGTCTGCTGGTGTCAGGGGACACTGCTAGTGTCAGAGTAGACTGCTGGTGTCAGAGTAGACTGCTGGTGTCAGGGGAGAGTGCTGGTGTCAGAGTAGACTGCTGGTGCCAGAGTAGACTGCTGGTGTCAGGGGAGTCTGGTGGTGTCAGGGGACACTGCTAGTGTCAGAGTAGACTGCTGGTGTCAGAGTAGACTGCTGGTGTCAGGGGAGAGTGCTGGTGTCAGAGTAGACTGCTGGTGTCAGGGGAGGATATCTTCTTTCATGCCCATTCCTGCTGACCTGTGATGTTGTGAAAGCCGGCAGTGAGTCAGCAGCCACTGCCCTAAGGATGTGATATAGACTTGAGGATTTCTCTGAAATGTTCGCTTGGCTGTTGCTCAATGTTAGCTGACATGCAACCATAACAACCTGAGGTTATAGTTAACCCATTAAAAGCCAGGCTCATTCTGGATGGCGGCAGTGAGCTGCTCTTATCTTTATTACGTCACCCATAACTTTTCTAATTTTATACTGTTATGCGACAGGTGGCGGTGGAGGCTTTTACACTAGAAAGGTCAAGCAGTATAAAGAGCTGGATATAGAGTTACATACTATCCATATTACAAGACATAGTAAAAATATACTGATACTAAATGAAAAAAGTTTCGTATAGGAAAAAAAAGCACCACTGGAAACAAAATATACAAAGTACTGCCACATACTGCACCTCCTGAATATAATACTGCCACATACTGCACCTCCTGAATATAATACTGCCACATACTGCACCTCCTGAATATAATACTGCCACATACTGCACCTCCTGAATATAATACGGCCTCACACTGCAACCTCTGAATATAATACTGCCACATACTGCACCCTCTGAATATAATACTGCACTCCCTCTATATAATACTACCACTACTCACAGTGCCCCCTCAGTATTATACTGCCTCATACTGCACCCTCTGAAAATAAAACTGCCTCATACTGCACCCTCTGAATATAATACTGGCCCATACTGCACCTTCTGAATATAATACTGCTCCACACTGCACCCTCTGAATGATAATAACATCATATACTGCACCCTCTGAATATAATAATGCCACATACTGCACCCTCTCAATATAATACTGCCTCACACTGCAACTTCTGAATGTAAGACTGCCACATACTGCACTCTCTCAATATAATACTGCACTTCCTGTATATATTACTACTACACACAGTGCCCTCTGAATATAATACTGCCTAATACTGCACCCTCTAAATATAATACTGCCACATAGTGCACCCTCTGAATATATTTTTTGCTCCACACTGCACCCTCTGAATATAACGTCATATACTGCACCCTCTGAATATAATACTGCTTCATACTGCATCCTCTGGATATAATACTGCCCCATGCTGCATCCTCTGAATATAACACTGCGACATACTGCACCCTCTGAACATAATACTGCCCCATACTGCACCCTCTGAATATAATACTGCACTCCCTATGTGTATATAGGACCAGGTCGTCTTCGGAGAGGAGATGTCTCACTGGTCCAGGCACATACAATTGTGGACCAGATTTATAGATGATGTGCTGCTGATATGGTCCTCCTCGGAGGAAGACTTCAATGCCTTTGTGAACGACCTGAATAACAATCACTTAGGTCTAAGGTTTACAAAAACTTTTAGCAAACAGAGGATGGTGTTTCTGGACCTTGATATACAGATTGCTACGAATGGAAGATTGCACACGACGGTGTATAGGAAGGAAACAGCAACTAATTCCCTACTAAAATGGGAAAGCTGTCACCCAAGGGCACTAAAAGCTGGCATACCGATAGGCCAGTATTTAAGACTGCGTCGAAATTGTTCCACCCTGAATTAATTCAAACAAAAGGCTGCTGAACTACGGGATAGACTCCAGAGAAGGGGCTACCCCAAAAAAGTTCTCAGAAGCGCCTATTGGAAGGCGATAAAAAGGAATCGCACGGAACTGTTAAGACCTAAAACTAAAAGTAATGAGGAAGAACAAGTGTCACGGATTATCGGCACGTATGATGTAAAGTCGGCAGAGGTCAAACAAGTTCTGACCCTCTATTGGCCTATCCTCAAACTAGACCAAACCATCACAGGGTTCCTACCGGATAGACCGCAAATTACATATCGGAGGGGACGTAACCTGAAGGATCGGCTAGTCCACAGTCACCTCCCAACACATGGAAATAAAAAATGTAGGGGGATTCCAGGAACATATCCGTGTGGCAAATGCACAATGTGCAGATACATCACCCCTGGAAAATCCTTTGAGAGTAGCAGCACGGGAGAAAACTTTATGATGTGGGACTTTGCAAACTGTGAAACATCAGGAGTAGTATACATGCTGACAGTGTCGGACTGGAGTGCCTTGGGCCCACCGGGGGAAATCATTCTTGGGGCCCACCCTTCTGCCACCATACTTATCTATGGTAACATTAATAAGGGTCCAGTAACACGGCGTGATATGGGGCAGTATGGGGCTGCAAACGATTGCTAATCAGCAGGGCAGGATTATATAGAGATGTGCGGCCAACAACGATTTTTACAGCCGCACAAAAGATCAAATCAGCCGACTATCGGCCATTTGCTCGCTTGTCAGCTGATCTCTGGCACTTTTACATGGGGCTTCCTAGGAGCGCTTGTTACCGATAATTGGCCGGTGTAATTGGGCTATAAGACAATTTTCTTTGCATGATAACACTGTATACTACTGTATGCTACCAATAGCACCAGTATATAAAGAGCAAATATCCCCACACATACCGCCATACTGTTACTGACCAAATCCTGTATACTGAGAGTGATATTACCATAATACCAGTATACAAGGGGGAATTATTATCATCATACATATTACCGCCATACTGTTACTGACCAAATCCTGTATACCAATAATACCAGAATACAAGGGGGAAATATTACACCACACCACAACCATCACTACCATATTGTTACTGACCAAATCCAGTATACTGAGACCAATAAAACACAGTACCGGATTACAAGTGACAAATACCACCACATACTGACTAATACCACCATCTACTGACTAATACCACCATATACTGACTAACAACGCCACATACTGACTAATACCACCATCTACTGACTAATACCACCATATACTGACTAACAACGCCACATACTGACTAACACCACCACATACTGACTAACACCACCACATACTGACTAATACCATCGCTGCTACTGAATAATCCTCCGTACATAGATCACTATCACCTCATCCAGTCATATAGAGGTGGACGCAGCTCTACACAGGCTCTATACACCATATACATTACAGTGCAGTTATATCAGGTGACTCACAGGGGGACGTCTTCTCTAATCAGAGTTCTTCCCTCTTCTTCTTGTTCTTCTCCATCTGTCCTGGGCCATTATGAGAACTTCTCCGAGCCACGAATCCACAGAATCTGCCAGACAAACAATATTAGGCTCCTCACTCTGTCACCATCCTCATCTCTATACTAACTGCACATCTGAATTGGCCCCTTTACACCCTCATTTGGTGGGTAGCCCCGACTCTATGTATGTGTGTGTATGTATATATATATATATATATATAAAATATATATCCCTTATAGTATATGGTCCCCTCTGTGTAGACACTTTATAGATGGTCCTTTGTTCAGTCCTCCATATAGATGGCCCCCAGTGTTGTCCATGTCCCATATAGGTAGACCCCCTTATGTTGTCCATCCCCATATATATAGCCCCTCCATGTTGTCCTTCTTCAATATAGATAGCCCCCTCAAGTTGTCTATTCCCCCCATATAGCCTCCTCATGTTGTCCATTCCCTCCTATAGCCCCCTCATGTTGTCCATCCTCCTATAGCCCCCTCATGTTGTCCATCCCCCTATAGCCCCCTTATGTTGTCCATCCCCCTATAGCCCCCTTATGTTGTCCATCCCCCTATAGCCCCCTTATCTTGTCTATCCCCCTATAGCCCCCTTATGTTGTCCATCCCCCTATAGCCCCCTTATGTTGTCCATTCCCCCCCCATATAGCCCTCTTATGTTTTCCACCCCCTATAGCCCCCCTTATGTTGTCCACCCCCCTATAGCCCCCAGTGCTGTCCATCCCCCATGTAGCCCCCCTCATGCTGTCCATAACCCCCTAGCCCCCCTCATGCTGTCCATCCCCCCTGTAGCCCCCCTCATGCTGTCCATCCCCCCGTAGCCCCCCTCATGCTGTCCACCCCCCTATAGCCCCCCATGCTGTCCATCCCCCCGTAGCCCCCCTCATGCTGTCCACCCCCCTATAGCCCCCTCATGCTGTCCATCCCCCCGTAGCCCCCCTCATGCTGTCCACCCCCCTATAGCCCCCTCATGCTGTCCATCCCCCCGTAGCCCCCCTCATGCTGTCCACCCCCCTATAGCCCCCTCATGCTGTCCATCCCCCCGTAGCCCCCCTCATGCTGTCCATAACCCCTGTAGCACCATCATGCTGTCCATAACCCCGTAGCCCCGCTCATGCTGTCCATAACCCCGTAGTGCCCCTTATGCTGGCCATCCCCCCTATAGCCCCCCTCATGCTGGCCATTCCCCCCTATAGCCCCCCTTATATTGTCCATCCCCCCTATAGCCCCCTCATGCTGGCCATTCCCCCTATAGCCCCCCTTATATTGTCCATCCCCCTATAGCCCCCAGTGATGTCCATCCCCCCCTATAGCCCCCAGTGATGTCCATCCCCCCCTATAGCCCCCAGTGATGTCCATCCCCTCCTATAGCCCCCAGTGATGTCCATCCCCCCTCCATAGCCCCCAGTGATGTCCATCCCCCCCTATAGCCCCCAGTGATGTCCACCCCCCCCTATAGCCCCCAGTGATGTCCATCCCCCCCCCATAGCCCCCAGTGATGTCCACCCCCCCTATAGCCCCCAGTGATGTCCATCCCCCCCCATAGCCCCCAGTGATGTCCATCCCCCCCTATAGCCCCCAGTGATGTCCATCCCCCCCCCTATAGCCCCCAGTGATGTCCATCCCCCCCCTATAGCCCCCAGTGATGTCCATCCCCCCCTATAGCCCCCAGTGATGTCCACCCCCCCCCATAGCCCCCAGTGATGTCCACCCCCCCCCCTATAGCCCCCAGTGATGTCCATCCCCCCCTATAGCCCCCAGTGATGTCCATCCCCCCCCCCTATAGCCCCCAGTGATGTCCATCCCCCCCCTATAGCCCCCAGTGATGTCCATCCCCCCCCCTATAGCCCCCAGTGATGTCCATCCCCCCCTATAGCCCCCAGTGATGTCCATCCCCCCCTATAGCCCCCAGTGATGTCCATCCCCCCCCCTATAGCCCCCAGTGATGTCCATCCCCCCCTATAGCCCCCAGTGATGTCCATCCCCCCCCCTATAGCCCCCAGTGATGTCCATCCCCCCCCTATCGCCCCCAGTGATGTCCATCCCCCCCCTATAGCCCCCAGTGATGTCCATCCCCCCCCCTATAGCCCCCAGTGATGTCCATCCCCCCCCCTATAGCCCCCAGTGATGTCCATCCCCCCCCCCCCTATAGCCCCCAGTGATGTCCATCCCCCCCCCCCCCCCTATAGCCCCCAGTGATGTCCCCCTATGATAAAAAAAAACAAAACCCAACTCACCTGTCACCACGCTCCCCCGTCGGTCGCGGGCCTCTTCTTCTCTCTTCCCCGACAGACGAGAAGCTCCTGGTCCCGGGCAGCTCCGTCACCACTGAGCTCTGTGCGCGCCGCAGTGGCTGGGACTTCCGGTATGCGCTGCGTGTACCGGAAGTCCCAGCTGCCGCATCGCACACAGAGCTCAGTGGTGACGGAGCTGCGGGGGACCAGGAGCTGCGTATCTGTCAGGGGTGGCGGAGGTACGCTTCCGATTGACAGCGCAAGAAGCCTTAGGCTTCCCGCGCTGTCAATCACTCTTGGGACCGCAAGCAGCTTCTTGCTTGCGGTCCCAAGAGTGATTGACAGCGCGGGAAGCCTATGGCTTCTTGCGCTGTCAATCGGAAGACTGCCACATTTAACTGGAAGCGATCGCTTCCAGTTAAAAGGGTGAGGGGCGGCAGTCGGCGGCTGAGTGGGCCCCCCAGGAGCACGGGGGGCCCCGCTGGGCTTACTGGGTGGAGACCACATTGATGTGGTCTCCAGCCCTGTGTCCTTTGACTGGGGGGCGGGGCCTACTCCTGCTCGGGGCCCACCGGGGAAATCCCCGGTCCCCCGGTGGCCCAGTCCGACACTGCATGCTGACGTGTCCCTGCCCACAAAATTATGTGGGAAAAACGTTTAGACCGCTTAAAAAGCGGTTAAGTGAACACATAGGGGACATAAAAAACAAGCGCACAACTCCTGTAGCAATCCACTTCATGGAAAAACACGGCGGAAACTGCAAAGTGCTCAAGTGCCAGGTGTTGGAAGTAGTGAAAAGACATGTATTGAAAGGAGACTATGAAAAGCGGTTATTACAATGTGAGGCACGCTGGATTTTCAGAATGAACTCAGTACGACCGCACGGCCTCAATGACTATGTATCATACATGTGTTTTCGGTGAATAAATTAATCCATAAATACAAGCTACAAGTGTAAAAAGACATTCAACTGCTCATATGAACAGATAAGAGAAAACTGTAAAGTCCACAACCTGAAAACTCTTACCATTTAGATACGGAATCCAAAGCGAGGCTTGGGACGCGGCTGCGTCTCAGGTATCCAGGCAACAGAGGTAAACCAACAAGATCACGTAAGGATCGCTCCGGACTAATATATCTCCTAACAGGAACTACGTGTAGGATCTGTTTCAATTGGACAGGAGAGTAGTCTGTCAAACGCAAGGCGGGCTTACGTGAGATATATAAGAAGGCCAAGGTGCGCTAATCAGAGTGCGGCCATCACCAGAGCCGTGCAGATGGATTGAAAGAAAAAGTCCCAAAGAAAAAAGTGAGCTTACCCTACGGTCCTGGAGGATAATGGTTCAGGAAACGCGTTGGGCCAGTGCAATAAGAAAGTGAAGGACTTCCAGTACCTACTACAGGAGAAATAAGGGAAGTAAAAAACTAACTCTTCACTTGTTTACAATTAAATGAATATGTATAAAGTAACTGCTCACAAAAAAAGACTGTTTACATAAATATAACAAACAAAAAAGACATAAACACGGAATATGTATAAAGTAACTGCTCACAAAGACTGTTTACATAAATACAACAAGCAAAAGGGACATAAACACGAATAAAATACAAGATTAAGAAAGTGAAATACAAATAAAGGAATATGCACTTGGTGTCTTAAGAAAAAGAAAAGAAAGACATATGAACTTTGCTACTCTTGAGTGCTCAGGAGGATGGTGATGGCTGCGTTATAAAGTTGTTTTTTTGTTTTGTTTTTCTTTGAACTTAAATTTTTAAAAGAAAAATAAAAGGTATGTTTTAAATTTTCCTCTTAGTCAAATTAATATATATATATACACTACTACACACAGCGCCCTCTGAATATAATACTGCAACATACTGCACCCACTGAATATACTGCCACATGCTGAACCCTCTGAATATAATACTGCCAACATACTGCACCCACTTAATGTAATACTGCCACATACTGCACCCACTTAATGTAATACTGCCACATACTGCACCCTCTAAATATGATACTGCTCTCCCTGTATATAATACTTCTACACACAGCGCCCACTGAATATAACACTACTACACACAGCGCACTCTGAATATAATACTGCAACATACTGCACCCACTGAATATAATACTGCCATATACTGCACCCTCTGAATGTAATACTGCCCCATACTGTCACTACACTCTTATATGCCATAGAAAGCTTTATGTCTAAGGCCTATACAAAGCAGAGAGCTGCACAGAATGTGTGTGTCCTGGCACAGGCATACGCCAAAACAGAGGAGGCAGGAAGAGAAGTCCAGGCAAATGCCAGAAGAGAGAAGACCGAAAATAAATCCTGACTAATGTGCATGGGAGCTGGGGAGAGAGGTACATTAAATTTTTTGCTATTGTTGGTGCCAACAGGGGCAGTGTTATTGTGAATTGGGGGGGGGGGGGGTCCTAATAACCAGGCCTACCTACTGGGGAACCTATAATAATAATAATAATATCTATTTGTATTGTGCCAACAGATTCCGCAGCGCTTTTTAACCTAACTACTTACTTTATAGGGGGCCTACCAGGTGCCTGATCTACAAACTGGGAGCCCTACCTATCTACCTACTTACTGTGGTGATAAACCTTTAAGAGGCCATATCTACTGGCAGGAACTACCTTACTTAAAATGATTCTGTACCCACCATCTGACCCCCCCAAACCGCTTGTACCTTCGGATAGCTTCTTTTAATGCAAGATCTGTCCTGGGGTCCGTTCGGCAGGTGATGCAGTTATTGTCCTAAAAAACAACTTTTAGGGTGGGTTCAGACATGGTGTCTATGGAGCCGGCAGAAAAGCGCACGGCCTTGAGCGCGTACAGGCAATGAAATTCCGCGGAATTTATCCGCGAGAATTACATAGTCTGAACCCACCCTTAAACAGCAGCCCTGTGCCAAACGGCCATGGCCTAAAGTGTGTGTGCATTAGGCTGGCACAACCTCTCTGTCCCTCCTCGCCGCCCTCCTCATCATTAGGAATGCCCCAGGCAGATTTTCTTCTATTCATCAGCTGTGTAAACACTGCACATGGGCTAGATTGCTAAGGCACCTGTGCAGTGTCCACTGCAGAGGAATAGGAAAAAATCCTGCCAGGGGCATTCCTAATGATGAAGAGCGTGGGGAGGAGGGACGGAGGGGTGGTGCAAGGTTAGGGCACAGACACTCTAGGCCACGGCTGTTGGGCACAGGGCTGCAAGTTTAAAAGTTGTTTTTTAGGACAATAACTGCATCCCCTGCCGAAAGGACCCCAGGACAGATCTTGGATTAAAAGCAGCTATCCGAAGGTACAAGTGGTTTGGAGGGAACAGATTGCGGGTACAGAGTCACTTTAAGGGGGGGGAAACTTATCTGAGGTTCTATTCTTGTACTGTAGGGGCGGACATATCTACCTTATATACTGGTGACATGCACAAACACTAGGTGGCAGTTAAAAAAAAAAAAAGGACTGCTGCACCAATATCCCGGTGCCAGAACTGCTCTGTACATGTAAAAAACACCAAGCGTTGTACCTAGTAGTACATTCACTTTCAGGCTAGATTCACACGTAAAGTATCCACAGCGGATTTCACGCTGCAAGTTCGCAGCGAAATCCACTGCGTATACCTCTCCTGTAATTTTCAATGTGATAACATACTCGCAGCGGGATTGTCATCTGGCCCCATTAACCCCCCGCCACTGGGAAGATACTTTACCTGCTCCGTGATCCGCCCACATCTGAGGCTCCTGGAGGTCCCGTGCAGCCAATCAGTGACTGTGGTGGGGCCATGCATTGGTTGGCTGAGCAGGAACTACGGGAGCCTCAGATGCAGCCGGATCGTGGAGCAGGTAAAGTATCTTCCTGGGGGCGGGGGGTTAATGAGGCCGGGACTTACATACTAGCAGCGGGAAGACAATCCCGCTGCTAGTATGTAATCACATTGAAAATGACAGGAGAGGTATCCACAGCGGATTTCGCTGCAAACTTGCTGCGGATACGTTACGTGTAAATCTAGTCTAAATCTAAAATCAGAAGTTACAATTTAATCAAAGAGTGTAGGCCCACACACCACTTCAAGGTTCCTGATTCATGTGGGGTCCCCAACCATCATCGCCACAATAACAGTGCCCAAAAGACACCAGAGCCAGGACATATGGGCCATGTCTGTTTTTACCCTTAATAGGAAGGAAGCAGCTGTGTTTTGTGTTTAAATCACGATAACCCCTTTAATTAAAGGGGTTATCCAGCGCTACAAAAACATGGCCACTTTTTTCAGAGACAGCAGGACTCTTGTCTCCAGTTCAGGTGTGGTTTGCAATTAAGCTCCATTCACTTCAATGGAACTGAGCAGCAAAACCCTGTCCAAGCTGGAGACAAAAGTGGGTCGGTCTCTGTAAGAAAGTGGCCATGTTTTTGTAGCGCTGGATAACCCCTTTAACCGATTAGGTCAGTCCCCTATCTGATAGCTCAGCAATGCATCTGTGGTTGGGGATCAAGCTGTGGAGCTATCGCCACCTTGTGGCAACCGTCTGTATCCACAGTCTTCTCTGTCTTCCAATGCTACAAGTGAAATGGTTGGTCAGCTTTGCATTACAAAATGCTAACACCACTTCCGTAAACTTCTACTTCATAAGATAGATATCACTGCCGCAAAGAGGCAGCATGAAGTAACGAAGCCTCTTCGATATAGGGTCACGTGACGTCATTCACACTATTTAACCCGGCTGCGCATGCGTCGCAGTGCAGACGATCTACCGTAGAGGCACAACTACTTCTTTACTTTTGTCTCTAACCTAAGGAGCCATTTTAGAGATGCCATTCCCGTAGCACACAATGGGCCTCGGTCGCCGGAAAAATGTCTTTCTCCATAGAGATACGGCTGCTTAATAACGGACAGACATAGGGTCGATAGGTTCTGACGTCTTATTTTTGAGCCGAGCGCTGCTGTCACTGTGTGGTTAACTAGGAAACGTGGACAGGTACCGTCTATTAACTGCTTGTAGTTCAGGAGCTGGATGTTACAATGTGTACCTGAGTGATGGTGTAGTAGGGAGATGTCACGTGCTTCCTCTGGGCATAGGGTTTACATGGTCAGCAGATGTGTTGGTCTTAGTGTATAATGTAAGGAGAGTCATGCAGGTGTATTAAATGATAGGGGAAAGATTGATCAAGCCCGCTTATAATTATATTCTTTATGTTACTAGTAGCAACCAATCAGAGCTCAGCTTTAGTTTTACCAGAGCAATGTGACACTTGAAAGCTGAGCTCTGATTGGTTGCTATGGGAGCTGTGACTGGTTCCTATGGCCATTTAAAAGGATCTCACTATAGGACTGCATGATAAATCCTTTAATATACTTCACCACTGCTGCTCACGTGTGACCATCCTCCTGCAAGCAGCTCGCCGCCATCTGTCACCTGATTCCATCTCTAGGAGGCAATGTGGTGGTGTGGTCTTGTGATGTTGTGTACAGTACTTATTAGCTGATGTATGCCCTGCAGGAAGTTGTATATTCTTTCCAGTCAGCTCTCTGCTGCTGCCTCTGTCCATGTCAGGAACTGTCCAGAGCAAGAGAGGTTTGCTACGGAGATTTGCTAATGCTGCAGTTTCTGACAGACTGGAAAAAATACACCACTTCCTGCAGGACATACAGAAGCTGATAAGTACTGAAAGATTGGAGATTTTTTTAATAGAAGTAAATTACAGATCTGTATAACTTTCTGACACCAGTTGATTTGAAGATATTTTTTTTGGACTTCCCCTTTAAATTCTGTATTGGATATGAGAGCCTCTTACTGCCAATTTCCTGAAGTGATGGACACTCTTCGCAGTATCGTCATATTTGTACCTCACATTCTCTTAATACTTTGATTTTCTTTTCTCTACAGATCTTTTATAATTCATTATGCGGAACTTGAAGTTACTGAAGTCTTTGTACTGTGGCTCAGCTCAGGGTATTGGTGCTCCACAATGCATCTCAGTGCATACAGATACTGGAACCATTCTCATTGGATCATCCTATGGCTTTGTGGAGCTGGATCCTAATACAGAGCAGGTGATTGATTTCTAAACCGCTCTCTCTGATTTCTGCTTCATTGTCTTCTTAGCTGTCTTTCCCTCTCTGCAGCGTGTGTGTGTTCCCTGGTAGGGATGGTCATACGAACCCGAACCCTTGGAAATGATCCCCGCTGTCTGCCCTCTCCGTGGAGAGGGTGGATACAGCTGGAGGACCGCCTGGAAAACTGGTATACAGCCATAACCATAGGCTGTATCCCAGTTTTCCAGGCGTTACTCCTGCTGTATCCACCCGCTCCACGGAGCAGGCAGACAGCGAGAATCTGATGCCGAGCGTTCGGGTTCATACGAACCCGAACCTCGGCAGTTTCGGACCATCCCTATTCCCAGGCACTCCTCCTCCTTAGACTTGTAGTGTAATCACTTGGCTGCTACAAGTCATAACCAGTAAACAAAAGTGTTTTTTAGGGTATATTCACACGGGCGGGCTTGCAGCGAGATTCTCGCTGCGAGCCTGGCAGGTCCTCGCAGTTCCCATACACTACATACTTGCTGCGGTCTAAACGACCGCAGCGAGTATGTAATTCTGCCGCCCTTAACCCCTTCTGCTCCCTCCCGGCTCCCCCGCTGTAAGCATACATTACCTGTCCTTGCTGCACGGGTCCGGCGTCCTGCTCTCCCGTCCGGCCAATCAGTGGCTGCAGCTGGGCAACACACTGATTGGCCGGACGGGAGAGCAGGACGCCGGACCCGTGCAGCGAGGAGAGAGGTAATGTATGCTTACAGCGGGGGAGCCGGGAGGGAGCAGAAGGGGTTAAGGGCGGCAGAATTACATACTCGCTGCGCTCGTTTAGACCGCAGCAAGTATGTAGTGTATGGGAACTGCCAGGACCTGCCAGGCTCGCAGCGAGAATCTCGCTGCGAGCCCGTTCGTGTGAATATACCCTAAAGCAGATTTTTCAATGTGGATAAACGTTAAGCAGAAGAGGGATGCTTAGCAGGGGTATATGCTTGATAACAGGAAAAGGAAGCATTTTTATTTGATAAGTTATATAGCTGATAGCAAGCATTGACTGATAGCTATTCCACTTATTTAATCATTTAGATGCCGTTTTAATGCTGACAGGAGCATTTAAATGCCTTAATGTGTCATTGGTGGTGCAGTAGTATGCATTGGCTCCCCATGACCCTGTGGCTGCCTGACTCGCAGTTGATACAGCCTACCTACAGCAATCTGTACCAATAGAATGCCCATCTAATGGATTAGTGCAGTACATACATACTGTATTGATCTGTTTGCGCAGTAGAACATCCCCATAAAACCTCTCCTGCTCAGGACAGTTCCCAAAATGGACTGTGGGGGCAGTGGAGAGCACTGTGTCAGACTGGAAAGAATACACTACCTGCAGGACATACAACAGCTGATAAGTACTGGAAAACTGGGGATTTTTATATAGAAGTAATTTACAGATCTGTATAACTTTCTGACGCCAGCTGATTTAAAAACCTTTTGTTTTTTGTCTCTGAAGTACCACTGTAAAGCAATGTATTTAAAGTGTCACTGTCGTTTTGCAAAACTTTTGACATTTCATAGAGACACGGTAAAAATTTTGATCAGTCCAGGTCTGAGTTTCAGATCCATACCGATCCGTACAACGAGCGGGATAGGGACCATGCAGCAGTTGAACTTAAACTGAATGTACCATCAGGCCTGGGTTGAAGCACTGGAGGCGGGCTGACCCACCCCCAGTGGGAGGAAACCCTCGCCCCTCTATGATAGGGTTCCATTGATTCTAATGGAGCAGTATCATAGGGGGGCGGAGGTTTCCTCCCACCGGGGGTGGGTCAGCCTGCCTCCAGTGCTTCAGCCCAGGCCTGATGGTACAGTCACTTTAAAGAAGTTGGATGCATTTGGAGCTGCTTCCAACTTTTTCAGCCACTGGGAGTCAGATGCGCTCATCTCTACTGCTATTATAACTCACTGATATGCCTATTTCTATTCCCCAGATTATTACAGATGTCTCTTTAACTGCTGAGAATTTCCTACCAGAGGATGGAAGTGGTCAGGTAGTAGGGATACAAGATGTTCCTGATCAGGAGTCTGTGTGCCTCGCTACTGCCACGGGTGATGTCATTCTATGTAATCTCAACACTGGCCAGGTAATTGTGTTATATTTCTTCTATAAAACATATATTGCGTCCAGTAACTTTTTTTCAATATACGTATGTATGAGTATAGAGATAGATATACATTTTAGATAGATGTGTATAGTTATTTTGTTGTCAGAGGTATACATCAGGAGGATTTTCTGATGGATGCCACTGTATAGGCATACTCTGGTGTTTGTCACCTATAGACTCAGAGCTGTGTAGTTTTAAAAAAAATTATTCAGTGGATGCCGCTTTATGATATAACACACACAGAATTCTATAGAGTAGAAAAAAGTATACTATCCCAAGCGAAGCCACTGCGGTGTGAATGCAATACTTTATTTTTGCTTTTTTTTTTTTTTTTTATTCTTGTCTTCTGTTTGGATGTTTTTGGCACCATTAGTCTGTGTGTACTGTCCCTGTATGCCTCAAGTGTGATATCATCAATACTGGTCAGGTTGTCATGACAAAGGCCTACACATGACAAACAGCTATACTTACTTGTATCCTGGTCCAGTCTCCTTAGCTATACTTACTGTATTAAGGTCCAGTCTCCTGCAGGCAGCTATATACCAAATGTATACTTACTGGTATCCAGGTCCAGTCTTCTGAAGCTTTTTAGTCTTGTACTAGTTGAAAATAGGAAATGTGAAATCCCGGCCAGTACAGAGTGTCATGGCTCAATGTGTCTTTCAGTCACATGACTGCCTTCTCTGTGATCGCCCAGATGACCTGGGAAACATGAATGTAATTTGCAAACTTGCTTTATAACACATCTCCTGCTGATTTAGATTTTGAAAGTAATAACGACAGTGACACTTTAAATGTTCTAAAATGGATAAAAAATTGCAGTGTGAACCGAGCCTTAAGCTTATATGATATTTTTCCCTTACAGTTGGAATGTGTCGGCAGTGTGGATAGTGGTATTGTTACTATGAGTTGGAGTCCTGATCAGGAACTTGTTCTCCTTATAACAGGTATGTGTCTTGTATAAGGGAGATGGGCATATCTTATTTCAATATGGTAGGCACAGACTTTACTCACTATTGGTTTCTTCCTGCTTGTAATGCAGAAGTATAGACATCAGTAAGTAGATAACTAAATGTTGTGGCACCTTTATAAATATAATCGTTTTTATACTTAACAAAAAGATTGGTACTTAAAGGGAACCAATCACCTCTAAAATCGATATAAGGGCAAATAATATGTGCTTATACACCCTCTAACACACTTTCCACACATGTATCTATAGTAGCTGCTATATATATATGGAGCCGCTATGCTGGATCTCAGTTACATAGTCCCAGCCCCGCCCCTGGATTATGATGCAGTGACAGGGGCTGTGTATGACGCCCATAGAGGCATCGATACCCCGCCCCCCAAGGCCGCGACTACCTTGGACTAAACGCCCACATGACTACCTTCCTGGAATTAGCATATGGCGAGGACAAGATCAAAGGATGATTTTGGGGTGTTAGGGGCAGGGACAGCTGCTATAGATACATGTGTGGGAAGTGTGTTAGAGGGTGTATAAGCACATATTATTGGCCTCATATCGATTTTTCCGGTGATTGGTTCCCTTTAAACATTGATTTCATTGCTTACTTATTCATTTTATTCCTTTTTCTTTATTTATTTTGCTGTATAGAATAGCATAGTAGTCTGCACTGTGTTGCTGTACATTAAAGTTATATTGTATTCCAATAGATTCTGCTGTATCCTTTTCAAAAGTATAAGCATAGACACAAATGCAGTGTGAACCTAGCCTTGATACATCAGTGACTTTGCTACTCCTCTACTGCCTTCAGTGGCTGTGATGGGAACTGCAAGTGCTACTCAAGCTCTGGTCCTAGGACAGTTACATACTGCATGCAGCACTAGTGATACTGAGAAGGGCTGGGCGATTAATCGTGAAAAAACAAAACTGATTATTACCTTGGTTGACCGACCTGATCTGCTGCAGGTCGTTTTTTTTCAGTTTGGATTTTTCACGAATCTTCAAAAAAATTCAGCTCTCTGTCAGCACCCGCCCCACTCAGCCAGCACCCGCCGGCAGCATCAA
The DNA here is from genome assembly GCF_027789765.1 of Dendropsophus ebraccatus. Classification (NCBI taxonomy): domain Eukaryota; kingdom Metazoa; phylum Chordata; class Amphibia; order Anura; family Hylidae; genus Dendropsophus; species Dendropsophus ebraccatus. The sequence goes on along the minus strand of NC_091460.1, from coordinate 100,943,942 downwards.
CTTCGAATAGCCGCCACAGAGGAGCCTGCTTGGACTTAGGAGATATCTCTCCCGGCTGCCGCACAGCCTCTAGCCCCAGCCACCACCAGCATCTGCCAACTGCCTATGGTGTGCACTGGGCTTTCTATGTAAAGAGAGGACACAAAGTGCTCACTAATATATATATATATATATATATATATATATATATATATATATATATATATATATATATATGTATATCTCACATTGCACTGTGTATTGATATAGCATAGTACACACAATATATAAAGCATGCAAAGATATATGCAGTTTATTAGAAGCATCCTAGCTTTAGTTCAATTAACCAAGAAAAAAAGCCACTGAAACAAAAATTTGCCAGTTTGGCACCCCCAAATGGGTGTCGCTTGTAAAAAGGGGTACGGCTTATAGAGGGACACGGCATAATAATCTTTAAATAATTGTGATAGAGGTAACAAGTTCAATTCATTGTGATTTTGATGATGTATGTGATGATGAATTGTGATGTAGATTTAGGCCATAATCGCCCAGCCCTAAGGGTGCCTTCACACGTACCGGATCCGCAGCAGATTTCACACTGCGAAATCCGCTGCGGATCCAGTGCCATTCATCCCTATGAGAGCACATACTCGCAGCAGCATTGACATCCCGCTGTTAGTATGTGAGTTAATCCCCCGCAGCCGAGATCATACATTACCTGCTCGGCGACACGGCTGTATGTAAGGCTCAGTGCTGATTGGCTGAGCGGGACCGGAGCCTTACATGCAGCCATGTCGCCGAGCAGGTAATGTATGCTCTCGGCGGCGGGGGATCCGCAGCGGATTTCGTGTGAAGGCACCCTAATACTGAGTCTCTTTTGATTTCTCTTCTAATGCATGTTTGTATTAGAATAGACATTACACTTGGGAAAGATGTCTGTTTCAGAAGCGCCGCACCCTGTGGGAGAGCTAGTGGGGATAACCCTGCTTCCCTGTGCCGTGTCTGTAGCTCTACTGGCACAGCTTTCAGACAGGGGAATGTTTATTCTAATGGTAACATGCATTAGAATAGACATCAGAAGATACTATTGCATGTGGCATGCAGTGCTAGATATACTAACTGTGTCGGGACCAGGGCTCGAGGAGTCCTGCAGTTGCCAACACAGCCATTGGTGGCAGCAGGGGGGCCTATCATATATTACTGCTGCCATAAAATGTAAAGAAAAACAAAACAAAAAAACATTATATTTACATTTGAAGTATGTCTGTGAAGGCTTTTTTCGTTATTTGTACATGTTTGTGTGTTTAGGGAAAAAACCCTGGGATGCACATGTCCATAGGGACTGTATTGTACATACTGTACAGTAATGCATTGTCTACTACCCAGGCTGACACAGTAAAAGAAGAAATTTTTTTTTTTTTTTTTTTTTTTTGCAGTATCCGGTTTTATACGGTGGAAGTCAATAGCTGATGTGTTCTCATACAATTTATTGTTTTGTTACTATATACTGTATTTTTGTGTGTTACAATGTAAAGTCCATAAATCTGTAATTTGGAGTCATGACCAATCCTTTTTTGTTGTTCTAGGTCAGCAGACCCTCATTTTGATGACAAAAGACTTTGAACCAATTGCTGAAATAAAGATCCATCAGGAGGATTTTGGAGAAGGTAATGTATGTGTCAGCAATGTGACGTCTGGGAGTGACACAATATTAAATGAGATTGTATAAAGATCTTCTGCCTTTTGTGTTTATATCCAGGAAAATTTATAACAGTTGGCTGGGGCAAAAAAGAGACGCAATTCCATGGATCTGAAGGAAAGCAGGCGGCCAAGCAGAAAGTAACGGTATGCCAGATGCGCGTGCCATAGTATAATGGTATGAGGCCACTGCTATGCCAATGGAGCTGGTTCAGTGGCCCCCACTGTCATTTTCTTACAGGGATCATTTGTGTTTAGATAGCATAATATCTTTCTCATCATTGAGGGACACAGGAGAGCAAGGATATACTTTACTGCCATTAGAAGTTGGACACAAAGCTAAAAATTTTCTCCATTGCATTGCCTATACCCCTCCTGCAGACAATGAGCTAGATTTCTTAGTTAAAAGGATACTCCTGGGAATATTTTTTCTTTCAAATGCACTGGTGTTAGAAAGTTATATAGAGTGGAGATTTTTAAATAGAAGAAAATTACAAGTCTTCTAGTACTTATCAGCTACTGCGTTTTCTGAAGGAAGTGGTGTATTCTTTCAGGTCTGACACAGTGCTCTCTGCTGCCACCTCTGTCCACCTCTGGTTTTCTTTGGAGATTTGCTACTGCTCTAGACAGTTCCTGACATGGACAGAGGTGGCAGCAGAGAGCACTGTGTCAGACTAGAAAGAATACACCACTTCCTGCAGGACATACAGCAACTGATAAGTACTGAAAGACTAGAGATGTTTATATAGAAGTAAATTACAAATCTGTATAACTTTATGCCACCAGTTGATAAAGGACCTCATGTAACCTCCACTGTTTAGAGTAGATGCACCCAGTATCTGGAGGTGTGGTTCCTAGATTTCCTGAATCTTACTGCAATGAGTTGATTAATATAAAAAAAATAGTTTATACATATAGAATATCCTTTGTTCTAGAGTGTACAACCTGCTATGCCCTGGGATGACCACAGACCTCGTGTTACCTGGAGAGGTGATGGCCAGCTCTTTGCAGTGAGTGCTGTATGTCCGAAGACAGGTAGGAAGAAAGTGAAAGGCTCATATTAAATTATACCTATATATTATATTGTAATATAACTTCATTAAACTAAATATATTATTTAATATATATGATTTTACATGTGGCAGCAGTAAGAGGCAATACAGGCTTTTTTGATTCTACCAAAGTTTGTGTCGGGAACTGCAGGGCTGTCCAAGCCCTGGTCCTCACTGCCCTGCTCTGCCCAGTGCTGCTGCAGGCACAGAAGTAGCAATATAAACATTTATACAGCTCCCCTCCACATTGTCTCACAGGCTCCCGTAAGGTAAGAGTGTGGAACAGAGAGCTATCCTTACAGTCTACCAGTGAACCTGTGGAGGGATTGGAGCAGGCGCTGTCTTGGAAGTGAGTTTTACTCTCCTTATTGTTATTTATTCTTACAAATGTAAGTGTAACAGTTATCCCAAAAGATTTTTAAAATCATATTGTTAGAGTAACTCTACAGTGGTGGAGTCCCCCACATGAGGAACAGCTATTTCTCATTCTTTCCATATTGGGGAATTTGACCAGGGCTGGACTATTTGCCATTAGTTTTAAGGACCTCCTTTCCCTTTTTTCTCTGGCACTGGGCATACTTCTCTCTTCTGTGCCAGTGACGTAGTGCTGTTGATTGCAGTGTGCTGGGCTGATGATTTACACAGCATCTTACTAAAGATGGCATGCTGGGAATGTTGGTGTTACTGATGCTGTGGCTTTGCTAGGTGCTGTGTGAGCAGAAATTAAGGAAACAAGCTAAAGGGAAGGAGAGATCACTGTGGACATACAGCATAGTTACACTGGTATTTACACAATGGATGGCTGCCCAGAGCATTATGGCTGGTGAGAGATGAGAGGGAAGTCTTGATTTACCTTTCACTAACAGTGTGGATCACCTTGATCAGGCAGACTGAATCAGCTGCAGGCACAAAGCCCAGGCCTTCTCAAGCACTCTCCCGGTCTCCCACACCTCCCTCCTCCCTTACTTTACACCAAATTAATGCATGGCTCCTTTTTAAAAACACTTTTCAGAACTGTTGAAACCTACTTGAGTAAAGGGAGGGACTTGTCAGTAAAACTGAGTGGGTTGAAGCCTAAACTATAGTCTAAAACTATTTTCTCTCAGAAATGCTGCAGCGTATTGGAATAAAGTGTAGTCATGGTTGAGGGAGCCGGTTTCTGGTTAGGGCAGCTTGAATCTTCTGACTGATTCCGTTTAAAAATTGTGTAGTTTGTTATAATACCCAATAAGATTTGAAATGCAAGGTATTGTTGTATTATTTGTATCGCCTAATCTTACTATTTTAAACTCAAGGCCTTCCGGTAGTCTAATCGCCTCTACTCAGAGCAAGCCCAACAAACATGATGTCATTTTCTTTGAGAAGAATGGGCTTGTACATGGAGAATTTACACTACCATTTGCAAAAGGAGATGTTCAGGTGGGTCTGACCTGGTTCCCTTATTCACATGGGTTTGTCTTTAGAAACGGTGGGCAGTCTGTTTTCTGTAAACAAATTATGATTTTATGGTCAGCTTAAAAGATTTTTGGAGGGAAGATTATCAATTAAATTTAAACTACATAAAGATTTTTCGCACAATAATCCTCCAGTTTAACTGGGCCCTTAATGTACCTGTCCAGGAGGGAGTTAGCGTTCAGATCGGACAAGGGAGATGAGCTATGGGAGGGTGCAACTGCTGGTTTGCTGGGACTTGCAATGCTCCACGGCCAGAGGTCACAGGGCAATGGCTCCTGCACTCCCCTTAAGATTAGGGGGTTTGCACTGATATTGATGGCATGGACGTTACCCCCAGGGCACACCCCAATACTGCATTTGGCCAGTGAGTCATGGGGTCGCCCAAGAAAGTGTAGATGCAAAGGAAACCAGACACAAAAAGACAAGTTGATGTCACACAAAACACCACACCAAGGCAGAGTTATCATGATATCTGGAGAACACACTCTTCCCAGGTGTTGGACTAGGGTCCATCTCCAAAAACCACCCTGTTCCCCTCAGGGGAGGGTGCAGCAAACACCTCCATGCTACAACAGCTCTCTCCTCTTTTCCCTCTGGGTCACTTCTTAGCTGTTCTTCCCTTAGTCACTCGATATTCACTTAATACTCCTTCCCCTACATCTCTGCCAACTTCTTGTAACAGACTGGTAGCTAAGGACAACTATCCTGACAAGTTTGTTAACAACCAGGTTATGTGAACATATTAGTAAACACGCTTCATAGCAGTCAAGCCGTACCAGGCTGTGGTATTACTCACATTTTACTGACGATACATATTGGGGTCTATTCACATGTTCAGGACATCCTAAACATACACACTAGCAGACCATAGATAATACACAGCTTGTTCCAAAACTCTTACAATAGAACAACTAGCTAAAACTTAAATGGGATCTATCAGCAAGTTAGACAAATCTAACCTGCTGATCGCACCCTGTAGCGCCAGGCACACTGAGGAGGAAGGTATGTGTTTTACCTTCCTCCTCAAAAAAGAGGAGACAGCTCATCCAAAAAAAACTTTTATTTTAATCACACATCAGTGTGCAACGTTTTAGCTGAATAATCCCTTTTCAAACACTGCATGAAAAAGGCTTATTCAGCTGAAACGTGCACTGGTGTGTTATTAAAGTCACATATCAGCAGGTTAGATTCGTCTGACCTGGTGATAGTTGCCCTTTAAATGCGCACTGTCCATACAAATAGCTTTTGACATGTCATCAGACATGTCAAAAGGTATTGATCACAGTGGGCCTCACTGCTGACATCCACTCTGATTATAGCTATTGCTGTGGAGAGATTGCGACTCCCCAGGCTGCCAGCATAGTCAATTAATAATTTTTCATAGACTCAGAATGAAAAATATTGACTGAAGATGTGGCCTGGAAACAGGTGTAAACCATGGAGAAATCCGGAGAGCAGGTGTAGACTTCTGAGCAATTACTGCTGTAGGCGCAGGTCCTGCTGGCTTTACTCAGAAGCTTGTGCCTCATAGTAAATCCGGACAGGTAAATGGGGGCGGATCTTTTCTTAAGACCGATGCACAAGTTCGCCAGTCTTTATAAATGTCCCCAATGTGGCTTAGTTTTGCTTTATATTAAAAGTTGTACAATATATTTCTATTGTTTTTGGTCCAGGTGAGAGAACTCCTGTGGAACTCTGATTCAACCATTTTAGCTGTTTGGCTTCAGGATATTGAGAAGGAAGGTTCTAAATCTAATACTTATGGTAAGTACAAAAAAATATATGAACTTCCTTCCATTTCTAATTTGGGTACATCGAGTTTAGTTTGTTTGCTTGACTGAAAAATAGAAATGAAAAACTCTATATATTTAATGCATTGTGATCATTGTTTGCATAATATACACATATGAATACACTGGGGGCATCATTTAGAGCGCCTTAATGATAACCCCCACCTTACTGTAGTACAATAGCCATCCTATACCATTCTATACTTACTGTATTTTCATTTTATAAGACGCATTTTTAACAAGAAAATATCTGGTTAAAAAGTGCCTGCGTCTCCTATTCCAGTGACAAGGCAACCCAACACTGTCAGACCGCCCTGACTACTTCACTAATGGTCAGGCAAAGCGCTAATTTATATCTGTGCCGGCCACTGAGTGACCTGTGCAGCTCCTGATAGCTGCACAGTCCTCTACCTTCTCCTGCCTGACACCCATCAGTGAGATCAACGCCAGGCAGGAGAGGAATATGGAGGTAATGTGCATCACCTCCAGATTCCTGCATGTAAAAGCCCCTGGGAACTTACCCAGAAGCGAGCTGTAGGACATGCAGTACCTTTAGTAATGTCTCAGATGTAGCAGAGGTTTGTGTGTGCCTGTGGGTATGTTTATGTAGCAGAGCTTTGACCCCTTCACTGCCTTAGACCACCAGGGAAATTTAATTAGCATCAAATAATATTTTTATTTTAAATCAGGGGTGGGTCTTATAAAGTTAAAAACCCGCTACATGTTTTCTCCTGATTCTGTGTTTAGTGCATAGACTTTTTTTTGCATCAGTTTATTGATCTTATGTTGTTGCTTTTTAGTTCAGCTCTGGGTAGTTGGAAATTATCACTGGTACCTGAAGCAAAGCTTACATTTTGGCAGTGAGGAAAACAAGAGGGTTGTGTCTGTAGTGTGGGACCCTGAGATCTCCTACAGACTCCATATTGTATGCACTGGATGGCAATATCTTTGCTATGACTGGGCCTGGAGTACAGACCGCAGCGGTGGGCATGGTTCAGGAGGACAGACGGATGTGGCCGTTATTGATGGCGGTAAGAACTTTTAATGTTTATATTCCTTTTAATTCTGCATTCATTATAATGCCAGGAGTTCCAAAACTGTTTAAAAGTTTGCACCACTGTACTGACTCTGGCGCCTCATCAGCTGCTTATCCGCGATTGGCTGAGCATAACAGAACTCAGCCAATCGCGGCTGAGCAGCTGATGACGCACTGGAGCGGTCCAGCCGGCCTCCTGAAGATGACGTGATTGTCCCAAGATGGCGGCCGGGGTTGACAGTGATTCCTTAAGTATGGTGCATCACACTTCCGGGTCCACGGTCGGGTGGGGGGGGGGCATGGGAAAGGGAGCCGTTCACTTAAATAACACACATTACAATATTGTATAACTTTGTAATGTGTGTTATTTAGTGAAAAAATCCTTTAGACTGCACTACCCCTTTAATGAATCAGGATACTGGGAGCTCTGAGGCTCAGTCAGCAGGATACTGTCCGGGCACAGACGGTGTTTTGCAGATGTGTGAAAGCCTTTTAAGCAATTGCTTATTCTCATTAAGTGTGTTCTTGGCAATTTCTTCCATTGTATACTATCATGATATCATTGCTTACACAGGGTCCACATCTTGACTAGATATTCCTTTAGTAGCAAATCTGTATATGCTGTAAAGGTATCTGCAATGTTTAGTGACTACAGTGTGCTATGTCTCTTCTTCTGCAGACAAGGTTTTGGTGACGTCCTTCGGTCAAGCTGTGGTTCCTCCCCCTATGTGCACATTTTCTATGCAGTTCCCACATGCTGTGAATGCTGTCACTTTCCATACAGATCCTGAGAAGAGCGGCGACTTTGCAGTCCTTGATGCTGACAATACACTATATATCTGCCGATATGGTATGTGAAGTATAATATGGTGAAACTGAAGTTACATGTCTCTTAAATAATATACAAAAATAATATTTATTTATTTATTTTAGGAATTGATTCAGTGAAGGATTGTAATGTAAAAGCAGTCCCTGGAGATGGATATAAACTAAACACACAGATGCCTGTACTGGAAAAGGAATGCAGGTAGTGTTTCAGTTGTATGCTTTCCCGACTGCTTCTACCTCTTTGCGCAGCCCCAGTGACCTGATTCAACTTTTAAAACTTCCAAAAATTTTGGCAGCACATCTATGACTCTGTTCACACTGCAGGTTGCACGCTGCTTGTGGCTTAAAGCGTAACTGTCATTTCAGGGCCATTTTTTTAAAAAAACATTAAATATCAACAGTACAAGCGATTTTAAGAAACTCTGTAATAGGTTTTATGTACTAAAAGAGTTTCCTTCTGGACTAAAAAAGCAATCTCCCAGCCTCCCCCCTCACATCAAATGAAGCAGGATTTCTGTCTCCATTATGTGGCTATGGAGAGGGGAGGGGCTGTTAGGAGTGACTGAGCACGGAGGATTTCTGCACAGCACAACACCCTGTAATCTTCTCTCAGTAAGTTCATAGATAAGCACTGACCTTTCTGACCCCAGAATCCTGCGGTTTAGGTGCCCAGACAGTCTACAAACAGCTGACCTTCATGTCACCCCTTCTTGCTCCCTCATCTCCGTCGGCCCCTCCTCCCTTCATAGGCTTACAATGGAGAGAGCAGAGCCGTCTTCACTGGCTTCTCTGTAATGAAGACGTGTTTGCCTGATAATGCACAGATAAGAAGTCAGGGGGGGAGGCTGGGAAATTGCTTCTTGAGGACAGAAGGAGGCTTTTTTGGCTGATGAAACCTATTACAGAGTTTCTTAAAATCGCTTATACTACTAATTTCTGCAATAAAAAAAAATATGACAGTTACTCTTTAAGTACAGACAAAAAACAAAAGGTGCAACAGCAACCAACAGGTGTAAGGGCTTACTGTATATACTCCTCCCAGCGTACACACGGTAAACGCCTACTCTATATTTTAATTTTTAATATCTACAATTTTTTTTTAGAAAAGTGAGGATCTTAGCAAACTATTTGATCAAACAGAGTGTACCATGTCACCAACGTTGGTGACATGGTACACTCTGTTTGATCAAATAGTTTGCTAAGATCCTCACTTTTCTAAAAAAAAAATTATATTTACATTTTTAATATCTACAAAGTAGGCGTTTACCGTGTGTACGCTGGGAGGAGTATATACGGTAAGCCCTTACACCTGTTGGTTGCTGTGGCACCTTTTGTTTTTTGTCTGATTCAACTTTTCCCAGCGTGCACCGAGGCTCACGTCTGAGCACAATATACCCATCCCCTCTTCGCTTCTACAAATCACAGCTGCCTTCCGCCTGCTGATGTCAGTTGTGGGCCTGGTTTCCTGGTGCATAGTAAAGATAGAGATAGAGATCATGTGTTCTTCATATCCGAGGGGAGGGGGGAGCACAGAGGAGCGGGACGGAAAGGACCAGGCGCTGCAGCATTTTTCACAGCTTCAGAGGGTGATTGCACTCTGGCTGTATGCAAATGGCACCATATTCATTATACAGTGTATTTGCCAGCCTGTGATGCATACCTGAATGGTTATAGGACTTGTTGTCTGTACATATTACTTTTCTGTGTAGCTAATCATACCACAGCGCCAACCATATTTAACTATACGTACATCTGACCATCTGCGCTTTTTCTACTATACACAGTGTTTGGACAGAGAATTTAGCGCACCTTATTGGGGATGTGTAATGAGTATGTTTTTAAGTTTTAACAGTTTGTTGTATCAGTAAAGATGACTTTTTTTTTGTTTTAGAATGCAACGATCCTGGTGCTAATTTCTTTAGTTCTCTTTATTTACTTGATTACATACAATAGCACTTATTATTGGGGTGGCACCATATTTATATATTCATAATAGAAGCATGTTAGAAAGTAGAATGCATTTTTAGGCTGGGTTCACACTACCTTTCTGTGTTTTCAATCCACTCCTGGTTTTGGTTGCAATATGAGGACCACAATACTGACTGAAATATACGTAGTGTGAACCCAGCCTTAGGGTGCATTCACACATACAGGATCTGCAGCAGATTTGATGGCACTGATATCAATGTAACTAAATAACAACACAGCATCAAATCTGCGTCACAAAATCTTCTGCGGATCCTGTACGTGTGAACCCTTAACCTGGATTTTTGTGCCCTAAAGAAATTGTTAACCGGAATACCCCTAACCTTATCACTACAATATAGGGGAATTCTCAATGTTAATTGAAAGTATTTTTTAAATTATGTAATGTATCATGATTTAAAAGCCAAAGAGCCAAAGCTTAGACCCTGGCGTGGCATTGGAAGAGCAGCATTAGTCTGACATTGGGGAGCAGGATAAAAATTTACTTCCTAGTTCTGTTTGTTGTAGGGGGAAGGCTAAAGCAGGGGGGGAAAAAGAAGCATCTAACCTGCAGATAGCTCCCTATAGTGCACGGGAGGCTGAGGATGAAGGTAAGTTTCTTACCTTCATTCTCGGCACTGTTTTCAGGATATTAGCAGTTTCTGTAACATGAGGTGTTTTGGCACACTGGGGGGGTCTACTACCCTTAGTGCACTGATCCACCCTGGCCAGCTCACCCATCCCAACTAATATTAGTAGAGCATAAAACCGTCCCAATATTCATTGAGGAGTGGGCTGGCAAGGGCAAATCAGTGCACTGAGGATGGTGGCAACGAAACACCACCATTATAATATTACATAAACTGTTAATATCCTGGCACAGAGGATAAAGGCAAGAGACTTACCTTCATCCTCAGCACCCCGTGTGCTATTGAGGCATATGAAAATAGATTTAAATATATAACTCATACTTAGAAGCAGGAGACACTTGTAGTGACTGGTTCGCTGAACACCTACAAAACTAGCACTTGTTAAAAAATGTTTACATTTTTTTCTTTGTAGAGTTCAAGTTCCCTCATATAACACCAACCCTCTTTGCTTCCGCCATCTTACGTGGGTGCAGGATGACACTTTTTTGGTTGTCATTCAAGGGGAGAACTCCAGTCAGTCAACTATTTACCACATGAGGATCCCGACAGATGGTCAGACTCTTGATGCCCAGTATGTACACTTTTTTCTTATCTATGCTCTATGATAACATCAGCCTCTTCTGTGTTTTTGTGTAGCATGTGCATAATTTATGAAAAGTCACTGTAAATATGGAGTTAGCATTGTTTTTCTTTCCTTTTTTTTTTAAGCAGGTCTTCTGTATCTGTTAATGCGCATATAATCAGCATGTTCTGTGACACAAAGACAAAAACTTGTGCCCTACAAACAGCTAGTGGACATATCTGGAATTATCTTTGGGGTGAGTACCTTGCCTCCAGTTTTCAGGTGTAATAAATTCACAGTTCGGCCATCTTTTTGTTGCTGTCTTGCCTTTTGCACATCCAGTGGCCGGGATTATCACTTTAAGACATATCAAAAACCTTATAAAAATTAAATTCTATTAAGGTTTAGAAATTTCCCTAGTTCCCTAGTTTGTCTACTTTTGGGTGTTTTGTTAGAGGAGTACTCCAGTGATTTTTGTTGTTTTTGTTTTGCTCCCCCTTGCCTGACGCAGTGCTCTCTGCTGCCACGGTAGGGACTGTCCAGAACAGTAGCAAATCACAATAGGAGAACCTCTCCTGCCTGGACAGTTCCTGTCATAGACAGAGGTGGCAGCAGAGAGCACCCTATACGGAGCATCTTCAGGTGTATGGTCAATGGCGGTGTCCCTGGCATTGTTTGGCCTTTTATTATCTAAGTCCATGCCTTACTGGGAGGTGGGACCTATATTATAAAAGGCCAAACCATGAGAGTATGTAGAATAAAGGATTTTTTAAAGAATTTATTTAAATGACTGTTTCACTTTAACCACATGTATGTATAGTTCTCAGCCAATGGAAATGTGTTGAAAGAAATAAGTGCCAAAATAAACCATTGTTTCTAGTTTTATTCTACCTTTTCACACACTTGAAGCATATTGGTGATCCAAACTGATCAAAGATCGGAAAAATGTACTAGTATTCTTGAGTTCATATTTTTTGTTGTTGTATGGAAACCTATAACTGTAAATGCACTAACAAATTTATATTTTCAGAGTACCCATCGCCGGTCCTTGAACCCTGGAAGGATGCAATGGGCCAAGATGTGAAGTTTCAGCATCCCTGTGTTCAGATTGCTGTCACAGCAATAGATGGAAAGGTACAATAATACAGTGCTTAGGATGACCTTACATGGTTAAAAATAATAAGTTCATAAAGTATAATCTACAAGTAAGAAACCTAATTATAGCAACCTATATGCACACATCCCCACTCATAAGACTTGCATGAGACTTATCTGGTAAGTTAACTGAAGCATTTAAAGCGAATCTTTAAACAATTCAACAATTTTTACATGATAATTGGCCCATGTAAAAGGCCCCTAGATGCACTGTAATGATATCTGAAGAAGGTGTAAGGTACGTTGGGGGAGGAGGGAGGGTCTTTTGACAGAAACAAGAGAAAACTTTCCTGTGATTACATTGAATGTAAACTGAAAAGGAAATCTGAGTGGGTTTGTGCTGCTTTTTATTATATTTTGGGTGCTAACACACACGACTGATGCGCAGCAGATTTGATGGTGCAGATTTGATGCGGTGTTCAGTTATTTACATCAAATCTGCTGCGTATCTGCTGCGTATCTGCTGTGTATCGCAGCAGAAAATTCACTGCGATACAGTGTGTGTGTTAGCACCCTTACTGTTAGCCAAGTTGTATAATATCACATTACATGGTTACTTGAGTTGAATAAAGACACATCTCCATCAAGTTTAACTTTAATATTTCAGGAAGTTGTACTGGGCATTACTGACAGATCCCGGTTATTCATCAATAACTTGGTGGTAAGTGTTTTACGTTTTTGTTCTTTTAGATATTGTCATTATGTGTTTTTACATTGTAATGTGTTTTCTTGTGATCTTTTTAACAGGTGGCTACAAATATCACATCCTTTGCTATATACAATGACTTTCTGCTCTTAACCACACATTCCCATACCTGCAGATGTGTGCCACTGAAGGATACATCACTGAAGGGTAATGTTTTCTTTACCAACGTTACATAAAATAAGCGGCCATAAGCTGCCTGTCTTCACTGATCAGGTCTTATCCATTGTGTCAGTTACTTTGTTGTTAATTAGAGATGAGCACAACATCTCGAGAATGCTCGAGTCCGATTGTTCAACATTCTATTACCAGTGGCTGCAGCCCTAGGGAGTCCAGGAAAACAAAGCCTATGGCCTATGACTGTATCAATGTTTTCCAGGCAGGCATAGGGCTGCATCCATCTTCCTCAGCCACTGGTAATGAAATGCTAAACGATCGGATCCCGAGCATGCTCCAGTTGTGCTCAGCTCCATTTATAGAAAGGTTTGCAAAAACAAACAAGACTGTGTCTTATTGTTTCAACTCTTTATTGTAGCTCTAGAATCGCTTCTAAGTGGCACATCAAGCTCCAATGATGAGACAGTTCGCAAAGTAGAAAGAGGATCTCGCATTGTTACAGTGGTTCCTGAAGACACCAAAGTGATCTTACAGGTCTGTTACAGTTTGCTGTATGCTGTCGCTATTTCTTTTGTCATGCACATAAATTACTGTCAGGAAATACAGATCAGAAAACCATCAGTATTTATGGTCAGGAAACCATCAGGAATTCTTTCAGTATTTCCAGATCAGGAAAGATAAAAAAAAGAGCCACAAAATGCTGTTACCAATATATCTCAAAGCAAGACATCCGGAATTCCGGACGGTTTCCAGATGCACATCAGTAGCGTCTGTGGCTAGTAGTAGCGTATGGGTCTAGAAATTTATCCAGATTTCCTGATAAAACAATACATGATAAAAAATGGGTTATAAAGACCAGCAGGTACTTACAAATGAGGATCAAATAGGAAACTTCTCTCAAATATTGCAGACTGTTTATACCTACAAATGCCTAAATTTATTATTATTTTTTTTTTTTTACAGATGCCACGAGGCAATTTAGAAACTATTCATCACAGGGCACTTGTATTGGCGCAGATCCGCAAGTGGCTGGATAAGTGAGTAAAATGCAGTATAAATTGACTTTATATAACTTTTGCCTTATTTGGCCGTTATTCAGTATGTGTTTGTTATACTTTTGAGTTTTTATTTTGTTGTTGCATTTTTTTTGTTGGATGTTACATTTCTGTACATTCTTTAGCATTTGATACAGTATCCAGATACATAGATTACAACATACATAAATACCCACAAATTTCTTTATAGAACTTGCTCTGGTGCAACTTTTTGTTTCTAAAAATAATATTGTTATATTTGTACTTGCCCTTTGAAATAATTGTCTATTTAAAGGGGTATTCTGGTGTTTAAAATAAATAACATGTTGCAGGGTCATAGAAAAAAAAACAGACTTGCCTACCCTCAGTCTTCTGCATGTCCTGTTGCAGATCCTGTTCGGTTCCTTCCAGTCCTCTGCTGCTTCTGTCTTCCTGCTTTTGAGACAAGAGATCATAACAGGACTTGCCTGCCCAGCCAATCACTGGCCACAGCAGTTTCCCATCTTGACTAGTGATTGGCTGGGTGGGCAGGTCCTGCTCCAATCTCTCGTCTCAAAAGCAGGAGCAGGACAGGAGTAGCGGAGGACTGGAAGCATGTGAGTTGGAGCTGCAGCAGGGCCCTGCTTAATGTCCAGTTAACCAAGAGATTATGACTTCTTATTATATCATTTATAGGGTATTTACCAGAAAGGGCCTAACACTTTTAACACTTCCTTTGGATTCTTAGACACAACAAATTGAACTGGGACCCTCAGTGATCAGCCAGCCATAGTTGGTTAAAGTGACACTGTCACCTCCTTTTTGCATTCTGACATCTCTACACAGGTATAAAGGGTAAATTTAGCGTTTTTCATACCTTATTTTATATCATATGTCATGGTGCTTGTTCAAGTAAAAAGTCATCTTTTATCAACTGCAGATTGTGTTTAGTGGACGGGGCCTCGTGGCATTAGCGCCACTTAGCCCGCCCACAAGCCACAGTTGGCCCCGCCCCCTCGCCAGCCATTGGAACAGGCTGGCCGAAAAGGTCTAGACCCCACCCCCTTTACGTCGGCCAACCAAAGGACGTCAAGGGTCCACCGGGCCGTTGTGGGCGGGGCTAAGTGGCGCTACTGCTGTGAGGCCACGCCCACTTAATACAATCTGCAGATGATAAAAGGAGACTTTTTACTTGAACAAGCACCATGAGGTATGATATAAAATAATGTATGAAAAACGCTAAATTGGGATTGGGATCCCAAATGATTTACCTTTTCAGTCAACCTCTACTAACCTTCTATTACAGAGTAGGACTTGCCATAATATGTTCTTTCCATGCCCTTAAACATCTTTTACTATAGCTCTGTGTTGGTGGCTATTTAGTGATACATTTCTAGTAAGAATAACAGATGGATGGTATAACACAGCTTTAAGAAAAGATGTTTCAGGATTCTTATATGGGTAGTGTTCATCAAACTTGCCGAACGTAAACGCTCGCCATTCGCCTAAGAAGTCCTGAAAAACATGGATACAGCCATAGGTTGGATACAGCCATAGGTTGAACGTCTGCTCAACACTATTCATGGGTAATACTTAAAAAGAGAGCAAGGAAGGCCACGAGTCCTCTTGGTTTGAGGTGTCCCATGTGTCCCTAAGCTTATTAAATACAGACTGCAATATAGGAAAATATCAGAAATTAAACTATGGAATTTTTTACCTTGAACCATGTCTCTTTCCAGTTGTCTATACAGGGACGCTTTTGAATGTATGCGAAAACTGCGTATTAACTTGAATTTAATTTATGATCACAGTCCAGAGGTATGTCTTTTTTTTTATGTCTTTTTATTAATTCAGATATCTGTAAATAGTGTAATCTCCAATAGTAAATAACTGGAATCTTTCTTATGTGTTGTAGGCGTTCGTGAACAATGTGGACCTATTTGTAAAGCAGATTAATTCTGTAAATTATATAAACTTGTTTCTGACTGAAATCAAGTAAGTCAAATTAGCTATAGACTATTGTTGTTTAACCCCTTCACATCCACAATATGTATATACACGTTCCTACTGCTGATGCCCCGTGCAGGAGGAATGTGCATATGTGTTTCTGCTGTACAGAGCTTTAATGTATGCAGGGCTGTTTTAGTGTAAGCAGCCTCGCAGACATTAGTGTCCCAGCAGCCGATAATGACATTTAAAGGAGTTAGTGACAGGAGAAATACTGCGGGGGCCCCGATCCCTTTCCCTGACAGGTGGGGGGTATAATGATCTTATATATATGATCTTCTTAGAGTCTGCCCTCTGCTGATAGTACTGATCAATGCCATGCAATGGCAAAGCATTGATCAGTATTTGTATTCTAATGATAAAGTGTAAAAAGAGAAAAAAAAAAGTTTTACTTCTGCCTGTCATTGGGGGACACAACACCAGTGGGGTATAGGCTGCCTCCACTAGGAGGTGATACTAGACAGAAGAAGTGACTCTGCCTGGAAGACTATACCCCTCCTACAGACACCAGGCTAACTCAGTTTAGTCTAGTGTTCGATGAGGTAGTCTGTTTTCTCTCTTCTCTTACGTTATAAGGGGGACCTCAGCCTTGGCTGCCACACCAGACGTAGTTCCCCCTGAGAGCACACTGGAAGCTTTTTTTCCCCTGAGCCTGTCACCCAGCCCCCAATGTTTGCTTCCTGCTGCAGGATGGCGGTACCCCACTTGCGGGTATTTCCCCCTGTCCATAGAGCCCTCTGGGCCACGTCCCCCCCCATCTTCTCCATGGCCCTCTTTCTGGCTCTAGCCCCATCACTGTTTGCTGAGATCCTATACCCTTGAACCCTTGCAATATTCCACCCGAGTTTACCTTAACTGAATTTAAGGGCATGGCTGTTGAAGCCACTGTGTTGGGGTTTCAGGGTTTTTCATAGCCGGTCATTCAGACCATGCTTAAGGCCCATAAGCCTTAGTCGAATTGGATCTACTATCCCTTGTGGAAGGCCTTCTTTTATTAGTGAGAGCAGTGTAATATTCACCCCATAGTGTTCTCCACTCCCTCAATCCTTTCCTTTCTGCAATCCAGCCTAGATCAGGGGCTCAGCCATTCCACCATGAGAGCTCAAGTTTCCCTTTTAGCGGGCTCTTGCGTTTCTTCTTCAAGTGAAGAATTTTTTTCAGGGTGTGGCCCACTTTCCTACAGCCTGTGGGGCCCTGGGATCTTCAAGGTCTGTCAGGGCCCTCCTTTTGAGCCTCTGTGGGAGGTCTCCCCCACGTCTCCTTTCCTGGAAAGTCACCTTTTTGGTGGTGGTTACGTCCGTCTTTAGGTTGTTCATATTGGTGGCCCTATCTTCCTATCTAGTCCTTCGCATGGACAAGGTAGTGCTATACCCTCTTCCTTCCTTCTTTCCAAAGGTTGTCTTTGTGTTTCACATTAATTAGGACATCATCCTCCCTTTTTATGTTCAGCGCCTTTCTATCTTAGGGAATGGTCCCTGCATTGCTTGGGCCTTTTCCGAATATACCTGTTCATCACAGCTTCCTTCCGACGCACTGACTCCTTGTTCTGGTTAGTCCACGCAAAGGGCTTGCTGCCTCCAAAACCACTGTTGGGCATTGGATCAGGGCAGCCAACTCCAAGGGCCTACAGTGTCCGTGGCAGGGCTCCTTCCTTTTGGATCACTGCTCATTCTTTCCAGGCAGTGGGGGCCTCTTGGGCAGTTCGCCATCAGGCCTCAGTATCCCAGGTCTGTGATGTTTGTGACTAAACTAAGTTAGCCTGGTGTCTGTAGGTTTGGTATAGTCTGCCAGGCAGAGTCACTACTTTGTTCTAGTGGCAGCAGCCTATACCCCACTGGTGCTGTTTCCCCCAATGAAGCCAAAAGAAAGGGGTTTTAATGAGTACAAAAATCCTCTTTTTAAAAGCATGGCAACACCCCCTCCACCAATAAAAGTTTAAATCACCCTTTTCCCATTATATAAATAAAAATGTTATAAATAAATTAACATATTTGATATCGTAGTGTGCGGAATTGTCTGATCTATTAAAATATTACAATAATGTTCTTGTGCGTTGAATTGCTGATTTTATTTTTATTGTAAATATCAGGGGAAAAAATTTTAAAAACTGTTCAAAAAGTCCCATTAGCACCAATATGTCACCAATAAAGAGTATAGATCATGACACAAAAAATGACACCCCCTAAAAAATAAAAGTTTTATGACCTATAGAAGGCGAGGAGGAAAGCACTGCTTTATTGTAACCTGGACATCCGTGCATCAGTGACCTTTGGTCATGAAGGTGTTAAAGGAGCTTTCTTCCAGAGCCACGTCTCTTCACAGTTTGCTTATGGTATTGCAGCTCAGTCCAATTCACTTAGTGGAGATGAATTGCGATACCATATCTTTTCCTAATCCTCTAAAAACCCCTTTAAGTAGGTTGCATAAATAAATGGTGTGATTCCAGTTATACCTGCAATGTATTCTGCTTTTTTAAATATTTTTGCTGTGATTACTGATGTCTAATGGTGTATCCTTGTTTACAGGGAAGAAGATGTAACTACTACAATGTATCCTATACAGCCGGCTTCTCCAGCCTCCTCTGCCAAGAAATCTGGAGCCAAGAAAGTTGATGTGATCTGTGATATAATGAGAGCAACCATGGAAAAACTGAATCCTCAGAAGTATGTACAAGTTGCTAGGTTTTCTTTCTTCTGACACTGGAGACTATGGGAGTGATTTATCAACCTGAAAAGTTATATCTTTTAGCGTAAAATGGGCTTTTACACCTGTTGTACAAGATGGGGATGGGGCGGAATGGGGGGCGCGGACTCTGGGTCAACTGAATTTATCATTTTTCTCCCGGAAAGATAAGGAGACCTACGCCAGGTCTGAGTTAGCATAGGTTTCATTCCGTGGATCGGTGAGTGTAAAAAAAGACCCTTAGATAATGGGATTTAGGCCCATTTCCCACTTGTATACTTTGGACTGCATCATCGTTGTATGTTTGATGATTACATGGAATCTAGCTTTGTGATAATGAATTTTGCTGTCTCTTTAAAATCTTCAATATTGGAAAATCTCTTGCCGTTTTGTTTTCAACTTGCTTAGATACTGTCTATCAATACTCACATCGTATGTCCGGAAGACAACGCCAGAACTGGAGACTGCTCTGCAGAAAGTCCATGAGCTCAGAGGTGAGATTTGCCTCCTGTTATTTTTTTTCAGCTTTGCTGTTAAAAACTGGTTTAGTAGCATTAATAAACTAGATAAGAAGTTAGGGTATGTGCTTACAGAATTCATGCAGATTCAGAGAGAAATTGAAGAAGATAGTTGTCTGCTTGAAATTCCTCGCTTATTCAGCTCTGGCAGAATGCAAGCGGAATTCAAGCCCCATTGACTTTTATAGGATTCCTCTAGCGGAAAGAATTTATATGTTAGTTCTTCTGGCAGAAGGCGAATCCATCCAAAAATTCGGCCGTGAGCACGAATGAGCAGAAAGCCAATTAAAACCTATTAAAAGGATCAATGTTACTATTTTATGGGCAGAATTTCAAGCGGATTCCCTGTGCATTTTGACACGGAATCCGCTAGAAATTCTGTTTCTTTTCCGTAGTGTGCACGTACCCTTATAGTAAGTATTGTACTGTCCTCTCTGCACTGTCACTTATAGGGGTTGCATAGGATTATAAAAAGCTGTTTGGTTTGCTTTTCTTCATTGTTTCCCCAGAGCTGCTTACATTAATCTCATGTTAACCCAGTATATTACATAGAAGCTCATACAACTAAACAGCAGGGGTGTGGAATATAGGACTAATGCTTTGGTTTACCGTATTTATTTGGCTTGAGTTATAGTACATGCTATTCATTTTACAGAGAGTCCACCCTCTCCAGATGCCGTGAGTGCAGAGGAAGCCTTGAAGTACCTGCTGTTCCTTGTAGACGTCAATGAGCTCTATGATCATTCTCTTGGGACATATGACTTTGATTTGGTCATCATGGTTGCAGAAAAGTCACAGAAGGTCAGGGACATTGATATTAGTACATTGATGGGTAAATGTAAAGGGCATACCTCACCTTAATACTACTCTAATGCTGTAGATTCATATAGTGTATATATTTACTATATGTGTAGACAAAATCTTAGTCAGTATTTTAGCCCACAGATTTTTCCGTAAAAGACCTGCTTGGTTTTCATTTTGATGTCTTGCATTTACTCGTTCCATCTCAATGCTAAAAGAAGAAGTCTCGCCATGTGAAAAATGACATCACAACCCAGTTGATGGACAGCCTGCTCAGCCAGTCAGTGGGTGGGGTGGGACAGTGATGCAGTCACTGACTTGGCTGAGCATGGAATCCATCTGCCCGAATGGCCGGAGTTCTTTAATATCAAAGGAGACTGACATTCCTTTTTTTTTTAACTTATAGGACCCAAAAGAATATCTTCCATTTCTCAATACATTAAAGAAAATGGAAACTAATTATCAAAGATATACTATCGACAAGCACTTGAAAAGATATAAAAAAGCTCTGGAACATCTCAGCAAATGTGGTAATAGTTTTTGTCTGTCTAGTAGATTAAAAAATAATGCCTATACGTTACCATGGGTTTAGTTTAACCCCTTAGCGACCCATGACGTATCTGATACGTCATGGCGCCGCGGGGGGTGTTCAGAGCGGGGTCCCGCCGGGACCCCGCTCTGAACGGCGCTGATCCCGGCTGACACGTGCAGCCGGGCAGTGCCTCTGTTAGCCGGCGCGGATCCCGTTGCCGCGCCGGCTAACTAAGCACTTCAATGCAGCTGTCAAACCTGACAGCTGCATTGAAGTGCTTTATGCACGCTATCCCTGGTGTCTAGTGGGTCGGATCTCCCCCCCGCGATGAGATCGCGGGGGGGAGATCCGTTCTTCTGGCCGTGCCGGGCCTCAGCGTCGGAATGGCAATCTATGACTGATCTCATGGATCTTTGCTGTGTATATACACAGCATTGATCTCTATGAGAGATCAGTGCTATGTATATACAAGCCCCCCAGGGGGGCTTCTAGTCCATGTAAAAAAAAAAGTAAAAAAGTGTTTTTATTAATAAAAAATCCCCTCCCCTAATAAAAGTCCAAATCACCCCCCTTTTCCCATTTTATAAATATAAATTAATAAATAAATAAACATATTTAGTATCACCGCGCGCGTAATCGTCCGAACTATTAATTAATCACATTCCTGATCTCGCACGGTAAACGGCGTAAGCGCAAAAAAAATCCCAAAGTGCAAAATTGCGCATTTTTGGTCGCATCAAATCCAGAAAAAATGTAATAAAAAGCGATCAAAAAGTCGTATATGCGCAATCAAGTTACCGGTAGAAAGAACGCATCATGGCGTAAAAACTGACACCTCACACAGCCCCATAGACCAAAGGATAAAAGCGCTATAAGCCTGGGAATGGAGCGATTTTAAGTGACATATATTTGTTAACAATGGTTTGAATTTTTTACAGGCCATCCGATACAATATAAGTTATACATGTTATATATCATAGTAATCGTAACGACTTGAGGTACATGCATAACAAGTCAGTTTTACCATAGGGCGAACGGCGTAAATGCAAAACTCCCCGAAATCAAAACAAATTCGTTTTTTTTTTCAGTTTGACAGCGCAAATGATTTTTTTCCGGTTTCACAACATATTTTATGGAAAAATTATGCCTGTCATTGCAAAGTACAATTGGTTTCGCAAAAAGTAAGCACTCATATAAGTCTCTAGGTGAAAAAATGCAAGCGCTATGGACTTTTAAACATAAAATGGAAAAAGCAAAAGCGCAAAAACGAAAATTGGCTTGGACCTTAAGGGGTTAAAGGGGTTGTTATACAGATTGATAATTTACTTCTATTTAAAAATCTCCAGTATTCCAGTACTTATCAGCTGCTGTGTGTCCTGCAGGAAGTGGTGTATTCTGACACAGTGCTCTCTGCTGCCACCTCTGTCCATGTCAGGAACTGTCTAGAGTAGGAAAGGTTTTTTGTGGGGATTTTCTCCTGCTCTGGACAGTTCCTGACATGGACAGAGGTGGCAGCAGAGGGCACTGTGTCAGACTGGACAGAATACACCACTTCCTGCAGGACATACAGCAGGTGATAAGTACTGTAAGACTGCAGTAAAAAAAAAATCGCTGGAGTTCCCTTTTAATAGATGAGGTATGTAGGAATGTTTTTTTGTTATGTTATAAATGTATGTGTATCATCTTCTTTCCACAGGACCAGAGCATTTTATAGAGTTTTTAAACTTGGTTAAAGATCAAAGTCTCTATACCGAAGCCCTAAAACTTCATCCTGTTGGATCCAGTGAATATAAGGTAAGCATAGAGGTAAAGAAGACAAAGTAGCCAGCCATCAGCCACTGGTACAAGGGACAGGGGGACCT
Organism: Dendropsophus ebraccatus; assembly: GCF_027789765.1. Lineage (NCBI taxonomy): Eukaryota > Metazoa > Chordata > Amphibia > Anura > Hylidae > Dendropsophus > Dendropsophus ebraccatus. The sequence goes on along the minus strand of NC_091460.1, from coordinate 100,921,537 downwards.
CTCCCCCTTGTGCTGTTTGACCTCATAGTGGAGACCTGTCTCTGTGTTGTGCTACCGTAGCCTTAAAAATTTTTGAGCCACACCAAAAGTTTCACTGGGAAAAAAATGACAGAGTCTGTCCACACTGTCTGTGACATCCTTTGACTTCCCTAATAGGTGACTGATCTGCTCCAGATACATACCTAGTGGACAACTCAGCGGTAACGTTTTGTTTGTTCTCTTTAAGGCTATTAATGATGCTTACGGAGACCATATGCTTTCAAAACATCACTATGAACAAGCCGGCCTGATCTATTCCCGCTGTGGCAGTCTTGGGAAGGCTCTTGATGCTTTTCTTGCATGCAGTAGTTGGCAGCATATCTTATCCACAGCTTCCCAGCTGCAGTACTCAGCAGACAAAATGGCTGCTTTGGCTAGGACTGTATCAGGTGAGTGTCCAGGTGCACGTGTGCATTCATGAACTTCACAACATGTCACTTTTATGCAATGTTATGTAGCCTGACTCAGTGCTGTGTGTATATATCTGTATTTGTTTCCTTTCCAGGCAAACTAGTGGAGCAAAGGAAGTACGGATCCGCAGCTGTACTACTGGAACAGTATGCCGAGGTTTTAGATTGTTTCTTACAGTTCCCTTGTTAGATTCATAGATTTTACAGCGCCGTATAATAAAAAGCACTCTCTTTCCCTACTGGCATTTAGGTAGTACACACACAAGGGTGGACATAGAAACCCTGTGTATCAGTGTCAGGCAGGAAAGGAAGCTGGATGTTATAGGCATATGGCATCCAGCTTTCCACAACAAGTAACAGTCCTATAATCAAGCTTACCCAGAACAGGATGAAAGTCTTGCACGACCTTCCATAATGTCAGTCAGTTTTGCAAGGTCCTGCACCTTCCCCTGTACTGGATACAATTGAACATTGGACCTCAACTAGTTGTACTAGAGACTTGTCTGCAATAAAATGTTTGTGTGTATATATGTGTGTGTGTGTGTATGTATGTATGTATATATTTGTATGTATGTGTAATTTTTTTTTTTTTATATGCGTGTATGTATATGTAGACGAGCTGTGTGTGAATGCTGATGTTGCAAAGCTGTGTATGTGTGTTGATGGCAGCAGAGCTTTGTGTGTATGTGTAACACAACCAAGTGTATAATGTGCATGCTGCAGAACGGTGCATGAGGGTATATGGTACTGTTGTGAAGAGTGTTAAAACACTCTTAACACGCTTAAGGGCCCTATTCCACGGGACGATTATCGTTCGCATAATCTTTAACGATAAACAATCCAAACGACCGCTATTGCGAAAGACCTGAAATCGTTAACCCATTTACATGGAACAATAATCGTACCTTATGATCGTCCTTGCGGTCGTCTTGTCGTCACTATTGCGTTCGGCACTACTGCGAACGACAGAACGACATCTAATTCAATGCAAACGATTTGTGAACGAGCAACGAAAAAATAGGTCCAGGTCTTATTAAACGATCAACAATTTCTTGTTCGGTCGTTAATTGTTAACTGCTATTCAACCAAACGATTTTGCTTAGATTCGAACGACTTAAAGATAATCTGAACAATAATCATCCTGTGGAATAGGGCCCTAACAATGGTAAATTTATTTTAGGACTACGAGGAAGCCATCATTGTACTGCTGGAAGGAGCCCTTTGGGAAGATTCTTTACGTTTGGTAAGACATTTTAATAGATTTTAGTAAACTGCAGTGTCTGTAAAAAATGTAGAAGGTGCGTACCCCTCAGACAGAATGGTGTATGTGTGTGTGTATATCTATCTATATATATATATATATATATATATATATATATATATATATATATATCTTAAGATGACCCAGCATGGTCATCGGCCAAACAGCTGCTTTTAGAATCTCCCCCTTTCTCCATTCTATAAATAAAAATAAACAAGCATACATATTTGGTATCGCTGCATGTGTAATCGCCCAAACAATTAATTTATTTCATTCCTGATCTCAAGTGTTAAATGGCGTAAGCGCAAAATAATTCCAAAGTGCAAAATTGTGCATTTTTGGCCGCATCAAATCCAGAAAAATTTTAATAAAACGCGAACAAAAAGTCGAATATACGCAAACAAGGTACCAATAGAAAGTACAGATCATGGTGCAAAAAATGTTACCTCACACAGCCCCATAGACCAAAGGATAAAAGCGCTATAAGCATGGTAATAGAGCAATTTTAAGGAACATTTATTTTCTAAAAAAAGGTTTTAATTTTTCAAAAGCCATCAAATAAAATAAATGTTACACAAGTTACATATCGTTGTAATCGTACTAACTTGAGGAACATGTATAACTAGTCAGTTTTACCCTAGGACAAACAGCGTAAACACGAAACCTCACCAAATAAAAAAAAATTGCTTTCACCATACATTTAATTTTTTTCTGGTTTCACATCATACTTTATGCAAAAGTTCAGCCTGTCATTGCAAAGTACAATTAGTGGAGAAAAAAAATAAGGGCTCATTTGGGGTTCCAGGTGGAAAAATGCAAGAGCTATGACCTTTTTAAGCACAAGGAAGAAAAATGAAAGCGCAAAAATGGAAATTGCCCTGGTCCTTAAAGGGGTATTCCAGGGAAAATCTATAAATTAGCAATGGAAAGGGTTAACCAAGGTTAACCCTTTCCTAATATACTTACCTGTCCGTTTTTGGCCCCCCAAGGAGATCTCCGGTCCGGTCACGTGATGGTCCGGGCTGCGACTCGCGGATCCTCTTCTTCCGGTTCGGTGACGTCACCATAGCGGGCCGGCGTCGGCTCTCCTATTAGCAGCAGAGCACTAAACCCTGACTGGCTTGGTAGCGTGTAGCCAATCAGGGTTCAGTGCTCTGTGTCCCTGCTGTACCAAGTTAGCCGGGTGCTGATGTCCCCGGCCCCCCTCCTTCATGTATTATCACCCCGATCTCTCCCCCGGCCCCCCTCCTTCCTGTATATACAGTCCTATTCAAAGATCGCTCAGCCCCCGGTGTAACTGCTGCCTGCGCTGGCCCCGATCTCCGCACCTGTACTCAGCTGACAGGCGCTGTGTAAGTGAGTGCAGGAGAGATTTCTTCCTTGCTTCGTACACAGCGCCTGTCAGCTGAGTACAGGTGCGGAGATTGGGGCCAGCGCAGGCAGCAGTTACACCGGGGGCTGAGCGATCTTTGAATAGGACTGTATACACAGGAAGGAGGGGGGCCGGGGGAGAGATCGGGGTGATAATACATGAAGGAGGGGGGCCGGGGACATCAGCACCCGGCTAACTTGGTACAGCAGGGACACAGAGCACTGAACCCTGATTGGCTACACGCTACCAAGCCAGTCAGGGTTTAGTGCTCTGCTGCTAATAGGAGAGCCGACGCCGGCCCGCTATGGTGACGTCACCGAACCGGAAGAAGAGGATCCGCGAGTCGCAGCCCGGACCATCACGTGACCGGACCGGAGATCTCCTTGGGGGGCCAAAAACGGACAGGTAAGTATATTAGGAAAGGGTTAACCTTGGTTAACCCTTTCCATTGCTAATTTATAGATTTTCCCTGGAATACCCCTTTAAGGGGTTAATCTCTCTCTGTATCAACATTATAGGGAAATGGGCTGAATTGCATGGGCATGCATAGTTTGTAAGACTGAAAAAAAAACACGTTACATTTTATTCAGTATAAACTATATTTTTTCCCACAGATTCACAAACACAAACGCCTTGATATAATAGAGACCAACGTGAAGCCTGCTATAATAGAAGGTAAGCACTGTAAGGGGGCGTTCATGCTGTGTCAGTACAGTCGCGTGAAGATTTAAACAGTTTTGGAGCTCCTGGCATCATAATGATACAATGATACAAGCTTTTTTCTCCATAAGCACATACTCTGTGCATGGACCCTAATCATGGAATGTGGGAATGCCCCCTAAGTGGTGCTAATATGTGATATCTATTTAAAAATAATAATTTAAACTAATATCTGTGTAACATGTTGACCGTGTATATGTTTAATATTATTGTTCTTTATATATATATATATATATATATATATATATATATATATATATATATATATATATATAATTTATAATCAAGCACCATGACATATGATATAAAAGAAGGTATGAAAACTGCTAAATTTACCCCTTAAGGCTATGTTCACACTACGTATATTTGAGGCTGTATGTTTGAGGCTGTATAGCAACCAAAACAAGGAGTGGATTGAAAACACAGAAAGGCTCTGTTCACATAATGTTGTAATTGAGTGGATGGCCGTCATTTAATGGCAAATATGTGCTGTTATTTTAAAACAACGGCTGTTGTATTGAAATAATGGAAGTTATTTACCGTTAAATGGCGGCCATCCACTCAATTTTAACATTGTGTGAACAGAGCCTTTCTGTGTTTTTAATCCACTCTTGGTTTTGGTTGCTATGAGGACCTGACATGAGGACCAAATACAGCCTCAAATATACATAGTGTGAACCCAGCCTAAACCTGTGTATAACCTGTGTTATAATGCAAAAAGGGGGTGACAGTGTCACTTTAAAGCAAATGTAACACTAGATTGAGTCAATAAACATTCCATAGGACCTGATCCATGCTGCCGCGCACATTGTAATGGTGACATCCGCTACTTATAGTTTAGTGCACTGGAGGCGGGCTCAGCACCCTTCAGTGCACCAATATCTCCTCCCCACAGTAAGGCGCCAGGCCGGGGACAGACTTCACTCTGAATGTGGCATGTCACTAAGGGGAGGAGATATCAGTGCAGTTGGGGTGCTGCGCCCACCTCCAGTGCACCAGACTAGCACATTTTCAGATATACAAACCGGAGGACATCTAGGGAACTGAATGGCAGTATGAAGAACAGACGGCACCGTTACAATGTGTGCGGCAGCTCCAATCACGTTCTATGGAAATCTTTATTGATTTAATCTAGTGTTACATTTGCTTTAAATACTTAGTAAATTCCCTTATACTTTTTATATTTAATATGGTGTATAATAAGTATGGGGAGAATTTATTATTTGTGTTGTATGTACTGCCAGCTTTCTATTTAAGTCAAACGCGGCATGATAAATTTATGCAAACATACACAAAGGCGCACTGAAAACAAGTAAGACTGCTTCAAGCTTGTATTAATTTGCATTAAAATGTGTGCAAAAAGTCACACATAATAATGTAAATTTGCCTGTAAGACTAGCCATTAATACAAGATTTATGCTGACGCACTCATTTTTCACTTGGCAGACTAGAAACCTGAAATCGCTAATTTTTGAGCAAAAAAGCGATTACGCAAAATATTTAGACTTTTTGACATAAGAACCCACAACTCCACTGAAGATAGATTCATATATTCTTTGTAGCTTATAGTAATTATGTCTTCTGTCTAAATTTTCCCATAGCTAAAAAAAATCACATGCTATTCTTGGATGTCCAGAAAACAACATTCATTCGTCACAAGCAGCGTCTTTCTGTTGTACGAGACCTGAAAGAAAAGGAACGACAAGGCTTACTAGGTACTACTATCGATGTGGTCTGTAATAAGTGTATGGCACTAGGGATTACCATGACTGTATGTGGTCTACGTAGTCAGATGGACGCTACATCAGGAATAATTTTTTATAGATATGCTATAAAGGCACATGGTAAAATTTTTTAAAACTTTCCGTCTTCACTTCAAAAAGAATAGAAGAGAGGGACTTACTGTCTGAGATTATTAGGATGCTACACAAACATTGAACAAAAGCTCTATCTTATATCCCACTTATATTGTGCAGAGTAAAGGACATAACACATGCTGTGGAACTATCCCAAAATCAACTCTATGGGGTAGTACCTTTTTTTACATTATTAAAAATGTTGCACACGTTATACAACCTTATTTTTCGATTTATAAGATGCACTCCTGCTTTGGACAACAGGGGAAAAAATCAGGGTGGTTAAAACTCTCTGGTGGTCTAAAGCAGTGAAGGGGTCAAAGTTTATTGAAATAACAGGTCCACTTTAACACTCTCAAGGAGAGTGCATTATACCCACACACCCAGCTCTGGTATATAAACTTAGTGCTACTATATTACTACATCAATATACAGACATGCACACTTCTGGTACATCAACCTACACAAACAGCTCTACCACATACATACAGACATTATATATTCTACACACACAACTCTGTGTGTACTGCTACATAAATATAGCCACAAGCGCACACGCACAGTGCTACTCCATCAACATAAAGACTATGGTACAGACAGACAGCACACACTCACACATTTTAATGCAGATTGTCTATACTTACAGTGAGCAGTCCCCACAGTCATGTGATACTTACAGTGAGCAGTCCCCACAGTCATGTGACTAGTCACATGACTGTGACATCATCCAAGGTCGTGCAAGCCCTTCAGCCCCATTCCGGATACATGCAGGAATATGGATGTGATGCACATCTCCTCCATATTCCTTTCCTGTCCGGCACTAATCTCACTGATCAGTGTCCAGCAGGGAGAAGTTAGAGGACTGTGCAGCTATCGGCGGCTGCACAGTTCACTCTCGCTTTGCCCGAACATTAGTGAATCAGTCAGGATGGTCTGACACTGTTAGGCTGCCCTGTGTCCGGATTATAACATACGGACACCTTTTAGCTAGATTATTTTCATGATAAAAAGTACATCTTATAAAACTAAAAATATGGTAGATACTTTGTTATTCTGTACTATACTTTATATCTATGTATTTTTGGTTAGATGAGGAAATTCCAGGAGGTCCAGAATCTGACCTGTTCTCAGACACAAGCAGCATCATGACAGCAAGTGACATGAGTGGAAAATACTCTCACAGTAATTCTAGGATTTCCTCGTAAGTTGTCAGAATAATAGGAATAAGAAGAATCTGCGCATGTTAGGTGTCTCAGCCATTGACATTTCCTCATCCATGCAGGAGGTCATCTAAGAACCGCCGAAAAGCCGAACGTAAAAAGCACAGTCTGAAGGAAGGTAGTCCCCTGGAAGATGTGGCTCTCCTGGAAGCATTGGGGGAAATCGTCCGGACTGTTGATAATATGAGAAGTGAGTTGTGAGCCTTTATAATAACGAGATGTTTTGCATGGTGCATGCTTTTAATACCATACCTTCTCTATTTCCTTGCTCTGTGCACACATCCGTAGCCATGGACCCCTTCATTCCGTATAGGTGATTTGTGCCGCAACAACAGGCTGCAGAATGGCTTAAAGCACTGATCAAGGCCGATTACATGTATGGATGTGTGTATGAGGCCATAGAAATGAATGGGTCAGCACACGAGTCTGCAAATGCAGACAGAATTTAAGGATATTTGAACGGGGCCTTAATATGCGGCCTCTGCTGATCAGAACAGGGGCAGAGGCTCTGCAAAGCATGCAGCAAGTACAATTACTTGTCTGGCTTAGATTAGTAATGATATTGTGGAAATAATTTAGATTGCAGACTGTGCGTTATCCTAACTTTTTTTTATCATTAAACTTTATTATTGTCTTACAATTTGCTCTTAAAAGGAACCAATCAGCCCAATTGGGCTGATATGGTTCCTAGGAGCGCTGTATAAAGCTCATGCAGCAGCCGCGGCACGTATCGGCCACGGCTGCAGCAGGAGCTATACCGGAGAAAAAAAGAGTTTTATTCTCTGGGCGCGTGAGTGACATGGGTAGGGAAGTAGTCATCTGGGCGGCTCCCCGCTCGTATCTAGTCACCGCACACTGCCTGGCAGCGTGCTCAGCAGGATGATTGACAGGCAGAGAGGCCAGTAACGGACTTCTCCGCCTGTCAATCATCCCCTCAGAGTGCGCTGACAGGCAGAGCGCGGTGACTAGATACGGGCGGGGAGCCGCCCAGATGACTACCTCCCCACCCATGTCTGTCACGCGCAAGGAGAATAAAACTCTTTTTTTCTCTGGTAAAAAGCTCCTGCTGCGGCCGGTACGTGCCGCGGCTGCTGCAGGGGCTTTATACAGCACTCCTGGGAACCATATCATGGTTTTGATATGATTTATGATGTTATGTTATGATTATGGGATATGATATGGAATATATTGTGGAATATGTTATGGGATATGATATGGATTATGTTATGGGATATATTGTCAAATATGTTATGAAACATATCCCAGAACTCTACTTCTTTCTATTTATGTAGGTGAAGTGAATAGCCTTTTGAAAGTGCTTGTCCTCTTTCTTTATGATATGGATGCTAGAGAACTGCAAACGATTTATCATGAATTGCTTCAGCTGATTGAGACTTCAATTCCGGATATCTGGACTCCATGTGCTCAGCTAAATGTTGCACCTCCTGTAAGTCTAGACTTTGCATAACTTTGTTCCCTTTGACAAATCACTAGGGGCAAGCAAGGGCAGGACAAATACAATAGGAAACATGCTCACCTCACCAATCGCTCCTATTCCAGATTGTTGGCTGAAGAGCCGCAATGATGTCCCCATACACTCAGCACAGGACACTGCAGCCATATGTTAACGTCTTCTCCCCCCTCTCAAATTTTCAATATGCTTTTGGATGGGGTGTTTGAAAACAAAAAACAGTCATCTACCTCTTCAGCACTAATTCCCGCAGCCGCAGTCCAATGCTCCGGTCCCCGGCCGCTTCCTTCTGGTGAGAAAAGACCTGAGACATGATGTGGCAGCTATTCAGCGTCTGGAGCGGTGTCCCACCTCTGCTGCTGAATGTTTCTTCCACTGCGCCCATTTCATCCAAGGAGGTAACTGTACGTCCACGTGCGGTCACATCCTCGGTCCTGAAGGGGTTATTCAGGTTTACAGAAACAGCAGTCAACAGAGCCGAGTTGTGACTAAACTAAACTGTTTTTCGAAAAAAGCCACTATGGGGGAGAGATATCAAACATGGTGTAAAGTGAAACTGGCGCAGTTGCCCCTAGCAACCAGATTCCACCTTTCATTCCTCACAGACTCTTTGGAACTTTACACCATGTTTGATAAATCTACCCCATGTCTTTTTTTCCATTCTGGATAAGTCCTGTAAAAAGTGTAAGAAGAATCTGCAGCATGTAAACACGGACCACATGTTCACGTGTAAGCAGTGTTGTGTGCAGGGCCGTCTTACCCATTGGGCATGGTAGGCGGCTGCCCTGGGGCCCTGCCATACCAGTATTTTTCGCTTTATAAGACGCACTTTTTTTTCCTCCCAAAGTGGGAGGAAAAACTAAGTGCGTCCTATAAAACAAAGCCGGCTCCCAAGCAGTGCCGAGCACTGCAAGGAAGCCCTTCCCGCCGCCCCCTCTATTGCCGCTCACTATGCATATGCATAGTGAGCGGCCCTGAGTGACCCCCTCCGTCCGCCCAGCCCGCCCCTCCTATCGCCGCTCAGCTGAACCGATCAGAAGCCCAGGAAAGTGCAATGAGCAGCACTTTCCTGGGCTTCTGATCGGCTTAGCTAAGCGGCGATAGAAGGGGCGGGCGGTCCAGGAACTCACCCGTCCGCTGGCCCCAGCAGTTGATGTCTCCCAGCAGCGCACTCCCGTCATCCTCCGGGCACAGGCAGTGGGGTACAGAGACGCTGCCTGTGTCCCGGATGTGTCGTGCAGCCTCTATCATTCATTTCGCACCTCTACCCAGGGGCCCATAATGCTGTTAAGACGGCCCTGGTTGTGTGGATATTTTTGTCCAGGTCTAATAAGGAATGACACTTTCTTTTCAGGTTCTGGGTCCTCATTCAACTGCTAATAGCATAATGACTTCTTATCAACAACAGAAAACAATAAAACCCGCAGAACAAGGTAAGACCGCAAGGCCGGAAGTGTGTGCTTCTCCTCACTCTAAATACCCATTCTCCAACAAAGTAAAATGTTGACGAGACTGTGAAGTTTTTATAAAATGACTACAGAAATTAGCACCACCATTATTGATCACACATGAATGCTCTGGTTAGGCTACATTCATAAAGCAATATTTTAACCAGAATTGGAAAGCTTATCAGGAGTGGGTCCAAAATGTGGAAGTAGTGCAGATCTCTCCATACATTCCCCACTACAGTTCTTGGATTACAAATACTATTTTTTTTGTTGGCTGGTATGATTATCAGTTTAAAAAAAAAGTTCCCTATAGAATGGGGTAACAAAATTACCTCTGAAATTCACAACCACTTGAGCCAAAGTGACCTCTGCTGGAAATGCTGCGATGATGATGAGTACATTTTGCACATGGTGCTGCGGCCAGTCACGGGCTTCAGCAGTCACGTTCTGTACTTGCAATGTACAATGTGACATTATTGCAGCAATTTCAATGGGGACAGCAAAGCACCAAATTTAGGGTTGGATGAAGTTTTATGAAATTTTAACTCCAGCCCTGCTTGAAGGATGTCTTTTTTTTTTTTTTAATTATTGATAGAAAACCTAAATTGTAACTGTCATTTAAAATAACTGTCATTTTTTGTAGAAATCAATAGTACAATTTTAAGAAACCTTAATAGGTTTTATTAGAAAAAACAAACTTTTTGTACTCAAAAGGCTGTTTTCCAGCCTTCCCCCTCACTTCTTATCTGTTCATTATCAGGCAAAGTTGTCAACGTTACAGAGGAGGAAAGTGAAGATGGGTTTGCTGAGTGTATTCTAACCTTTTGGGGGTGGAGATCACTGAGCAGGAAGAGGAGAAAAACAGCTGTGCAGTTTAGAGACATAATGGCCACAGAAAACTTGCTTCTTCTGAAGTCTGAAGGCTGCAAAACAGCATTTTGAGTACAGAAGGAAACTTGTTTGCTTAATAAAACCTATTACATCGTTTCTTAAAATTGCTTGTACTATTGACACTTATTGATGTCGGGAAAGGCTGCAAATTTTAAAGACAGTTACGCTTTAAACTTGATCAGTATTTCTAATGATTTAGGTCATTAGTTTTCATAAAAGGTTGGATTGCTTACATCAGCAAATAGCATTCTTCTACAGAGTTAACAAAATGGTATGGCTTAGGCTGGGTTCACACTGCATTTTTGCAGTCTGTTTAACGTATATGCAGCATCAACTCCAGTGCGGCCTGACTGAGCTGTCAGACCGCTCAGCCAATCACTGGCCTGTGATTGGCTGGGCGGTCTGACAGCTCAGTCAGGCCGCTCCAGAGCTGCTGATGCTGCACCGCGGTACCCGGAGAAGTCCTGCCAGGTAATGTATGGTGCTTCTCAAATCGTCGGTCGCCCGCCGCGCACCGCTATTCCACCGTAGCGATGCGCGGTGGGGGACCGATGATTTTAGGTCTTGCCCTAAATAAACGATCAGCCGATGACCCGATCATTGGCTGATCGTTTTCACTATTCCACCGAGCGATAATCGGCCGAATCGGGTTAATTATAGCTCCTGTGGAATAGGCCCCTTACTCTGAAGCGCTGCAGCTGAGAACATAGAACTCTTGTGGGTGTCTCCCTGGTTCACTATACTGACAGGTCTTTTCATATACGGATAAAGAGTGACACCTGTCAGTAAGTTAAACTGCATGGGTAGCCATACCTGGAACTGCTCTCCTCCTATATTCGGTTTAATTTTTTATAACCGTTTTCTCTGAAACACAAAAGCGTCTCCGAATAAGCCATAGCTACTTGTAATAAGGGAGCCTGTCAGGATTTTCTGCTGCTATTCTTCTAGCAGCATAAACTTTCTGACAGGTTGCCTTTAGGTATTCATAACATGAAGCTGGGTTTGACCCCGTGTTCCATTGAAATAGACAAGTTTACCAATGTTTCTATTGAGAAGGGGAATGTGGACCTCAGACTTATGCTGCATGCTGCATATTTACATTTTGTGGATGTGGATTAGCTGCATTCAATGGGGCTAATCTCATGCTCTGAACTTCCAGTTTGGTTTCCATGACTTGTTACTTATTCTGGCTTGTGTGAAAGACACAATGAATATAGGGGGACTCCAGTGATGCCATAAGATAAAAAAAATAAAATGCACAAAAGCTGATCGATGCACTCACTGTTCCCCCACCGATTGTTTGACACCTTTCCCACTTGTCTACACTGCTCCTAGTCTTAGATTCAAACTTTTACAAATGATCATTTTTACATTATGGCACCTGGCTGGGAAACTCCATTTCCCAGCATACATTGCACCTCAGAGCCAGCTGCTAGGTACCCGCCCCTGTCCTGTAGTATCTGCCCACCACTGGCTCTTTCTGCTTTGTACAGTAAACACAGTATCCATTCATCTACATGGATAGATTAGAGAAAGATCAAACAACAGTGTCTTCTTTCCCCAATACTACTCAGGAGAGGCTGTTGATTCCCCAGTTTTGGCCAGGTGCTTACTGTGTGATGTCAGTGACCGGTGAGGTTACAGATAAGGTGTTGCCTGGATACAGAAGTAACCTCTCTCTCAGAAGGGAGTGGGAGGACAAAGGAGTGGAGACAGAGTAGACCAGCAAGTGAGGATTTTCAGCAGCTCCAGGGTGTGAGTCAGGATGTGCTGCAGAGAAACAGCCCACTTCATGTAATAGAAACCTATTACACACAAGCTTAGTTTATGGGTGGGGATTGAACTCGGTAAAATGTTTCTTAACCGAGTTCCCCTATAGGCCATGTTCACACATAGTATTTCTGTCTTTTTTTAACCAAAACCAGGAGTGAGTTAAAAACCTGTGCAAACCTTTTCATTATAATTTTACCTGTCAGTTTCACACTTGATTTTGGTTGAAAAAAAGACTGGCCAGAAGACTGACTGAAATACTATGTGTGAATTTGGCCCTAAACTACATGCTGCAGTTCAGTGTACACCACAGGATTGCATGCATTTTTTTTATGCATACCATGTACTAAAATGAGCTTCAAAAGCCTTTGCGTCCTTTGCTCTTTTTCAGAATCCGAACTCTTCATCGCTCCAAAACTTAGTAAAACCGTTCCTTGGAAGCTTGCCCTACTTGACTGAGACAATCTCTCTCTGCATCAACGATCTGCACCATTTCAGCTAGACATCAAAGCACTATGCTTCCAATCTTTGGGTAGCCAATAAGACTGTCAGTGCACATGTTATTTATATATGCTGTGTTTATATGTATAATAAATTAACCCCTTAAGGACATTGGGTTTTGGTCTTGTGGACTTTTATTTTTTACAAAATAAATATGCTTAAAACTGTATTGTGACCCCTATAACTTAATTTTTCCATCAATGGGGCTGTTTGAGGACTTATTGTTTGCACCGTGATATGCAGTTTTTAATGTTTTGCTATGTTTTGAAAATCTTTTTTTTTTACATTTTATAAGCCCCTTAGGACATCATTAGATTGCATATACTGATAAATGCTATACAATTGCATAGCATCGATCAGTATTAACAGCAATCTGCATGTACAGTCCGCCTGCGACAGACTGTATGAGATTTTCGCCGATCCGACAGGATGGAGGTAAGTATTCCTCTTCCGCCGTCAGGGAAAGTGATCGGGACCCCTGCAGTCACTCTGCGGGGGGTCCCAAACAGTCAGTCAGTGACAGGCACTTCTTTCACTGACTCCCTTAAATGCAGCAATCGCTATATATCGCAGCATTTATGACACATAGTTGTGTGATCTCTGGCTCCTGAGACACTAGTGTGTGTGGGGCTAATGCCATTGAACACCTTAAACCCCCTTCATTGTTAGGAACTTAAAGCACGTTCCTACTGCACCGAGCACCAACATTAGGATCGTATATATACATATTGTGGACTTAAAGGGGTACTCTGGCAAAAACCTTTCTCTTTTAAATCAACTTGTTTCAGACAGTTTTATATAAATTTTTTATTTACTTCTTTTAAAAAAATCTCAAGTTTTCCCGTACTTATCAGCTGCTGTATGTCCTGCAGGTAGTGGTGTTTTCTTTTCAGTCTCTCTTTTCAATGCTCTCCTGTCTTGGGCAGTTCCTGTCGCAGACAGAGGTGGCAGCAGAGAGCTCTGTGTGATGCTGGAAAGAAAACACCACTTCCTGCAGGACATACAGCAGCTGAAGACTTTCTGTACTGAAAGACTTGATATTTTTGAATAGAAGTAAATTACAAATCTTTCTGAAACTAACTGATTTGAAAGAAAATCATTTTCAACGGAGTACCCCTTTAAACATCTTCTAACAAAACCCGAGGATGTTCTAGCAGATTTCAATGCAAGAAACTTGGTACATGTTAGTTCACATCACAGGATAATTATTTTGATCAGCTGGCAACAATCCAAGGCTAGCACAAGAGAACCACTGGCAACAACCCAAGGCTAGCACAAGAGATAACCACCGGCAATAATCCAAGGCTAGCAAAAGAGATAACCACTGGCAACAATCCAAGGCTAGCACAAGAAATAACCACCGGCAACAATCCAGGGCTAGTACAAGAAATAACCACTGGCAATAATCCAAGGCTAGCAAAAGAGATAACCACTGGCAACAATCCAAGGCTAGCACAAGAGATAACGACCGGCAACAATCCAGGGCTAGTACATGAGATAACCACCGGCAACAATCCAAGGCTAACACAAGAGATAACCACTGGCAACAATCCAAGGCTAGCACAAGAAATAACCACCGGCAACAATCCAGGGCTAGCACAAGAGATAACCACCGGCAACAATCCAAGGCTAGCACAAGAGATAACCACCGGCAACAATCCAGGGCTAGCACAAGAGATAACCACCGGCAACAATCCAAGGCTAGCACAAGAGATAACCACCGGCAACAATCCAGGGCTAGCACAAAAAAAATAACCACAGACCATGTTCTGTTTCATCTCTTTATTTTACGTGGTTGTGGTTAATATTACGGCTCAGAAGCTTTGTCTATAGATGATGAAGGTACCGTGTTCTTCATACTCCTTCCTGTGCAGCCAACGTTGTTGAAAGGAGTCTAGGGATGCCAATATGGAGCCGCCCCTCCAAACGGAAAATTTTCGTTCTGGACAAGCTAAAACACAAGGCTTCTGATGACCTAGCAAGTTGTCCAGTTCCTTCTGAAAGCGTTCAGGGAATCCTTCCAGCATAGTCGTGCCCCCACATAGCAAAATGTTGTTCAGCATGGTTTTCTTAAAACTAGTATTGCAGTTATTTATACAAGTCATGGTCAGGTGGTGAAGGCCTGGTTGACTAGATTCTATTAAGGACGGCCGGAAGAGCACTTCGGGGCACATGAACCTTTCCTTTCCTATAGTGATTCGCTTCCCATCTGGAAGAGTATACTCTACTTGATACTTTCTTTTTGGTATACGCATGTCTTCAGTCAAGTCACGGGAAACGTAGCAGTATTTGTTTTTCATGTCTTCTATTGCAGCGAGGTGCTCTTCTTGGAATTGATACCTGGTTTGATTCAGAACGCTCAGGAGGAATCTGGTGACATCGGCTCCTGCATAATTCACTTTTCCTATGATATCGGGCAAAATCTTTCCTTCAACTATCGGGACCACATAAGAGGCACCATGGCCACTTTCCACAACAAGGCTTGATGTCTTCCCATACGAGTACATAGATAGTGTTGACTGGTGAGCTATATGGAAAGCTGGGATGTTGAAGGTCTCAAACATCATCTCTGTGTATTTCTCTCTTTTGGTTATTGGGCTCCGTGGAGGATCGGATAAAAGAACAGCGTGCTCATCGGGCTGAATTTTCATCTCTTGAACAAAAAGGTATTCTAGTATAGCTTCAATACAATCCCAGTCCTCGATTACACCATGTCTAAGGGGATTTACAAGCTTTTGGGAAATATCAGAAAACATATCTTTTTGTTTGCCAATAAAGTATTGCTTTTGGTTGCCACCTGTATTCCATGCCTCTCTTAGGGGTTTTCCCACTGTAGATGATACAACAAATAAAGGTTTTAGCTCACCTGCATATCCGATTTTGCAGGAACCGGTTCCTATATCGATTATTACAGCCTTTGTATCTTTCACCACTTTTGGCCGTACCATGCTTTGTTCATTTGTGCTTGTATTACTGCCGACTCTGAGAGCTTCCTTAGCAGGGCCTGGCAGAACGGTCGCTGATGGCAGAAAACTTTCATCCAAACTTGCCCTAGAAGCCATGATACCATACATGCAGCCTCAGTCCACTGAGCAACAACAAAAACCGCAGATTCATTGCTTCTATGGTGATGTCATAGAGAGGTTCCATGTGTGATGTCACAAGCCAGCCAGTACACCATAAGAGGATAACATAACAATAGAACTGTTGAGTAATGAGTAATTTTTTGAGTATTGTACTCTTTGTGCAGTTCTCCACACCATCCACAAATTTAGATGCTCCACATTCTATATATACCTGTATATAACTTGTCGGTGTCTTCTCTCTGCTCGCTTCATTTCATCCATGGATAGTGTCGCCTAAGCCATCAGGCCCCACCAAGGTGACACTGTACACCTCACAGAACCGCAAATAAAGTAGGGGGTGACAGCATCACTTTCAATTACTCCAGATAGGGAAAATTATTTTCTATCAAAAAATTCAAGTTATATAGATGGCTCGTCTCTATATAATGTAATACTGTGTCTGTGCAGTGTCACGGCTGCGCCCTGTGCACTAAACCCGCTCCCTCTGCACAATGACCTTGGTGGACGCCGAAGACCATGTGCAGAGCAATTTACCTCACTGTTATTTAAAAGGGCAGTACACCCTTAATAGGTTTAAGGCAGCACTATGGAGCCCTGAGCCCCACAGAACCAGTGGCTTTATATCCAGATTTGTGGTCACTTGGTAGTCTGGCAAGATCGGTGAGTGAAATGAGCCAGTCATGTGAAAATATAGGGGAAGATTTATCAAACATGGTGTAAAGTGATACTGGCTCAGTTGCCCCCAGCAACCAATCAGATTCCTCCTTTCATTTCTCACAGACTCTTTGGAAAATGAAAGGTGAAATCTGATTGGTTGCTGGGGGCAACTGAGCCAGTTTCACTTTACACCATGTTTGATAAATCTCCCCCTATATAGTGTCTTTTTGTGAAGGAAGACCGCGAACTGAATCTCTGGCTGCAGCCAGGCCCATGTCTGCGTGCCTCTCCTAAATCCCATCTCTTACAGCTGGTGACCTGTAGGATCACACTCAGCCACATCTTGACTACTGACAAATGTCCACCCATACTAGCATATGAGGCAGATATATATAAAGATATAAAAACCTCCTGGTTGTAAAGACTCTGCCCTGGTATGTCTTGACTGGTTAAGTGCTGAGTAAAGGAAGGGACAGTTAAAGGAGTATCAGCTGCTGTATGTCCTGCAGGAAGTGGGGTATTCTTTTCTGTCTGACACTTTGCTCTCTGCTGCCATCTCTGTTTATATCAGGAACTGTTCAGAGCAGTAACAAATCCCTATAGAAATCCTCTCCTGCTCTGGACAGTTCCTGGCACAGTGTCAGATTGGAAAGAATAAACCTTTTCCAGCAGGACATACAGCAAATGAACAATCCTGGAAAACTGGAGATTTTTAAATAAAAGTAAATTATACATCTATATAACTTTCTGGCACCAGTTGATTTGAAAGAAGAAAAAAAAAATCACCAGAGTACCACTTAAACCAGGGGTGGGGAACCTCCGGCCCGCGGGCCGCATCCGGCCCCTGAGACCTCCCGATGCGGCCCGCGGCCCGCAGCTCCCCTGTGATGCTCGCCGCTCTGCTGGGGAAGAAGCCGGCATACACCGCATCCTCCGGTGTCTGTGACAGCTGGCGGACACCGGAGGATGCTGTCTGTGCCGGCTTCTTCCCCAGCAGAGCGGCGCGTGTCTTTAGTCTCTTGCGGGCCGCGCGCGATGACGTCATTTCATCGCGCGCCGCCTGCAGGAGAAGACCGGCACAGAGGACCTGGGAGAGAAGAGGACTTGGACTGCGTGGGAGCGGAGGTAAGGTGAGTGGGATGTTTATTTTTTTATTTGGGGGTTAACTAGGATCCCAGGGACATGACTGATGGGGGGGGGGGGACAACTAGGCTACCAGGGACATGACTGATGGGGGGGACAACTAGGCTACCAGGGACATGACTGATGGGGGGGGGACAACTAGGCTACCAGGGACATGACTGATGGGGGGGACAACTAGGCTACCAGGGACATGACTGATGGGGGGGGACAACTAGGCTACCAGGGACATGCCTGATGGGGGGGGGGGAATATCTAGGCTACCAGAGACATGACTGATGGGGGGGGAATATCTAGGCTACCAGAGACATGACTGATGGGGGGGGGGAATAACTAGGCTACCAGGGACATGACTGATGGGGGGGGGGGGACAACTAGGCTACCAGGGACATGACTGATGGGGGGGACAACTAGGCTACCAGGGACATGACTGAGGGGGGGGGGGGACAACTAGGCTACCAGGGACATGACTGATGGGGGGGGACAACTAGGCTACCAGGGACATGCCTGATGGGGGGGGGGAATATCTAGGCTACCAGAGACATGACTGATGGGGGGGGGGGGAATAACTAGGCTACCAGGGACATGACTGATGGGGGGGGGGGGACAACTAGGCTACCAGGGACATGACTGATGGGGGGGACAACTAGGCTACCAGGGACATGACTGATGGGGGGGGGGGACAACTAGGCTACCAGGGACATGACTGATGGGGGGGACAACTAGGCTACCAGGGACATGCCTGATGGGGGGGGGGGGAATAACTAGGCTACCAGAGACATGACTGATGGGGGGGGGGGGGGGAATAACTAGGCTACCAGGGACATGCCTGATGGGGGGGGGAATAACTAGGCTACCAGGGACATGACTGATGGGGGGGGGGAATAACTAGGCTACCAGGGACATGCCTGATGGGGGGGACTAACTAGGCTACCAGAGACATGACTGATGGGGGGGGACAACTAGGCTACCAGGGACATGCCTGATGGGGGGGAATAACTAGGCTACCAGGGACATGCCTGATGGGGGGGGAATAACTAGGCTACCAGAGACATGACTGATGGGGGGGGGGAATAACTAGGCTACCAGGGACATGCCTGATGGGGGGGAATAACTAGGCTACCAGGGACATGCCTGATGGGGGTTAACTAGGCTACCAGGGACATGACTTGGGGGTTAACTAGACTACAAGGGGCATCACTGGGGGTTAACTACAATAGCAGGGGCACTAGGGGAACAATACTATGCCTTGTCCTGGGTGCTGCAAACCCCCGCTACTAACTGCCGCGCACGGTATGTGGCCCTCGAATGATTTTATTAATGCCCGACCGGCCCTCGACATGGAAAAGGTTCCCCACCCCTGACTTAAACAAACAATTCTTAAAGGTCCTACAGGCTCTGGTGTTCAGACAATCCTGTTTTCTGCATAGAAACAGGTAGCTTTGTTGCAAGGTTTTCTTGTAACAAGCACTAAAAGGAAAAGAACTCAAACAAGAATCAGAGTCACTATAATGTTTTACTATTTCACGTGTTGATCGCAATGCATATAAAGCCAAGTAAAAAAAAAAATTCTGAAAAACTTCTTTAGCTGTCTAACAACATGCAGCAGTAAATGGAACAAGAACAAGGAATCATAAGTACTGTGTAAATGGTGAGCCAGTCTTCCAGTCGTCTGTATGGGCCAGGGAAAATATGCATCCTCTGATACTGTATTCCTGGACATTAGGTCCCCGCACTAGAAGCTGCTGACATTATTGGGTCCAGTGTTTCTTTAAATGTTCCTTTAACTGAGGAATGGTGGCTTGTGGTACTTTGCACACATTACACTGAAGTGAAGCCTTCAGAAGCTCAGATGTTCCATCTTTCACTGTCACTTTTCCCTTTAATTTAACCATGTCCATAACCTCTGAATAAAAACAAAAAAGGATAAGCACAAATATAATACTAGCATGTAGTACTAAAAGCCAAGTTGCAATACTAATTGCTGAATGCTCATTCCCTCAGACAAGATCTGCGACGGCTCAGTCCAAAGCTCTTCTGTCTGCTCTCTTCAAGGATTAGATTAAAAAAAAAAGCTAGTACTGCTGCTTTCTTGCAAAACAGCACCAATTCAGCTCCATAAACCTTTGATAGAACTGTGCTACAAACCCCTCCACCCAAACTAAGGACAAGAGAGGTGCTGTTCTTGAAAGAAAGCGGACACATTTTTGAAAGTTTGAATAATCCGTTTAAGATATCCTTATGCTGTAAAGGAGGCCATGTCCTTCCCATACACAGGAACGTTCATCTGGGCGTCCTTATTTTTCTCTATGGGTTTAAACTGCAGCCACACAGCTCTGGTGGCAGCTAATCTCTTCGAGAACAAAGGGGTCTGGGAGTGTGCTATCTCATTAGTTCCAGTGCACCAAAACGCCTAATTAGCATAGAAGATAAATTGCTAATATCACGAAAATTGTGCAAAGGATGAAAGTAAGTACCTTCATTCTCTGTGCAGTACCTCCATCAGCAGGTTAGACGTCTCTAACCTACCTGTAGTTTTCCTTTCAGAAAAGCAGGTTTCGACTGGTTATGGGCAATTAAGAAAGTTTCTTTTAGGAGTGCGTTTACACAGATACAGATTTTTGAAACGAAAGCCAGGAACAGACTGTAAACAGGGAACAGGTCATCAAGGAAAGACTGAGATTTCTCCTCTTCTCAAATCCATTCCTGGCTTTGGTTTCAAAAATCTGTCAGATAAATCTCTCTGTGTAAACGCACCATTAGACACTTGTGAATAATGAGCGGCGATAGCTTTAAAGTCTCATTGTAAATGTGAGTAGTAAATCTCCTACAACATGGCTGATTTTTCATCTCTTACCTTCAGATTCCATAAAGTAATCGGTAGTGAATGAGTTCCAGTGTTTCTTGTTTTTAAGGCAGGGAGAATCAAAATCCTGACTGATGACATGCAAATGAATATGACTGTAAAATAAACATTGATGACGTGAGAAAACACTACCATGACATCACACATTGTATCAGATCAGCTGATATCAACAGAGAAAGTAAAAGAGATACTATATCAGTAGACCATGCATGTAATGCTGGAAGTGGCGCTGAGGGGTATTCTGCTCAAACATAACTTTTTATAGGGGATCTGAAGAAGCGCCGATCAGTGGGCGTGAAACAGCTGTAATCATCAGTGGAGGGTGTTTGGCGTCCTCCGCCTGCAGGAACCCTGCTTTTATATACAAGCTTTGAATAAAGAAATACTTTTGCTACTGACCGGTGAGTGCACCCAGAATTTCTTTTTTCACGTTTATGGATAACTTTTTATATGTTGCTGCCCATGCTGAGACCAACAAGTCTTTCCATACTTGTTATTATCTACATGGTCTCCTTTCCCCAGTTCTGAGCTGTGGAAGGCACAAAAACTGTGTGAGCTCTCCATCACCCCCTCCTCCATTCCAAGATGGCAGATATAAACAAGTCCCTGGCCAGCTGTATCTGCAAATTTATAGCTTCTTTATAAATCTTTTGTAATCTGAGGTCAAGCTGCTAATAAATTCACTGTGATTAACCCTCCTGGCATTACAGAGTGCAGAGACAGCCGGCCAGTAACTTTTTTACATCAGCCATCTTGGAAGGGAGAAGAGACAAAGAGAAAGGCTCACACACAGTAATTTGTTGAATAGATAAGAAGTATGGAAGGAATTATTAGTCTCACTATGGGCAGCAACATATGAAACATATGTTTTAGCGGGATACCCCTTTACAGAAGACTATAAAACTTACTCTAGCCGGTTTCTGCTATAAATCCAATTGGAAATCAGTTTGATGGCTGTGGTCAAAGTAATAAGAATCTTTGCTCTTCCTTTGCTTGCAATTGATGTGAATGTGGATCTCTTCATCTTTTTAATGGAAATCTGTCATTCCCTGAACTACTACCAACCTGGCGGCACCCCTTATCAGTAAAAGCATTCAGACCATACCTTGGTTGTCTATGTCTATGTTTTTATTTTCATTAAAATATACATCAATTTGGGCTGTGAATAGTGTCAAGGAGGCTGGGCCTAGATTTCCCTGGGCACTGGCACTGCTATGTGTCACTGTACTGTATGTCTGCCTCTTTGCATAATCAGAGACCTACAGCACAATGACCCATCATTGTTCTACTGTGTTTCTCCAAAATTAAGACAGGGTCTTATGTTTTTTTTTCCCCCTGAAAAAAGGGTTAGGGCTTATTTTCAGAAAAACACAGTATGCCCCTACACTGTAGTCTTACTCTATACGGAAGTTGGCCGTCATACTGTATGTCCCACTCTTGCTTACTGTATACACCCTGCCCCCTGCAGGTAGCCCCATACTGTATACACCCCCCCCCCCCATACAGGGAGTCCCTATACTGTATACATCTCCCCCCTCTGTAGTTGTTTACCCATAATGCCGCCATCTAGGTAAGTGGTCAGGGAATTCTCAGATTTCACAACTACATAAGTGTCAAAGAAAAGGGGCAGAGGTTAAAGCAGCAGTAAAGAAAGAAAATGCTTCAGAGGGAATGAAACTAAAAGCAGCAATCCAGTAACCAACCAACAGTATGGCGCAACTTCACCTAAGTACAAGATACATACTGGAAACTATTGTTCCAGGACAAAGTTGAACATATGCTTTACCAAGTACAGTCTGTTTCCTCAAAGATGTCTATAACAGTGTGGAGAAGTTTAATTAGGAACTCCAGCCAAATTTATTTTTTCAACTCTACTGGTATCAGGAAGTTATACCGATTTGTAAAAATCTCCAGTCTTCCAGTACTTATCAGCTACTGTATGTCCTGAAGGAAATGGGGTATTTTTTCCATTCTGACATAGTGCTCTCTGCTGCCACCTCTGTCCATAGCAGTAGAGGTTTTCTATGGGAATTTACTATTGCTCTGGACAGTACCTGACATGGATAGAGGTGGCAGCAGAGAGCACTGTGTCAGACTGGAAAGAACACAACACTTCTTGCAAGACATACAGCAGCTGATAAGTACTGGAAGACTGGAGAGTTTTAAACAGAAGTAACTTATCTATATAACTTTCTGACACCAGTTGATTTAAAGACAATTACACAAATCCACTTCAAGGCTATGTTGCCACACAGTATTATTACTCAGTATTTTGCAACCAAAACCAGGAGTGGATTCAAAACACAGAAAGGATTTGTTTCCACAATGTTGAAATTGAGCAGACGGCCATCATTTAATTGCAAATAATGGCCGTTGTTTTAGATTAAAATTATTCGCCATTAAATGACAGCTATCCTTTCTGTGTTTTCAATCTACTCCTGGTTAAAGTTGCAAAATACTGAGCAAAAATACTGTGTGTGAACATAGCCTAAGGTCGCTTTGACTCAAGTATTTTGCATCTGTATTACTTGGTTAATATTGACCTATGAGGCTACATGGCAACATAAAATACACTATTTAAAAAAAAATGGAGCAATGTTTTACTTTAATCCCTTATGTGGCTCAAAAACACCATGTAAAATCTATGGAGTTGGATTATTATACAAATGCATCCATATCTGATCCATATTGCATAAGCATGACATCAGTATTTTATCTGTTATTCAACGTATAGTTCAATTTCCACTATGACTCATAATACATCCGTACATTATAGATATATAATACAGAGTATACCGATATACTCGGAGGCCCTAATCTTACCTCATGCTTGGAATAGCATGGTATCCCAGCCTAAACGGTGCTCTGCAGTGATCTGAATGCTGCTGTGCAATCTTCTCCCCCACTGTGTGCATGTGCTGCAGGAGCTCCAGGTGTTCTGTACGCAGCACCTTCAGGCTAGAGATAGGCTGCCATGGTAACACCAGCCAGTGGTAACGCGCTTTGGGGTATTTGTCCTTAATTACCACAACTTTGTCATCTTTAAAAATCTGTATTATATAACAATAAAGATGTCAAGGTGAATTACAGATGGCATATAACATGGCACCAATAATTAAAGGGGTTGTTCACAATTTAAAAAAAATTCTTTCAAATCAACAGTCTTCCAGTACGGATCATCTGCTGTATGTTCTGCAGGAAGTTAAGTATTCTTTCAAATCGACTCTGCTCTTTGCTGCCGCCCCTGTCCATGCCAAGAACTGTCCAGAGCAGGAAAAGTTTTCTATGGAGATTTGCTACTGCTCTGGCCAGTTCCTGTCATGGACAGAGGTGGCAGCAGAGAGCACAGTGTCAGACTAAAAAGAATACACCACTTCCTGCAAGACATACAGGAAGAAGTAAATTACAAATCTAGATAACTTTCTGGTGATAACCCCTTTAAGCAATCATGCTACAAGATGCAGGGAGAAAGGGCAAGATACGAGGTTGGAGCATGTGGTGGAGCATAATCAGGTGAAGCAACAGTAAAGTCATGGTTACACAAAATGATTAACATATGGTTGTAGGGGGGTTATAATACTGTGCACCTGGTTCATGTTGGTCTGCTGCATTCTTGTCTATGCCAGGGGATGCTTTTTGGCCATGGTTTTGTTTATGGTTCCTTTTTACGGACCCAGATTCTAGATTCTATTCTTCTCAGTTGTCTGCAGTATACAGACTTACCAGGGTTTCTATATTGTGTATCTATCTGTAAGATTCATACTGTTCCTTTTGCCCCCCAGGAATTATGTTGTTTACTGATGCCGGGCATTCTTACTGGCACCCTTCATATGTCATTCCTTCTGGGTAGCAGCCATTATGTTATTGTGCAACAAAATTCTTTTGGTCCTACATTTGTTTTTGAAGGACCTTTCTTTATATGTTGTTTGTATGTATTTCTATTTTTCTCTTAAAATGCTAATAAAATCTGATTATACATAATACTGTGCACCTGGCACAGATCGGTATAAAGGCACTTAGCTGTCCTCTGCCATGCTAAATAGGTGGGCTAAATAGTGACTTTCCACTGGGGATGTACGCGGATTTGCACTACGGGGGTTTAGCCATAGCTGTATGCTAGTGTACATTTCTTAGGCCACTGTATAAGCAGTCTAAACTCATGCGCTTCTTGATAAATCTGGTGTGAGATTACATATTAGTGTAAATTCCCCCCACAGTATCTATGGTTCTTGTCCACGGAGTGTGTCTGGTATAGAAGCTCAGTGTTATTTACATTGGATCCAGTGAGTGCCTGTTGGACACATTTCTCAATTGCTGTAGAAGGGTCAGCCTTTGGAAAACAACCTATTTGACCCCTTCAGGACTGGTGCAGAGATGGCCTTAAAAGTCAACAAAAATTTCTTTCAAGTCAACTGGTGTCAGAAAGTGCCAAAGATATGTAATTTACTTCTATTAACCCCTTAACGACGCATGACGGGTATACCCGTCATGCAGCCGTTAAGGGTAAACAGAGAGGGCTCCCGGCGTGAGCCTCTCTGCAGCCCTTGGTCCCCGGTTGCTATGTCCCTGGTGTCTAGAGGGGGATCTCCCCTCGCGATGCGATGGCGGAGGGGAGATCTGTTCTAACGAGCAGGCCGGGGCTCAGCATCGGAATGACGCTGATCCCGGCTCGGTAATCTATGTAGCTGGTCTGCTGCAGACCATTATAATAGAGCACCGATCTGATGGATCGGTGCTCTGTTATATACACAGCATTGTTATCACCGGCGTACCATAACCACTTAGGACAAATTAATACCTAACTTTTAATAATTCATTAAAAACATGGTCCACACAGACAAACATAAACACCCAGTCGTGTGCTATATATACAGTGTAGTTTCCTGATGGGCACATAAACCTGTGGGAATCGATAGTCCCACCTACACAAAAGAAATCGGTCGACCAGGATAGTGGCCCGACCTACTCAAAGAGGTAGCAATAATGGAGGTAGGAGGAGGGAGGGGGGGGGGAAGGGAGAGCAGAATAGGGTTATGGTGCACCCTACTCTAAACCCACAAATCCTCTTGCCCTGCCTTTTGGGGAACCCACCTCCTTAACAGGGTGGCCCCAACCACGATGACGGTCCCTCACCTATTGCACGTGCCCAAGGGGAACAGGAGGAAAAAACAGAAGACAGAAAAGAGTGTATAGGTGTGCTCTCTCAAACCACCAAAAAATCACAGTAAAACTAACAGCAAGAGATATATTTATGTCCAAATAAAGCACATGTTAAATAAACATTGCTTGTTCTCAATGGGAGATCAGTGCTGTGTATATAGCAGAATTTCCAAAGTGCAAAATTGCGCATTTTTGGTCACATCAAATCTAGAAAAAATGTAATAAAAAGCGATCAAAAAGTTGCATATGCGCAATCAAGGTACCAATAGAAATAACAGATCATGGCGCAAAAAATGACACCTCACATAGCCCCATAGACCAAAGGATAAAAGCGCTATAAGCATGGGAATAGAGCCATTTTAAGGAACGTTTATTTTCTGTAAAAGGTTTTAATTTTTTACGAGCCATCAATTAATATAAAAGTTACACAAGTTGCATATCAGTTTTTCCATAGGACACACGGCGTAAAAACGAAGCCCTCCCAACGAAAGACTTGCTTTTTTTTTTTTTCAATTTCACTGCGCATATATTTTTTTCTGGTTTCGCAGCATATTTTATGCAAAAATTCAGCCTGTCATTGCAAAGTACAATTAGTGACACAAAAAATAAGGGCTTATGTGGGTCCGTAGGTGTAAAAATGCAACTGCTATGGCCTTATATACACAAGGAGGAGAAAACGAAAACGCAAAAACGAAAATTAGCCCGGTCCTTAAGGGGTTAAAAAATATAAAGTCTTATCAGAACTTATCAGCTGCTGTATGTCCTACATAGCTAATAAGTATCGGAAGACTTGAGATGTTGTAATAGAAGTAAATTACAAACCTATGGCACTTTCTGACACCAATTGACTTCTGACTCCAGTTCGCTGGTGTTGCCCTTTAAGGGCCAGAGTTTCACTTTATGTGGTTATAACTCCAGGATGCTTTAACTTACCCATGTGATACGGAGATTGTAATTTTGTGACATATTGTACTTTAGGTAAGGGGTAAATAGTGGTCAAAATTTGCATTTTTCTAACTGCTAACCTGTGTCCCCCAATTCTAAAACACCAAAATCCATTCGTTTCATGTATCTGTTATACTCGCACTACCTTCAGGTTGAGCAGTTGCTCAATGCTAGTTCCCAGAGTGCACTGCTTTCGCTTAGTTTTCCATCACAATCCTCCCACCCTGTACAGTCCCCTCCCGCAGCACTCCTGCTATTTCCTAGCCCAGAGCTGCTGCAGAACATTGTTCTACATGGAAAAGCTGCCAACATTTGATAAAGGCAAGAAGCCGAAACGCGTCCTGTAAGGTTTTTTGTTTCACTTGTGATGGAATGATACAATAAATACTTTAAGCAAAGCTTGTGAGTGCCGGGAATTCTATTAATATATTTCATGGGATTTGTTCTTCATCTACAAGCACCACCCACCTGCAGAGTGCTGAATCTATTTGTGAAACATAAAATGTCTGATAGAAAAAGTGTTGAACCTACTCCTGGCTTTATATTTATGGATGCAGATGCCTGTGACCCTGGCATCTCTGAATAATAGGCTGAAAATCTATGACATGTAATGTGGACTCCAAAAATATGCCCCACAATTCAATGTAAAAACAATGGGGGACATTTTTAAACGTGGTGTAAAGTAGAGCTGGTTCAGTTGCCCCTAGCAACCAATCAGATTCCACCTTTCATTTTCCAAAGAATCTGTGAGTAATGAAAAGTGGAATCTGATTGATTGCTAGGGGCAACTGAGACAGTTTTACTTTACTTCCCCAATGGGCACGCACTGCAAGCAGTAAATTAGATAATACATACAGGAAAACTGTGTGTGAACAAAGTCTTAAAGGAAGGCTCTCAGTTTTATTATATAAATGAGCGGCACCTGCATATTTGGATCCTGCATGGAAACCTTTAAACCTTGACTCCAGTGTCCTTGGCCTTTAACCTGTTCAATTAGCAAAAAGTACAAGTTAGCACAAAATACATAAAAGTTCCAAAACTAAGAATAAATGTTTACGTCA
Source organism: Dendropsophus ebraccatus (assembly GCF_027789765.1). NCBI lineage: Eukaryota > Metazoa > Chordata > Amphibia > Anura > Hylidae > Dendropsophus > Dendropsophus ebraccatus. The sequence continues at coordinate 100,893,663 of NC_091460.1, read as the reverse complement.
ATCAGTATCATTGATAATAATAAAAAATACTTAAAGGACAACTCTGGCGTCAGGAAAAAAAAAACGCTAACAGACACAGATCCTATACTCACCATCCCCCCTGAGTCGATAGTCATTCGAAATTCCTGCCGTCCGTGGTCCCCGTCAACCCCCTCCACATCTTCAGATCTTCTTTACTTCCTGGTTCCCATGGCATGAATGAGAGCTAAAAAGCTGCTGATGCACGTGCGCACTGGCAGCCTTTTCATTGGCTGGATTGCATCACATGGCTTCCAGCGTGCTCAGCCAATCAGAGCTGAGCAAGCTAAGAGCCATGTGATGCATTCCAGCCAATGAAAAGGCTGCCAGTGCGCACGCTCCCATTTATTCTAAAGGAAGAAGCTGAAGAAGAGGAATACCAGGCCTGCCCTCGCTTGTGACGACATCATCACAAAATGGCGTCGGGAGAAGAGGACGGGGTTGACAGTTAAGGGGGGGGGGGGGGGGAAGCCGGAGTTGTCCTTTAAAGAAACTTAATGGGTCTGTGGCAGCTATAAATCCATACCGTTGGGTCAGTGTCCTCTTTTTGAAGGTATACTGAATGTGTGGTTTGCTGCTGCTATATATACAGAATTACCAGTAAACATATGTGGCTTTACTGTACATTACCATACGGATAAAACATGAAGAAAAATGCATTGCAAAATAGTCCTAGTTCATGGTAAATCTGTGCGTGGCGATGTAGTCTGGCACAAACCATCCAGTTTATTCCCTGATCCAGTAGTTAGGGAAGAGCGAATTTACAGTACTAGTGAAGACCGCCAAACTTCTCCCACTTTCCCAGGACTGGATCCAGCTTTTCCCAGCACCCGGAGAGGAGCGGCACGAAGTTCAAAGGCATCAAGCTGACAAGCTGACCACCAAGCCTAGTACTGTAAATTCAAACATCCCTAACAGCAGGCATTATAATGCAAATTGCAGTGTATTTTACCTGGACAAAAAAAAAATACCACGTGTTAATTTTTAAGAGCATTTTACAGCCTATGTATGCAGATAAACATATACGGATGTATAATCATGATGAAGCATATACCGCACAGGGTAACAAGATGTTTTTAATTGGCTGAAATATTACTCCCCAAACCTGGGAATCAAATGAAAAAAAGCCTGGGAGTCCCCTTTATTTTAAATTATCAGCCAAATACAAACTAAGTAGTAACAGCCTGACAATACCAGGGTGGGAAGAACCATTTATATTGTCTCTCCCTAGCCTCATAATGCCAGCCTATCTCTTTCCAGTACTGCACTGGTTGTGAGTACTGGGGTGATAAGAGGGAGTTATGCTACGTTTACACGGAGCGATAATTCGCCCAATCGATTGTTTAACGATTTTAAAGCAACAATTTGGTTTTTATAACGATCAGCGTTTAGACGAATAAATCGTTAGAAAAATCGTAAGAAAAATCATTAATGCGATCGTTTTTAGGATCGCTTAAGCCCATCTTTGACATAGGGTGAATCTTTGAAAGACTGTTTACACGAAACGATCTGTGAATTTTTAGCGAATGATGAATTGACGATTTGAGAACATGCTGTAAGATCTAAAGAACGATTTTTCGCTCATCGCTTGATCGTTTGCTGTGTTTACACGGAACGATTATCGCTCAAATGCGATCATTATTGCGAAAATTCGAACGATAATCGTTCCGTGTAAACACAGCATAAGGGTCCATTTACACAGAAAGATTATCTGACAGATTATCTGCCAAAGATTTGAAGCCATAGTCCGGAATGGACAATATACAGAGATCAGGTCATAAAGAAAAGCCTGAGATTTCTCCCCTTTTCAAATCCATTCCTGGTTTTGACTTCAAATCTTTGGCAGATAATCTGTCAGATAATCTTTCTGTGTAAATGGACCCTTATGCTACGTTTACATGGAACGATTATCGGGTGAAAAATGATCGCATTGAGCGATAATTGTTCCGTGTAAACGCAGCAAACGATCAAGCGATTAGCTAAAAATCGTTCATTTTGATCTTTGAACATGTTAATAAATCGTTTGCAAAAAAATTGCAGATCGTTCCGTGTAAACAGTCGTTCACTGATTTTTTCCTATGTGTGAGATTGGCTTAAGCGATCGCAAAACGAATTTTCTGTACGATATATCGTTCCATCTAAATGCTGATCGTTATAAAAAAAATCGTTACTTCGAAATCGTTAATCGTACGATCGGGCGAATTATCGCTCCGTGTAAACGTAGCATTAGGGTCCATTTACACAGAAAGATTATCTGCCAAAGATTTGAAGCCAAAGCCAGGAACAGACTATAAACAGAGATTAGGTCATAAAGGAAAGCCTGAGATTTCTCCTTTTTTGAAATCCACTCCAAGCTTTGGTTTCTAATCTTTGGCAGATAATCTGTCAGATAATCTTTCTGTGTAAATGGACCCTTAGGGCCCTATTCCACCGGACGATTATCGTTCAGATTATCGTTAAATCGTTCGAATCTGAACGATAATCGTTCGGTTGAAATGCAGTTAACGATTAACGACCGAACGAGAAATCGTTGATCGCTTTATAAGACCTGGACCTATTTTTATCGTTGCTCGTTCGCAAATCGTTCGCATTGAATAAGACATCGTTCGGTCGTTCGCAATAGATACGAACGCAATAGCAAATAAATAGCGAAGAGAAACGATCGCAATTACGATCATAAGTAACGATTATCGTTCCATGGAAATGACCGAACGTTTTCAGGTCTTTCGCAATAGCGGTCGTTTGAGATCGTTAATCGTTAACTATTATGCAAATGATAATCGTCCGGTGGAATAGGGCCCTTAGTATTAGCCTTTTTAAAGGCTAACACTAACGCCTCAATCAGATAATCTTTCTGTTAAGTGACCGGGCTGCAAAACTGCCCGCAATTTATTTTTTTTAAGTGATCTCTGGAAAATCACCCGTATTTGCATCCGTATCTGTAAAATGTGAATAATACTAGTTTGCATAGATTTGATCCATATTTACCGATGTGATATCCGTGACGTCCATTAAAAAAATAAAGATCCCATGGACTTCGATTGGTAATCTGTACCTCAATCACAATGTGCACTAGGACACGTCCTTTTTTTTTTAACGGAACGGATTACGGATCAAAATTAACACATACTGTATGAATAGGTATCAAAGATTATATTTTTTGTTTTTCAATGAAACTCTTGAATGGTATTGTGTCTCAGGGCTATTTGGATAACGGAAATCAATCTCAGATACCTGTGTTACTTAGTTTGCCAGGCGAGCTCAATTAAAGGAAAACTACTTAAAGGAAACCTGCATGCGGTGTGCCGCCCTCCCCCCGAGTGCACGCTGTATGCTAATTACCAGAGATGAGTCCGACGTCCATAGAAAATGACTGGAGCCGTAATTTCCCATGGGTGTCGGACTCATCTCTGGTGAGCGCGTGCACAGCTTCCAACGGTTATATTTCCGTCCCGGGACCGGGTCCAGGAGCGGGGACTTCCAGGAAAGAGGAAGTATCCAGGGTACCCCGGGGGGGGGGCAGATGGCCACTTTCCGCAAAAAAAAAAAAAAAGCACCTTTTTGGCTTGATAAATGTTCCCCTAACTTAAAGGGGTTATCCAGTGTGGGGACACCAGGGAGGAGGTGGCTGAAATAAAAGACGTCCACTCACCTCCCCGGTTCCAGCGGCAGGTCACTCATCGCGGCGCTCCGGTCCCCGGTTCCCAGCCGCTTCCTGGTGTCTGACGCCGCCCGAGACGCTACGTCTCAGGGCCGCTCAGCCACTCAGTGAAGGAGGCGGGATCTGCGCCGCGATGAGTGACCTGCCGCTGGTCCCCCCCAGAAAGTGCCCCCATGCTGGAGCACCCCTTTAATAAATCCCCCCCCCCCCTATATGTTTACTCACCTCAGAAGAATGCTGCGGCTTTTGTTTACTCTTGCTGCTGTTTAGTACATCATTATCGGCTTCTTGTTTGGGGCATTTCCTAGAGATTTCCACATGACTTTTGTTTGAACCATCATGGGATCTTTTGCTTACACTTTTTATGATCTCTGAGGCATCTTTGGTTTTGCAGGTTCCAGCATCTTTAACAAACTCTACTGTGTAAGGATACAGGTTATTTACTATATATAAGACTTGGCCAGGCTTTAACTTGACTTCTTGATCTTTGTCAATGTCCACAGAGTCAACACTGCTTGGGTTTGTTCCTATCTAAAGCAAACAAGTTAGAATGTAAAATGAATGTGATGACACTGAAACATGACAGATAGTAGAAAGTTTATATGCTGAAATGCAGTGCTTCCTTTCTACAGACAAAAATTCTAAGGGTGCCTTCACACCTACCGACTCGCAGCGTTAATAACGCTGCAAGTCGGCTAGGTCCTGGCAGATCACTGTCATTACATACACGCAGCGATCTGAACGACCGCTGCGTGTATGTAAATCTGCCGGCCGCTTAACCCCTTCTGATGCCGCCCGCCTCCCGCTCCAGCTCTGTATACATTACCTGTCCTCGCTCCACGGGGTCCCGGCGTCCTGCTCTCCTGCCCGGCCAATCAGTGGCTGCGGTTGGACAACACACTGATTGGCCAGGCGCGAGAGCAGGCCGCAGGGACCCAGTGGAGCGAGGACAGGTAATGTATACAGAGCGGAGTGGGAGGCGGCCGGCATCAGAAGGGGTTAAGCGGCCGGCAGATTTACATACACGCAGCGGTCGTTCAGACCGCTGCGTGTATGTAATGACAACGATCTGCCAGGACCTAGCCGACTCACAGCGTTATTAGCGCTGCGAGTCGGTAGGTGTGAAGGCACCCTTAGGGTATAAACCCACACACAAATACGCAGCAGATTTGTTGGTACAGATTTGATGCTGTGTTCAGTTATTTAGATCTAATCTGCTGCGATTTTGCTGCGATTTTGCTGCGAGTTTGCTGCGTATCGCAGCAGTAAATACGCTGCATATACGGTGTGTGGGTTTATACCCTTAGGGTATATTTACACGAACGGTCTCGCAGCGAGATTCTCGCTGCGAGACAGGCAGGTCCTGGCAGTTCCCACAAACTATATACTCGCTGAGGTCTGAACGACCGCAGCGAGTATGTAATTCTGCCGCCCTTAACCCCTTCTGCTCCCGGGCGGCTCCCCCGCTGTAAGCATACATTACCTCTCCTCACTGCATGGGTCCGGCGTCCTGCTCTTCCGCCCGGCCAATAAGTGTGTTGCCCAGCCGCAGCCACTGATTGGCCGGACGGGAGAGCAGGACGCCGGGCCCGTGCAGCGAGGAGAGGTAATGTATGCTTACAGCGGGGGAGCCGGGCGGGAGCAGAAGGGGTTAAGGGCGGCAGAATTACATACTGTAGTATATAGTTTGTGGGAACTGCCAGGTCCGTTCGTGTGAATATACTCTAAATTAAAGGGGTTCTGGGCAAAATACAATGATGGCTTATCCACAGCTCATCTGAATGGGAGCAGAGCTGTAGTTACGCATCGCCACTGCTACACAGTGAATAAAGCCGACTGCTTCCAGCCCCGTTCACTGTGCAGTAGTGGCTGAACAGCTCATGACAATGGGTGCTTGGTGTAGACACCCCACCTATCAGTGATTAATGATCTATCTATCTAGCACTATTTTAGTCTAATCTGCCTATAAAACATTGTTCCGATAGCCTTCTGGCTGGTTATCCTCAGCAGATGGACGATAAGGGCCCTATTCCACCGGACGATTATCGTTCAGATTATCGTTAAATCGTTTGAATCTAAACGATAATCGTTCGGTTGAAATGCAGTTAACGATTAACGTCCGAACGAGAAATCGTTAATCGCTTTATAAGACCTGGACCTATTTTCATCGTTGCTCGTTCGCAAAACGTTCGCATCGAATAAGGCATCGTTCGGTCGTTCGCAATAGATACGAACGCAATAGCGAATAAATAGCGAAGAAAACACGATCGCAATTACGATCATAAGTAACGATTATCGTTCCATGGAAATGAGTGAACATTTTCAGGTCTTTCGCAATAGAGGTCGTTTGAGATCGTTAATCGTTAACGATTATGTAAACGATAATCGTCCGGTGGAATAGGGCCCTAATGTTCTTTTTGGAGATCAACAACTTTTTTTCTTGCAATCCTGCCATGCGTCCTTCTAATGGTGAACTGTGACATTAGCTTTTGTGAAAAAGGCCTTAGTCTCTCAGCATTTACTTTCTGGTGTGGAATGAATTTAAAGGGATACTTGAGCTGGGGGGGAGGGACTTTAAAATCAACTGGTGTCAGAAAGTGCCAGAGATTGGTACTTTACCAGTCCAGTCTTCCAGTGGTGTATTCTTTCCAGTCTGATTGCTATTTCATAAATACTTCATTGGTTTTCATCAAGTTCATCAAAGACAAAACAAATGTGGAAAATGAAAACTTCTTGCTGAAACAAGTGAAATTTATTTACAGTGTATAGTACTGAGAAGATAAATGTGCACGTTTTGGTGCTGCACTGTACCCTCGTGTGAAATAATGACATGACCCGTAGGGCTGGTATATGTATAATCTCTCACAGTGACAGGACTACAGGTCCCATAATGCTCATCCTTAGGCCGATAACAGTAAGTCCGATGCCAGCAGGTAAATGATGCAGGGTTTTACCGTGATTCAGTAGTCCTTTAGCAGCATTTATTACCAGTCCTTAGGCCAGTCCAAGACTCCTTACGCTCAACGCGTTTCCTGCGGTTCGCATTCATCAGGAGCGGTATAGATGGAGTGTAGTCTTATTGTACCTCTATGGCTCTGATAACGGCCGCAGAACGGGGCGGAGTTCCCCACGATCCCCATCACACATCACCAGCTTGAGCACGCCTTCTCACTCTGCATACTATGACGTCACGAACACGTGACCGGGGAAACCCGGAAGTCAGTGACGCACGAGCGGGGCGGGGCTGAGGCGTGCTGAGCATTTAAATCTGTGCCGCGGGCATGTATCTGCGGCCGTTATCAGAGCCATAGAGGTACAATAAGACTACACTCCATCTATACCGCTCCTGATGAATGCGAACCGCAGGAAACGCGTTGAGCGTAAGGAGTCTTGGACTGGCCTAAGGACTGGTAATAAATGCTGCTAAAGGACTACTGAATCACGGTAAAACCCTGCATCATTTACCTGCTGGCATCGGACTTACTGTTATCGGCCTAAGGATGAGCATTATGGGACCTGTAGTCCTGTCACTGTGAGAGATTATACATATACCAGCCCTACGGGTCATGTCATTATTTCACACGAGGGTACAGTGCAGCACCAAAACGTGCACATTTATCTTCGCAGTACTATACACTGTAAATAAATTTCACTTGTTTCAGCAAGAAGTTTTCATTTTCCACATTTGTTTTATTCTTTCCAGTCTGACACAGTGCTTTCTGCTGCCACCTCTGCCCAAGACAGGAACTGTCCAGAGCAGTAGCAAATCCCCATAGAAAACCTCTTCTGCTCTGGACAGTTCCTGACATGGACAGAGGTGTCAGAAGAGAGCACTGTGTCAGACTGGAAAGAACACACTACTTCCTGCAGCACATACAGCAGCCGATAAGTACTGGAAAACTAGAGATTTTTCTAACAGAAGTAAATTACAAATCTCTGTCACTTTCTGGCACCAGATGATTTGAAAGAATTTTTTGCTTTAAAATAAAAGAGAGTAGAAGCAGCATCTGTTCTTTATATTATTTAATCCATTATGATCAGGCTATCATCAGGCTTCAAAACTGCTGCAAAAACTTCAAGAAAAACTAAGCAAGACTGCCCTGTGTAAGAGCTCAGCCGAGCGGTCCTGTGTTCTCTATGGGGAGGAAAGGGGTAAGCTGCAGTGAGAGCGCTCTCGCTGAGGCATCTCTCCCATCGTGCCCGACTGTTATCACCACCGACATCATCTGTTGGTGGACAGTTAAGAAAGCCCCATATACCTTAGATTGACAGCCAAATCCGCCACAAGCAGACAGTAGAACACAGACCAGTAAGCATCATGTCAGGAGCTAAGTGTTTCATTTTTCAAGTCTATAGCACGATATTCTCACAGTGGAATTTAAATCTGCTGCGGGAATGGAGTACCGTAGGCACTCCAAGTATTGCAGCGGATTTCACTGTGAGAAACTTGCTGCAAATGTGGTCCATGTGAAGACACCATAAAGGGGTATTACCATCATGGTTAATGTTGTTAAACTTGTAGGAATCATTGAGTTATATATTTTTGCTAACTTTTCTACTACCGACTAGAGATGAGCGAATTTGCCGAAGTTTGGGATCGTATGAACCTGAACTATCGGCTTCTGATTCCCGCTATCTGCAGCCTCCGTGAACAGGGTGGATACAGTGTAAGGACCGCCTGGAAAACTGGGATACAGCCTATGCCAATGTCTGTATCCCAGTTTTCCAGGCGGTCCTCACGCTGTATCCACCCTGTTTACGGAGGCAACAGACAGCGGGAATCAGAAGCTGATAGTTTAGGTTCATACGAACCCGAACTTCGGCAAATTAGCTCATCTCTACTACCGACCACTGCTCAGTTCTAAAAGCAGCAGTCAAACTGAATACAGGCCCAGATTTATCAAATTGTGTGAAATAGAAATTGGTGTCAAATGCCCATAACAACCAATCACAGTTCCAGTAATGGTACTTTTACACAGTGCGATAATTCGCCCGATCGCACGATTAACGATTTTGAATGAACGATGTTTTTTTTCTAACAATCAGCGTTTAGACGGAACGATACATCGTACGGAAAATTCGCTATGCGATCGTTTAACCCCTAGACGACCCAGGGCGTATAGTTATGCCATGGAAGTCTGTCCCCAGACGACCTAGGGCGTAACTGTACGCCCTGGGTGTTTCTCCCGCTATGAAGCGTGCTCCGGAGCGGAGCGCGCTTCATAGCAGGTGGGGGCCGGCTGCAATCAGCAGCCGGGACCTCACGGTAATGACACGCTGCAGCGAACGCGTGTCGCGCGTTTAAGTGTAAGTGACAGGGGGAGTCCCCTGTCACTTACCGATCGGGACCCCCGCAGTGTGACTGCGGGGGTCCCGATCGGTGAAACGGGCCGCCGGAGGTCTCTCACCTGCCTCCGTGCGGTCCGATCGGCGATCTGCTACACTAAGCCTGCACAGGCAGGCTCAATGAGCAGATCGCCGATAACACTGATCAATGCTATGCCTATGGCATAGCAATCATCAGTGTAGAAATCAAACTAATCTATGTAAAAGTCCCCCAAAGGGACTTCAAATGTGTAAAAAAAAAAAAGTTAAAAACACTATTACACTACCCCAAAACCCCTCCCCCAATAAAAGTTGAAATCACCCCCCTTTCCCATTATATAAATAAAACATATAAAAATAAATAAACAAATAAACATATAATATACCGTAGCGTGCGTAATTGTCCGATCTATTAAAATATAACAAGCGTCATTGCGAACGGTAAACGGCGTACACGAAAAGAGGGAAAAAAGTGCGCGGATTACCGATTTTATGTTACATTATATATAAAAAGAAATTAATAAAAAGTGATCAAAACGTCCGATCTTCACAAATATGGTATTAATAAAAACTAGAGATCCTGGCGGGAAAAATGACACCCCATACAGCCCCGTAGGTGAAAAAATAAAACCGTTATAAGCGTCGAAATAGTCCCATTTTATTTTTAATTAATTGCCAAAAAAAAGGATTTCATTTAAAAAAAATATATAACATTAGAGAATCTGTGTGACCTGCATATGGTTGTGTTCGGGCTGACCTATAGAATAATGGTATCATGTCACTTTTACCATATAGAGCATTACGTAGACACAGGAACCCCCCAAACGTTACCATATTGCATTCTTTTTTGCGATTTCACCAATTTATATCTTCATAAATAATATATTTGGAATTCCTTCATACATGTTATGGTAAAATGAATGACGCCATTACAAAGTACAACTATTCCTGTAACAAATAAGCCATTACATGGCCTTGTAGATAAAAAACTGAAAGTGCTAGAGCTCTTAGAAGGGGAGGAGGGAAAAACGGAAACACTAAGATCAAAATTTGCGCGGTCCACTGGGTCATTTTGGGCTGGTCCTCAAAGGGTTAAGCCTATCTCACACATAGGGGAAATTGTTGAAAGAATGTTTACACTGAACAATCTGCAAATTTTTTGCGAACGATCTACGATGATTTGTGAACATGTTGAAAGATCAAAATGAACGATTTTTTGCTGGTCGTTTGATCGTTCACTGCGTTTACACGTACGATTATCGTTCGAATTTGACCGTTATCGCGCAAAAACGAACGATCAATCGCCCCATGTAAAAGTACCTTAAGATTGTGGCAGTGGGCGGATTACACCAGTTGCAATTTTATACAGTTTGATAAATCTGGACCATGGTGCAGATGTATTGAGATACCCAGTGCGCATATATAATTATGTGAAGCCTACCTGTCTGACCTTCACATAACCTTTGTTGCAATCGGACATCAATTGCACTGAAAGAACAAAGAAAAAAAGATGGGATCACAACAGTTTTCTGGAAATTTTAGGTCTATCAAGAAATATAGATTTAAAAACAAACAAACAAAAAACACAGACTACTGCACTAAAAGCATTTTGCCCTGCATTAGCCGTCTACAAGGGCCCTCTGTTTCAGAACTTGTTGTGGGGATGAAAACTATTTTCAATTTCAGGATCATTTTATAACAAATAAATGTTTAACATCAAAACAGGGCTGTGTAGTTGGTAAGCCAAAGTTCCATCTCCGACTCCTGAATTTCATAAATGGCCAGTCAGATACCAGGGGAGTTATTTATCAAACTTGTGTGTGTGCAGTGGATGCGGCCAGTCTCCAGACACCTTGTCCTGAACTAAGCAAAACTAGACTAGATGGAGCAGGTGGTCTTTTCCTGCTGACAATCTTTTATCTTTCTAACTAAATATTCACCATACACAAAAAAACTACTAACAATGCCAGACACCTGTGATATAGAAGTCACACATAGGCCCAGATTTATCAGCTCTCTGTCAGCGTCCACGCTCCTGAATCATCACAGCCCCACAGAAACTACCTGCTCAGCCAGTCAGTGACTGCAGCTGTGTCCCATCTCACTCACTGATTGGGCATTAATAAGTGGGGCCGTGACATCACAGGAACGGGAGCCTGGCGGTGACTATGAGCTGTGACGCTGCACTGTAAGAGTATGGGGACGGGTAAATAGGACTTCTTTATTATGATCCAACCACTCTGTCCCCCCTAGATTCTTCACTATTGCCCAGAATTAATAGCCCTTTATTTTCCGCCAAACACACATGCAGCCTGCTGCAGCTATACGATATACACACACGCATGCACCGGCTGCTGCAGCCATAGCACACTGCAGAAAAATACACACAATCATCTCCCAGAGAGAAAACACCACATTGAGGACATAAGTTACTGCTACATTAGTAATGGCTTCTCCTACTTCTCTATATTACACAGGATATCTTCATATTATACTGCTGCTATACAATAATCCAGGAAGAGAACAGCACAGATCTCCCCCCACACAATGGACTCTTCCAGCTCAGAAACAAACTGCCAAATAGAGACCGCAAACTTCTCTCCAACCACCCTTATGTAATAGGGCCAGTCCTTTTTTACTGATATATGGAGGAAATGCTTCCCCCTTTCTAACTAAATGTATGTGAGAAAGCATTTATCTTTTTTTTTTTTTTTTTTTTAATATGAATAAGGTCCTTAGAATGATAGAACATAAAATATATTCATGAGGAACATTTACAAAATTTTTATGAAAAATCAACTATAACAGTTTGAATAAAGTCAGAACATTTTTTTTCTGACTCCGGCCAAAACTAGCTCTGACTTCATAGCCCTGTATCAAAACTTAATTAAAACAATTGTTTTTTTTTCTGATGAAATATTCCCTTTAAGGAAATGTTCCTACACTGTGTTCAAAACCACACCCCCACGTGGTCACCAAAAGCCACAAAATGTTGCCGATCAATCATAGCAACATTGCATGGCTATTGTACGATCATGGGATCGTGGTATCGGCCACTTGCAGAGACCGCAATGTTGGAACACAACCTAACAAATAGAAAAAAGGATTACAACTTAAGGCTGGGTTCACACTACGTATATTTCAGTCAGTATTGTGGTCCTCATATTGCAACCAAAACCAGGAGTGAATTAAAAACACAGAAAGGATCTGTTCACACAATGTTGAAATTGAGTGGATGGCCGCCATTTAATGGCAAATATTTGCTGTTATTTCAAAACAACGGCTGTTATATTGAAATAATGGCAGTTATTTACTGTTATATGATGGCCATCCACTCAATTTCAACATTGTGTGGACAGAGCCTGTGTTTTTAATCCACTCCTGGTTTTGGTTGCAATATGAGGACCACAATACTGACTGAAATATACGTAGTGTGAACCCAGCCTAAAGGGGTACTCCAGCGAGTACCTGCTCTCTGCTCTGGACAGTTCCTGACATAGACAGAGGTGGCAGCAGAGAGCACTCTCTCAGACTGGAAAGAAGTCCAGTACCCCTGAAATACCCCTTCAAGACGCTCACTAACCAGAAATGTGTGAAATACATGTTAATAATTGAAAATTATTGGAAAAAATATTTCTATTACCTTGCTGCCGAGAACATTTCTTGTCCACAATGCGGGTCTCTGGCCCTCTCCCAATCACCACCGGCTCACAGTGAGGCAGTCTGATTCTACATGTATTTTCCTTACTTACTAACCAACAATCCAGCATTTTTGACCTGAAAAAGAAAGAATAATTAGAGGAAGGGTAAATGCACACATGGCTGTAATATTGTGGCTTTCCATATCTCTGCCATCAATTTTTGTCCCACGTAAGAAAAAAAACTGTTCTATGAAAATGTTCTGTTTAAACCCTTGTCGACAGACAGTGTACAGTTATGGCACTATGTGCTAATGCCCAGACTCCGCTGCTGTACTGGTATGCTAGTATGGTATCCTATTCTTTGTCACCAGTTGGGTACTCACTGCCAATGACCGACAGCAGTGATAGCTGCCATCACAGTTTTTAAGTGACAGGAGTCACTAGAGGGCGACACTAAGCAAAGAAAAAAAAAGTGTTGGCTCCTCCTAGCCAGGCTTTGCCCCGCCTGCAGACACTAAGCTAATCATTTTGTACATAAGTAGTAGGAGTAACCAGGACAAGCCAACAGAAGGTACACAGTAAATTTAGAATGAGAACGATGGTCTGTACCTGGGAAGAAAGAAAAACATCCAACAGAACCTTTAAACGCTCAAGGATCAGAAAAGAGAGAACTGGGAGGGAAGTTCGACAAGAAAAGGATGTTACGGTGAGTACTCAAAAAATCCCATTTTCTCGTTCGGGGACACAGCAGATTGTGGGGCATCCTAAAACAGTCCCCAGGGGTGGGAACGATGCATTTTTATGCTATGTTTACACGGAACGATAATTCGCCCGATTGTACGATTAACGACTTCGAAGTAACGATTTTTCTGTTATAACGATCAGCGTTAAGACGGAACGACATATCGTACGGAAAATTCGTTTTGCGATCGCTTAAGCCTATCTCCCACATAGGTAAAATAGGTAAACGACTGTTTACACGGAACGATCTGTGAATTTTTTCATGTTCAAAGATCAAAATGAACGATTTCTCGCTCGTCGCTCGATCGTTCGTTGCATTTACACGTACGATTATCGTTCAAATTCGATCGTTATCGTGCAAATTACAAATCTTTTTTTGGTGAACTACCTCTTTTAAGACTAAAAATTCCCCACTGAAATGAAGGGCGGAATTTTCAGGAATTCAAATATCGCACAGCACACATACAAATAGCTTAAATGTAGCAGCCAATAGAAACTCGCAGGTCCTTCACTCAATACCTGACAACATCCACGCAGTCACATGTTCCCTATTGGCCAATAGAAGATGGCAGATCCCTAGCATTTTGCCTTACTGACATAAATGCAGATTTCAACAAGATTGTCATAGTAACAAAGACATTTTCTTTACTATTATGGATGTCACTGTTAAAGAAGAAGTCCGGTGGACTATAAAATCCTGCAGCCAGCAGGAGGGAAATAGATTGAAAGTACTAATTTACCTTTCCCTGTGCCCACGGGGAGCGGCTGGAGTCGTGATTACGCCATAACTCGGGGGAAGAGGCCTGTCCCAGCTGATGGACTGGCCGCTCAGACAATCAGTGACTGGAGAGGCATCCCACCCCAGTCACTGACTGGCTCATCGGCCAGTCCATGAGCCAGGTTTAACGTGTCACCACAATGGATGTTGTTTTAGAACAACCGCAATTACTTGCCATTAAATGGCGGCCATCCACTCATTTTTAACAGTGTGGGAACAATGCATGTTTACAATCCATTCCTTATTTTAGTTGCAAAATATTGACCAAAAATACTGTGTGGGAAGATAGCCTTGGGTTGTCAGCCTGCCTAATACACCCTTAGGGTACAAACACACACAGCGTATACGCAGCAGATTTGATGCTGTGTTCAGTTATTTAGATCTAATCTGCTGCGTATTTGCTGCGTATGGCAGCAGTAAATACGCAGCGTATATGCCGTGTGTGTTTGTACCCTTAGGGTGTGTTCACATGTAACGGATCCGCAGCGGATTTCACAGCGAGATCGACTGCGGATCCCTGCCCTGTACACTTATGGGCAGACAAACTTGCAGCGGGATGCACATCCAGCTGAATGTCCGCAGCCCGCCCCGTTAACCCCCGGAGCATATACACCTGCTCCCTGCTCCGGCTTGCTTCGGGGCTCCCAGCATGTCCCACTCAGCCCATCAGTGCGCTGCCCCACCGCAGCACACTGATTGGCTGAGTGGGACGTGAAGACGCCGGGAGCCCAAAGCAAGCCGGAGCGGGGGGCAGGCGATGTATACGCTCCGGTGGCCAGGGGGTTAACGGGGCGGGCTGTGGCTGTGAATTTGCAGTGAGAAATCCGCTACGGATCCGTTAAATGTAATCGCACCCTTATAGGCTGCGTTCACACTACGTATATTTCAGTCAGTATATGTACACTCACTGGCCACTTTATTAGGTACACCTGTCCAACTGCATGTTACCACTTAATTTCTAATCAGCCAATCACATGGCGTGCATTTAGGCATGTAGACATGGTCAAGACAATCTCCTGCAGTTCAAACCGAGCATCAGTATGGGGAAGAAAGGTGATTTGAGTGCCTTTGAACGTGGCATGGTTGTTGGTGCCAGAAGGGCTGGTCTGAGTATTTCAGAAACTGCTGATCTACTGGGATTTTCACGCACAACCATCTATAGGGTTTGCAGAGAATGGTCCGAAAAAGAAAAAACATCCAGTGAGCGGCAGTTCTGTGGGCGGAAATGCCTTGTTGATGCCAGAGGTCAGAGGAGAATGGGCAGACTGGTTCGAGCTGATAGAAAGGCAACAGTGACTCAAATAGCCAACCGTTACAACCAAGGTAGGCAGAAGAGCATCTCTGAACGCACAGTACGTCCAACTTTGAGGCAGATGGGCTACAGCAGCAGAAGACCACCCGTTACTAGCATGGTGTGCCTAATAAAATGGCCGGTGAGTGTATATTTCAGTCAGTATATTTCAGTCACTATTGCAACTAAAACCAGGAGTGGATTAAAAACACAGAAAGGTTATGATCACATAATGTTGAAATTGAGTGGATGGCTGCCATTTAATGGCAAATATTTGCTGTTATTTTAGAACAACGGCTGTTATATTGAAATAATGGCAGTTATTTACTGTTATATGGCGGCCATCCACTCAGTTTCAACATTGTGTGAACAGATCCTTTCTGTGTATTTAATCCACTCCTGGTTTTGGCTGCAATACTGACTGAAATATACGTAGTGTGAACACAGCCTTAAAGCCCAATTGGGATGATTTGGTTCTCTGCAACGCTGTATAAAGCTCCTGTGCAGCTTGTGGCACCTATTGGCTGTGGCTGCAGCAGCAGAATGAAATTTAATCCCACGGTGCAGCAGAGAGAGGGGCGGCAGGTAGTCATCTGGGCAGCCCCCTGCCTGTGTCTAGTCACCGATCTCTCCCTGTCAGCGTGCTCGACGGGGAGCCACCCTGATGACTACCTGCCGCTCCTCTCCCTGCTGCGTGTCGGGGGATTAAAGGGGAACTCTGGATAAGAAAAACTTGTTTTCTATTAAAAGTACATTAAAAGTTAAATATATGTGTCTGTACAATGTATTACCGTATCTGTACAGTTCTGTCACACTGGTAGCTGATAGAAATTCAAAAGGTGAAAAAAAAATGGCCTCTGTGCAAATCCACATTGTTTCCTGCTCCCACTGCTCTCCCCCCTTTGGAGACAAATCTTCCATGCCTCTGTCTCACATTGTGTTTGCTGAGCGCAGGCTGATGATGCAGACAGGGGGCAGGGTGTCATGTCCCAGGAGGCTTGGCTGGATCCCTCAATCCCCTGAGTGATTCACCATCTCTTTATTTTTTTTAAACTCAGTTTATTAGAATGAGTTCCACAGAATCACAAGTATAAGCATAAAGGCATGAACACGGTGAAAGATAACAGTGTGGTATCATGTTATATACATCAATAGGATGACAAAATCCAACTTTACGGTCCAACAGGGACCAGTACCCAGTCACAGAAAAAACAATAATAAACAGTCAATTAGGTCCTCACTTCATGGTCAGAAGTCATAGTGAGTGGAGAGGCACTCCAAAAACCCCATACCTTATCATGTTTCTTAGGGCATTTCCTATGAGTGAACACCACTCTTTCATATTCCACTATTTTATTAACCAATGATATCCACATTCTAACTTTAGGAGGTCGTTTGTCTATCCATCTCAGGGCAATACTCTTACGTGCCAGAAATAGCGATTCCCTTATACATATAAGAGTATGGTGAGGCCAGGTTTCCTCATCTAGAAGCCCAAATAAACAAATACCGGGATCTAACGGGACAGGTATTTGAACCACCTCTGATAGTAGGTCCGTCAACTCTCTCCAAAAACTATGTATGTGGGGGCAGGCCCAGACCATATGCCAGAAGTCTGCTGGTAGATGGGTAAATTTAGGGCAAGTTGGCTCTGGAATCCTGCCCATTCTACATAGTCTGACAGGTGTAAGGTAACTTTGGTGTATAAAATAGAGTTGGGTCATTTTGTTATTTACTGCGAGGGAGACATGTAAGTGGGATTCCAACAGTTCTTCACAATCCTCGTCAGTAAGAGAGGGAATATACGTTTTCCATTTTCCCAGAGAGGGGAGAGGATGATTATGGGCTTTAGCACGAATTAGATAATCATATAGAGAGGAAACCAGGCCTCCCGGACCCTGGGATCTGATAATGCCTATGAGTGGATAGGAGGAAATCCGAGCTCTTGGTGGAGCAAACTGGGCATTCAATGCATGTCTGAGTTGCAAAAAGCGGTAGAACTGAGAGTGTGGAATTTCATGCTTGTCTCGCAAATATTCAAAGGAGACCACCGTGTCATCTACAAAGATGTCTGCTAGGGTGTTGACCCCCAACCGTGACCAGAACTGGTAATCAGGGAGATCATATAAGTGTGTAAGCAATGAGTTCTGCCAGAGACTGGACTCGGACGGGATATCAACGTATTGGATGGTAGTGCGAGCAAGGGACCAGACCTTACGGGCTGTTTTGTGCACAGGAAGGTAGTCTGCCCTTGGGAGGACGTCAGCCGTGAGAAGCGACCATAGTGAAGGGGGAGGGAAAGAGTCAAGGAGCATCACCTCAGGGGGGGTAGGGGGGTCAACTTGGGTCCATTGCGCCAGGTATTTAGGCTGGCCTGCAAGATAATATAGGAAAATATCGGGTAGGGCCATGCCTGCTAAGTCCTTTGGCCTTTGCAGCCTAGCTAGTTGGAGCTTAGAGCGGGATGAGCCCCAAATAAAGAGAAGTTACAGCCGAGTGTAAGGATTTAAAAAACAATTGGGTCAGTGGAACAAAAACATGTTGCAGAACATAAAGACATTTAGGGAGGGTAACCATTTTTACCAAATTTATCCGTCCGGCGACAGAGAGAGGCAGCGAGCCCCAGATCCGGAATTTGTCCCTGAAATGGATCAGAAGAGGATCCACATTCAGGGTTAGAGTCTCCGAGGGTGTTTTACATATGTGTATGCCCAAGTATTTAAATGTGCGGATCACCTTCAAACCCGCCACCGTCGAGCCCTCCAGGCCATCCCTAGTAGGACTAAGGTACATGAGAGCAGACTTAGACCAATTAATGGTCAGACCGGAATAGCGGCCGTAGTCATTAATAATGGTGATGGCTCTGGGTAAAGATCTATCAGGGTCTGACAATGTCAACAATAGATCGTCAGCATACAGGCTAACTCTCTCCTCTCCCAGGGAATGTGGAATACCAGACAGGTTACTATCTCTCCGGAGTAGGGCTGCCAGGGGTTCCATGGAGAGGATAAAGAGGAGGGGGGACAGGGGGCAGCCCTGCCTCGTCCCGCGCCCCAGCCCCAAAGAAGAATATTGAAATCCGCCAGTAGAGGTGAGTGGTCTGATATACCTCTTGGTAGGTGGGAGATGGAGACTAGAACAGAATTGATAGCTGGATTTCCAACATATAATCCAGTCTAGATAGGGAATTTCTACCCGGTGTGTGGCAGGTATATTCAGAGGCATGAGGATGTCTGGATCGCCACAAATCTATCCAGCCAATTTCCTCAGTGAACTGTTGAAAGGGAGAGGGTTGAGAGGGGGAAGGGGCAGGCGGGGATGGATATAGCTTGTCACGGCTGACGTCCCATAGCATATTAAAGTCTCCCATGCACAGAAACAGAGATTGTGGATACATTGCAGCAAAGTTAGCGGCATCGTGTAAAAGTTGCAGGTTCGCAGGGGGAGGCAGGTATAGTGCAATAACCACTGGCTGTGTCTCCAACCATCCTTGAACAAATAAGGCTCTAACTTCAGGGTCCTTAAACAGTCTACCTGGTTCCCATCTAACAGTCTTGTGGATCAGCAGGGAAACTCCTCTAGAATAAGAGGTATGCGTGGAATGTGCCGCCCACTGAATCCACGGTTTAGAGAGACACCCAGTGATTGAGGGGGTCAAGTGGGTCTCCTGGAGACATATAATTTGGGTTGTGGTTGCGTATGTAGGCAAAAGTGAGGGACCGTTTATGTGGGGAACCCAGTCCCCTTACATTAAGAGAAAAGACACGGAAGGACATGGACACTACAAACACGACTGGGTAACAAAAACGGACAAATAACTAAAACAGCAATGGATGGAAAACAGATGCACGTGGCACACAAGAGAACGGGGGAGTCTGTGATATAAATAGAAAATCACAGACTATAGATAGGGGTAGTCCGAGATCCATCGGTACTCCCGCCGTCCCGCCATATGCAATATTGAGAAGGAGGGTGGATTCTAACTCAGCAGGTTGCACGCAGTATCTAACCAGCACCTCATAAACAGGTCAAATAGAACAATGCTGGCACCCCAGAAGCAAGTATAACCACTAACGGTATATGGCAAAATTAGGTAACTATACAGTTATGCACAGCAGTATCATGAGAGGTAAAACTAACGAGAAACATAAGAACATGACATAGTCACTGGGTGATCAGCGGTCCCGCTGAGGTGGTCTCTCACGGAGCTGTAACCACTCGGACGGCGTGTTGAAGAAGTATGTCCTCTCCTTGTAAACGACCCTGAGCCTCGCCGAGTAAGCCATGGAGTAAGGTAAGTTCAAGCCACGCAGTTTGTTCTTCAGGGAGGAGAAGGATGCTCTAGTTTTTTGAAGGGATGCCGAGAAGTCCGGGAACAGCATCACCGCTGAATTTTGGTATTCTATTTTGCCCTGCAGGCGGGCAGCACGCAAAATGGCGTCACGGTCACGGCTGCTCAAAAGGCGCGCCAAGAATGGACGAGGTGGAGCTCCCGGGGCAGGCGGCTTAGCTGGCACTCGGTGGGCACGTTCTATGGCGTATGCAGAAGATAGGTTGGCGGTCGGTAGGTGTTCCCTGAGCCAGTGTTCCATGAATGTACATGGGTCATTGCCTTCCGCTCTTTCAGGTAGCCCCAATATGCGCAAGTTGTTACGGCGCAGCCTATTCTCCGAATCATCTGCGCGTTGTGCCCACCCGGAGGCTGCTTTTTCTAACTCTGTGAGTTTAGCAGGAATGGGCGCCGCATCATCCTCTAACTGTGAAATGCGTACCTCGGTATCTTTGACCCGGTCTCGCAGATTATGGAGGTCTTGTCGGAGCAGGCCAACATCGATCTTTACCTCCTCTATTTTGCCCGAGTGTAAAGTAGTTGCCGTCTGGATAGCTTCCAGAAGCTGGGCTGAGACTTGTGCCAGCGTCGGTTCAGGATCCTCCTGCTCTGGATGCTGCATGGGCTCGTCGTCTCTGGGGCCTCGTGGCGTATCGGCGCCATGTTGGCCAGCCGGGCGGCTGTATTCTTTCAGCGTAGCTTGACGGGACCGACTCATGCTTGTGGTCCGGTGTGCAGCAGTAACTCCGAAGGGGATATGTCAGAAGAATAGGTGAGAATCCTCAGGATTTCGGCAGGATTAAGGCAGAGAACGTCGGTCTCAGACGGAGCTCAGTTCAGTTGCGTCTGCTCATGCCGGAAGTTGGCCACCCCCCCCGATTCACCATCTCTGACCGTCCAGAAGCAGGTGTTGCACTGATTTCTCTAATTGTGCAGAAGTGTGCAGTGAAATTAAGGCTGTGTTCACACATGTTGGGAGTTTTATTGCAGTACTGCAGCGTATTCACAAAAATGATGCAGTAACACAAGTAAATGATGCTTGTAACACAAGTAAATGACGGCAGAGAGGATCAGAGCCTTATTGTGGGGCTCAACTTCAAAGATAAAAGATGCTTGATCATAATATGTGCGTGGAAATAAAAAGAAAAAAAAAATTCAAAAAGTTCCTTACTTTATTCCAATATCAGTGTTACAGGTAGAGAATACAGCGTGCTGTGTGGTGTTACAGGTAGAGAATACAGCCTGCTGTTATGGGGAGAGAATACAGGGTGCTGTGTGGTGTTACCGGTAGAGAATACAGTGTGCTGTGTGGTGTTACAGGTAGAGAACACAGTGTGCTGTGTGGTGTTACAGGTAGAGAATACAATGCTGTGTGGTGTTACAGGTAGAGAATACAGCTTGCTGTGTGGTGTTACAGGTAGAGAATACAGGGTGCTGTGTGGAGTTACAGGTAGAGAATACAGGGTGCTGTGTGGTGTTACAGGTAGAGAATACAGGGTGCTGTGTGGTGTTACAGGTAGAGAATACAGCGTGCTGTGTGGTGTTACAGGTAGAGAATACAGTGTGCTGTGTGGTGTTACAGGTAGAGAATACAGCGTGCTGTGTGGTATTATAAGTAGAGAATACAGCGTGATGTGTGGTGTTACAGGTAGAGAATACAGGGTGCTGTGTGGTGTTACAGGTAAAGAATACAGTGTGCTGTGTGATGTTACAGGTAGAGAATAGAGCGTGCTGTGTGATGTTACAGGTAAAGAATACAACATGCTGTGTGGTGTTACAGGTAGAGAATACAGCGTGCTGTGTGGTGTTACAGATAGAGAATACAGCGTGCTGTGTGGTGTTACAGGTAGGGAATATAGCGTGCTGTGTGGGTGGGACCACACCAGTAAATCATAAATTACTGCAAATAATTCAATAACACAATGAAGCTGCAATGTGTGAACACAGCCTAGATGTTCTGAAATAGATTTGGGCGGGGAATAGGCAGTTTGGAGGACTGTGATGAACAGCTGAGGGAAAGCATTGCATTCTGGAACCTGTAGTACTGTGTACAACTGATAAACCAGGAAGTGCAAAAACACAAAACCCCCCAAAACAAATGGATTTTTGGTAGTTTATCAATGGAATAGATAGGTAAGTAATGCTTTATGCTTCTGCATAAGTTTAATTTTTTTTAACCTCTACCTAGAGTTCCCATTTAAACTTCATTTTCTCCAGTATAAAGCTGCAGCCGCAGCCAATACATGCCACAAGCTGCACAGGAGCTTTATACAGCACTGCTAAGAACCAAATCATGCAAAGAGGGGGTCCATGGAGTCTAAAGCCCGTATTCCACGGGTCGTTAAGAGGAGCAAACGAGCACTGTCAGCGCTCGTTTGCTCCTCGTTCCCCGCTCGCTGCCGCCGCTATTCAACGCGTCGGCAGCGAGCGGGTGAGTGCGGGAGGGGCGGCGGGGTGCTGCGGGGGTGGCTGCTCGGAGGATCGCTGATCGTCCGGGCAGCCCATAGGATATAGCAGCGTCTGCTGCCGACGCTCCTATTCAACGGAGCGACGGCAGCAGATCGCTGCTATATCAGTCGCTTGTTTTTCAACATGTTGAAAAACAAGCGACTGCAACGATCAGCCGACATGAACGATGTCGGCTGATCGTTGCACTCTATTCCACGGAACGATTATCGTCCGTAGCGGTCGATATCGTCCGAAAACGAACGATAATCGTTCCGTGGAATAGGGCCATTAGTTTCAAGTCTGCTATTTTCACATATAGGGCTCAAGCACACTGAGCAAAAGGCGAGGAATTGAAGAGGAATCCGCTCTTAAATTCTGCTTAAAATTCCTCCCGTAAAAGAATGAACAGAGCAAAGTCTCATTGTGTTCAATGGGATTTCCGCTCTGCTGTTCACACTGCAGAATTTCCAAGCAGAATTTTCTGCCGCAGATCCGATTTCCACATGTAACATGTAACATGTCACTTCTTAGGGCAGAATCTGCTAGAGGAGTCCTATAGAAGTCAATGGGGCTTGAATTCTGCTTGAATTCCACTCGAATTCAGCTCGGAGCAGAATAGAAGAGGAATTTCAAGCATAAATCCCTCGCCTTTTGCTCAGTGTGCATGAGCCCAAATACAGTACTAGAGTTTACACGCATAGACCAGTGTGCCCCAGTTATAACAGATGGATTGGTGATCTCTACCACTATGTATGCCCCATATGGCCGCACTGTGATAATAACCCCTGTAAATATGACGGCTGCCGGGTATAGACTTATCAGTCATGTGTCTCCCCGTCTCTTACCTAGTGGTCTGCAGCCCAGCATAGAGAATGAGGACGTAGCCACGCCTACACCTCAGCAATTGGCTAATTAGCATGCACGTTTTGGCGTTTTGCGTCTCACCGTGCCATACGTTGCGTTTCAGCCGCCATAATTCTGCGGCGCCAAAGGGCGAGAGCCGGTTCCGGATTTCTGACGTCATCCACCTATAGCCCCGCCCCTCTTTCACATAAGGTCCCGGATGTGGCTCTCTTGTTCGATCTTTCCAGAAGCTACTGGTGAGAGAGGAAGGTCGGTGGATTCGTACGCCAGCAGGGTGAGTGCCGCTGCCGCCGCTCCCGGTAGGGCCGGTTAGCCGGCAATCTCTTTAGTAAGGTGCTGTGAGGTTCCCTGTGTGGCAGCTTTCACCCGGCAGCGCTAAAATGTCGCTTTGCGGTGTCCATCACTAGATCCGGGATGGATAACCGGACCGCCTCTTACTGCCTGTGCCCGGCGCCATGAAGTACGATGGGTGGGGGAGGGGAGCTGTGTGCCCCGGGGCCCCTCCGTTATCTTAGCCTATAGGCTGGAGGAGTGATGGGGCAGCCATCATCCCACTATAGTCAGGGGGAGTTATATGTACAGCCAGCAGGGGGCTCCACCGGCTGTTATAGAGAGCTCCTTACCCTCAGCTGTCCCTGCACTCCTGGCTGTGTTACCTGCACCAGGCGGAGGTCAAGGTTCTGTGCTCATGGACCTCCTGGTCAGCTGAGCATCCATATGTTTTGTATGGAGAGAGGAGGTACCTGCTCACTGATCTGTAATGCTGATAATCAATGGAGGTCAATTATCTGCCCGTGTACGCTTGGCACAATACCAGAATTTGGGCTTTGATACTGATTCTTGGTTTCTTAAGATTCTTCATACTACAATTCTATTTTAACAAAGTGTGGAAATGCATAGTCTGTCCACTTCAATATGGTGGGTGCAGGCCTTAAAGGGAAGCTGTCACCCCTGTGCCGGGGTGACAGGCTCCCGACCCCCCCCGCTACAGCCCCCTATACTCACCTGATCCCGCTGGGTCCCGCTTCTGGATCCGGTCGGGTGACTGAGATCCCAGCCGCTGCAGCCTGCGCGCGTGCTGAGAGAGGAGTCCAACGCTCATAGAGAATGATGGATCGCTGGACTCTCTGTCATTCTCTGAGCATTGGAGTCATATCTCAGCGCGTGCCGGGCTGCAGCCGCTGAGATCTCCGTGACCTGATTGGATCCAGAAGCGAGATCAGGTGAGTATAGGGGGCTGTAGCGGGGGGTCGGGACCTGTCACCCCGGCACGGGGGTGACAGGTTTCCTTTAAAGGGCTGTGTCACAAAGCAAACTTGCAGTCACATGATCTGTCCCATTAGTACTGGCAGCTGGTCTCCACTTAGCTTGTAAGCAAGGAGGATTTTGGGAAAGTGTCTGCACTGTTGCATGGCAACTGCAGGTTCACAGTTCAGAGAGGAAACCATGAAGAATAGATCTATAGGAGAGGAGAGCAGCACATGTAGGTTACCGCACTTTTCCTCTCCTGTACATATATGTATGTGATACACATCTGACTATACCTTCTTTGCTTCATGACAAAAACCCTTTAAATAATCCCCTGCCAGGGTTGCTGCACACCTCTACATGAGCCCAGGGACATCTGAGCTGCCCATGCCCCCATACTGGTGTAGATTTTGGCTACAATTGTATACTTGGTGTAGGGGAGGGCCATGGCCCCTATTGAGCAGTGCCCACCTGCAGAATCCGGGGCTGTAGCTGAGGGGAAGGAGAGCGGTGTCCTGCAGGGAGTCTCCTCAGAACAATGGCCGCTCTCTGGTTGGGGGGAAGCTTTTCCGGTTCCACAGACATTGGCGAGATTTACCATGAAATCCCTGGATTACAAGATGACGTGCAGGAGCCGTCCTCCAACCAGATATCTCATCTTCGGGGAGGAAACGCTGAGCCATTCTGTTTCTGGTCCGATAATGAACGGCTCCTTCAGAGCAGTAATCAGCCTGAAGCTCTTAAAGGGAAGGTATCAGCAGGTGTGTGCCAACGCACCTGCTTACGGCTCCCTGCAGCCGCGTACCTCATCTTTCCTGATAAGGCTAGGTGCTCCTCTTTCCTTAGGGCCCTATTCCACCAGACCATTATCGTTTGCATAATCGTTAACAATCTCAAACGACCGTTATTGCGAAAGACCTGAAAACATTTACTCATTTCCATGGAACGATAATCGTTACTTATGATCGTAATTGCGATTGTTTTTTCTTCGCTATTTATTCGCTACTGCGTTC